>NC_136422.1:135305000-135797500 GCF_052625555.1 Lactuca saligna | reverse complement strand
CTCGTTCTTCTCGAAAGTACCCCCATCTTCACCTTCTAACAACCCCTATAAAACATACTCACTAACACCCTCAGTAAAATATAAGAAATCAAACTCTTTTGAAACCTAATTTGAAAAAACTAAAACCCCAGAACCTTCAGAGCCCAACTCCCCAAAATTAGTCATGAGTTAAGCAGAAACGACTCTCATAGAGTGGGCCACCCAAGAGGTCAATCAACAGGCTCTCTGTATCACTTTTCCGGAGGCCCAGAACTTCGAACTGTAATCTGGAATGATACACCTTCTCCTTATGTTTAGAGGCTTGGAAAATGAAGAACCACATAAATTCGTTAAGGATTTTAATGTGGTATGTTGTGGAATGAATCCAAATGTAATAACTGAACACCAGATAAAGCTAAGGTCATCCCCCTTCTAACTTCAAGACTCAATAAGAAAATGGTTGTATGGGCTTCCATCTGGATCGATCACCACTTGGACATAACTTGCAAAATTATTTTTAGAGAAATATTTTTCAAAAACGTGAGTTTTGAGTCTTCGTAGAGAAATCCTTGGTATAGAAAAAAGAAGAGAAGCCTTACACAACTACTTGGGTGTGTTTAAAAAAAGTTGTTGATTCGTTGCCCCAACATGGAATTAGTGATTACCATCTCTATTATAGCTTCTGCGAAGGTCTGACACCCAAAGAGAGGTGCCTGATAAATGATTCAAGTGGTGGATCTCTTATCGATATGACACCAATAGAAATCTACGAGCTAATCGATAAGTTGGTGATAGAGTCAAAGCATTCAACAACCGATGAATAAAGGTATTCAGATCATCCAAGAGGAGTAAAAGAAATCAGCAATGCTCACCTTGAAACCCAGATTTATGAACTCACGTAAGCAATGTTTGCAAAGAAGTAGTGTGGGATATGCTTGCAGACTGACCATCCCACTAACATGTGCCTATTATTGCAAGAAGACATAGCTACAATAAAAGTTGTTGCATGTTATCAGCAGAATTATCAGAACATATTTTAGCAATGACAGTAATATCAGAATCCACCTAGATCTCAACAACAAGGAAATTTTCAACTGTCAGGTTTTCAACAGTCGAATTATCAGTAGCAACAATTTCAAAACCAGCCTCCAAATCAACAAGCTAGTTGTTCTAGAATGACGTTAGAAGATATAGTGAATAGCCTTGTCACTATCGCTCAGGCGTTTCAAAATGAAACCAGAGCAAGCATAAAAAATTTGGAGCAAAAAATGTCTTAGCTTGCCACTTCTATGAGTCAACTAGAGTCTCAAGGAAAACTACCTGCGCAAACTGAACACAATCCAAATTATAATGTGAGTGTAATTTCCTTAAGAAGTAAGAAGAGTTATGAAGGCCCAAGCAAATCTGAACCTGATGGAGAAGAAGATGAAAAAGCATCTGAAGAAGAAGTGACTGAAAATATAGAAGAAAAAGAAACTCATATGTAACCCAAGCAACTTCTGAAGGAATACAAGTTCGTACTGATAAAGCAATGAATCGAGTATGAAATGAATCAGATTTTAATGATCAATGTAAGATTATGAGATTTGAACACAGATGTAAGTATGATCTTCTTTTAGCTCTATTAAGCTCTCAAGTTTTACAGAGTACAAATGACAATGTTGTAAAGACTCCCTTTCATGACTCTAGTAAACACTCCTATTTATAGGAGAGGAAAGTAAAAAATAATATGCTAAAGGGCTAAGCATTAAGATTTGAGTACAATGCCCTAGTAAAATAGATTACATAAGATATGAAGACTCAATACATTTGAAGTTATGAAACCCTTCGACTAATTACAACTCCATTTACCCTTTCAATCTCCCCCTTTGTAATCAAATTCGAAGTCTTCAATTTGTAAGCAGTTAAATTGAGTACATCATCACTCTTCGTATATCTGTGTACCATGAAATAACCTTCGTAATCTCCTTCTTGTTGCCTTCATTATTCTTCCTACATTGGTTCATACGAACAATTAAGTTCGTATACTGCTAAGTTACATATCGCTCCACTTCGTACGTTTGGAATAAGAACTGATTTGCTCTACCATCTTTGTCTTTTCTTGCGAAGACAATCTCTAATGGCTTTAAGCATATTTCACCATCTTCATATTTCTTCAGATCTACTTCTTTCTTCATAGGAGCCATTAGTGCAGTAATTTCAATACCCTTCGCAGTAGTCAATTCCACATCAGTTTGAGCAAGACACTCAAAATAATTTTCAATAAAGATCTTGATGTGTTTGACTCCAAGTTGGAAAGCATCCGACTCTGTTTCTTGTAGAAAAGAGAATGACTTGTCTTTTAGGATTAATGCAACTTGTATAAGATCATAGAAGTTCATTATCGGAAAATCAGCAATGGTAAACTCATAAACTTTTCCATTTGATCTGATCACTCTGTATTTGAGATTCTGAATAAATTTTTCGAAGACCACGTCTCTTTTGTTGCTTATAACTTTCTTGATTTTCAACAGTGACCAAACTTCTTCAGGTGCTTTCGCCAACACTAAATGAAAACGAATCTTCATCTTCTTCCCTTCTTCTTTGTCTTTACATATAATTTCTGCTTTGAAGTGAGGCATGATGAACATCATTTCATTTATAGGAAAGTCAAGTTGACTTGCATGAGTGTTTGAAATCACATAACTCTGTTTTGGCACCTTTTCAAATGAATACATGTGATCAAACATGACTTTTGCCTCAATTTTTTCATAGTTTTATTGCTTCGAAGGATCTCCTTTTTCCAAACCCATAGGATCTTGTGCACGAAGAGTCATAATACTTTGCATAATCCTCATCCTTTCCAACTCCGCTTCCACTTCAACCTTCTTTTCTTCCTTAGTCTTTTCTATGATCTTGGCTTTACCTTTATCTTTAGACTCAGACTCTTCCACCATAATCTTTGGTTTAGAAGCACTTCTAGCAGCTTCTCCAATCACAACACCTTTCCTAACTGGTCTGCTCATCGGAACCGTTGTGACCACAGTTGAAGTAACTGAACCAGCTTATACAATAACAGGCTTTGTAGTTGGGATCTTCGAAGGAACCACTTTTCCCACCACCTTCGAATATTCTTTACTCGCCTTTACTTCTTCACTAATCTTCTTAGATTCATCTATCTTTTCTCCCACTTGCACCCCTGTGAAAGTAGGTGGGGCATCTGATACTATTGGAAGAAGACTTGAAATGCGAGTAAGAGGAGATAATTGTTTGTGAAGAATAGATTCGAATTGGGTGATTTTTGGGATAAAAATTCCAGAGTGATAAACGAAGTGGACGCTGGTTTCACAGACAACTCCTTCAACTCTTTTAACAAAACAAGCAACTCACCAAAATTCTTGTTCTCCAATTCAGAAAGATGAATAAGTTGAGGACTCATGCTTTCACATAATTTGACAAATTTGGTGACAGCATCACAAATAATGTCTACCTTTTGATTGATTGAAGCATAATCTTGTTGAACACTTTGAACTTCTCTTTGCATGTCTTCATGAAGTTCATGAATTTGCACGTTGACATCTTCGCGTACCTTCTTGACTTCTTGAAAATAAAAGAACATGCTATTCTTTTGTTATGCTTTTAAGGTCCTTAACGTCACCCATAAAATTAGATCGTTGAGATTTAACATGAAGTTCGTTAGTCTGATCAGTGTAGTCAACCTTCTCCAAAATAACGGACTCGGAATCTTTCACCATTCTGGAGACTTTGCTGATTATCCGTGATTCCATCATCTTTAACATAGTATCAACTTCCAGACTTGATATTGATGAACCTCCCCCAAAATTAGCTTGAGATTGAATGATAGCATTCAACTTCGTATTCAAATTTTTGTACTGCTTCATGGTGATCAACGTATGATCTGGAAAATTTTCTTCTTCTTCATCAAACTTTAGATCTTCAAAGGTTCCTCCAAAACCTTCGTTATCAGTTTCATTTTCCAGCATCATTGTATCATTGACAGGTGAAGTAGGTTTGGGTGGATCAGCATATTGTGAAGAAAAGATGGAAGTGAAAGGGGTATGATTATGTTGTGGAATGTGGGTGAATCAGTTGTAGAGGTTACTTGAGGTAAAGATACGATAATATCAGAAGTGACATTAGGATTACCTTGAGCATTAGTCTTCGCACCTTCTTCACTCATGTTAACATTTGTATCCATATTATATACGTCTACAGTGATGTCAGAAGTTTGTGTCTCCTCAATAGATGACTTGACATGCAAAACTTCGGGTGGAATAACACTTATGTCTTCAGGAATCAAACTTTCTTTGACAAGATTAGCTTCTGGAGTTTCAGGAATTCTTTCTTCGTCTTTTGTTGAAGAAGTGGTAATGATAAGTTTTCTGGACTTCTTCATCTTCGTTTATGTCAACTGTTTTGCCGCATCTTCAGCCCTTTGTTTCTTCGATGATGGAGAAACAGGCGTTGGAACTTCCCTGAATAATACACCTTGATGTGTATGTTGTGGTTTACGAACAAATTGGGTTGAAGATTTTTGAGACTTCATCTTAAATCTACGAAAAACCCCAGTCTTCAAAGGGAATGTTTCTTTTTCTTGGGTGTCTTCAACAGTAAGTGAATTAACTGGTTCTATAACAGCCGTAGACACATTCGGTTGAACAATTTCTTCGACTATTACGGGTTTCTTCTTAGGTGACTTCTTGGGCTTCGTTTCCTTCACCGGTTTTTCAGAACAACCAGCTTCATTCTTCTTCCCCCTTTTCGATTTCTTCTTCTCCTTTTCCAATAGAACACCAATTTTCACTGTTGTATCTTGTGACATCCCCAATTTCATGGCCAGAAAAGACCGATTTGTTTATGCTTTCTTTTTAAAATCAGAGTAATCGTTTAAAGAAAACGGTTGCGAAATTTGTTCCCAAAACAAAATATGATAAAAACTTATCAAAACATTTCTCAAAGAGAATGTATTTTCATTAAATAATAAAACCTCGGGATGTCATGTTCCGATACAAACACATAAGCATAAACAGAACATACATTCATTTACTCTAGTGATTTACATCTCCTTTAATCTCTCAGTGCAAAGCAGCTTCGTATCGATACCTGTGATACAATTAAACTGAGTGGGTCAGGCTTGGGAGCCTGGTGAGCATATAGGGTTTTCAACCCACAATAATATAATTATTATATTCAATCATCAAACAATCAACCCAATTACCCATCCCCATTATCTTCCTTAATCTTAAGGGTCTACCCTAAGAATCATCTATTCGTTCACTCCGTATTAGGCACTAAGACAATAGCTGCCAGGATTCTTTATTAGGCACTAAGACAATAGCTGCTAAGGCTCCTTCATAGAGCACTAATTCCATAGTTGCTATGGTTCATTCACCGGGTACTAAATCCATAGCTACCAGTGTAGGTACTAAGTCCATAGCAACCAATGTTTATCTAACAGTACTAAATCCATAGCTACCGGTGTAGGTACTAAGTCCATAGCTACCAACGTTTATCTAACAGTACTAAATCCATAGCCACCAAAGTTTGTCTATACGGTACTAAATCCATAGCTACCAAGGTTCATCTATACAGTACTAAATCCACAGCTACCAAGGTTCATCCTTCGTCTCATACTCAAACTCATCCGTCATCACACCCCAACTAATTCGTCTACCCATGTTCTACCCAACATATTTGTAGATATAACATACATATACAGTTTAACTCATTTAAAACCTATATAAAACATCAATTCCATGCTTATCTCAAATAAACGAGAATATATAAATACATAACACGTATATTGTAGCAAATACTTAATACTTATGTGTTAGAAGAAAGTAACTATACTTAATACATATAGTTAATACATTCAAACAATACTTGTATAAAAATCGTGTTTATGAAAGGGACTATACACCCACACATATAAACAACTTTATATTATACACATAGCACGTATTTCATAGCAAATACTTGATATTTATGTGTTAGAAGAAAGTGACCACACACTCACACATATAAACAACAATATATATAAACATAGCACGTATTTTATAAAATACTTCATATCTATGTGTAAGATGAAAGGGACTATACACTCACTTGATCAGAAGATGATCGGACAGCACTACGACTTGTAGAATTAGTATTCTTCGGTGAAACCGGGATCACTTCACACACCTAGTTTCTCGCGGGCTGAGCTTCGGCTCGGAAACTCTTTTCTTCTCGGGATCTTCGGGCTTCGGGACTTGCTTCGGGTCTCGGAGTTGATACCGGGGCGTCGGAGGGTTAAAATAGGGCTTAGAGTGTGTATTGGGAGTGGGAGAGAAGGGATGGAGCAACCATAGTCGGCTGGCCCTTCAAATCTATTTATAGGGCAAATTTGGCCCTTGCCACGTCGTGGGCTTGATCGTCACCGCATGCATCATCCCAAGTCGCATCTGGGGGACTCCTGGAGCTGTCAGGAGACTTGCCACGTCGTGGCACTGCTTTCCACGTCGTGGTCTCTGACAGTTTTGGGGTTTCGCGCCCCGAACTTCAGAAATTCATAACTTTCGCATACGAACTCCGTTTTCGATGTTCTTTATATCAACGCGAAGGTGAGATTATGATCTACAACTCTCCTTTAGACTCCATTGGCTAATTTTGACTTTATTTTGAATATATTATAAGTATATTACTTATATATTATCTATAGCAGGCCAGGACAGGAAAACTCCGTTCGAAATTCATAACTCCTTCATCTGAACTCCGTTTTCGTCTGTCTTTTTATCATTGGACTACTATCGAATAAATCTTCAACTATTGTTTAGATCAATAAGGATATATATATCTATCTACCTTAAGTTCACTATTTACGTCGCGCTAGGTCGCGCTGTGTCGTGCTGGTTTTGTCGCGAAACTTCGACAAGTCATAACTTCTTCGTTATAACTCGGATTTTGGCGTTCTTTATATGCACAGAAACCTTGTGACATATACTACAACTTGGTTAATATTAATCCATCCAAATAATCTTCCATCAAAAAGTCATTTTTGATGCTTATCGTCTCTAAATTGACTAGCGCAGATCTATGGGCGTTACAATTATCTCCCCCTTAGGATGATTACGTCCCGGAATCATCAACGAATTAGGACTTGCATAATGATTCCAAACGTTATCTATTCATCCTAGGTAATAACCGTAACTTCAATGTTTCCTCGATAGAGTATTTAACTCTATGTCTTTCTTGACCGTAGATGATGCCCAATCTTGCATCTGCTTATCGTACTATGCTGTACTTTCAATGATAACTTCCAAGTTACAAAATAAGTCCTTATTGTGGAATCCTTCTTCTTCTCAGGATAAATACTTTCATTTATCTATTGTAACAAACCGATGGGTCGTGTTCTAATGACCTCTCATCGTATGATGCAACGCTTAGACTCAAGTCTCTTAGAGTCAAATTCTAGAATGGAATATAACTTCTTTCATATTCTAACGTGATATAATCACATTTTTACATGTAGCATTTCTAGCTACAAGCTTCCATAACAACGAGCGCGATGTTATCGATCGCATTGATTTCAATCTTTTGACTTCAGTCAGATGTTACATCGAACTTGGTTCCATGAACCATGTAACAAACTCCTCATAGTCGGACTCAATTTGATATGACCACTAGTGTTGGAATAACAACCATCTTACTAGTCATTACCGAAACAAGGGTAATGACACACTTGAACAAAACAAAATCAGTTACTAGCTTCTTGGTAACCTTGTGACTTTCCCTGATCCAAGTTCGAGTCCTGTGCTTCCGGTAGTATATGCATCTACTGCCTTTCACACCTACTCATACTCGTCCCAAGTATTGTCCCGCAGTCGGCCAAGTCACCATACAAGAAAATCACACAATCATACAACACATCAGATAGCAAAACTAGGGTTTATATAATATCTTGAAACGATTACACAAAGGTTCAAGTTCACCCTATACTACGCCTCTAATAGGCTACACTTCTTGATACAGGCTTTATATAGATATATGAAGTCTTCATCCTTGGATCCTCACATTGTTTTCTGCTTCATCAAGGATCATGTGGAATGCCCTTGGCTTTGGCGGTGCTTCTAGCCTTGCTTCATATTTCTTTCGGCAGTCTCTAGACATGTGCCCCTTGCCTCCGCATCCGTAGCATACCTTATCATTGTGTGTACAGTTTTTGGAATAGTGGCCGATCCTTCCACATTTGTAACATGTTACTTCTTCGTTGCATGCTCCAAAGTGCTTCTTCTTGCATTTTTCACACCACTTGGGTCCATACCTTTGGTCATGTAGGTTAGACTTTGCGAACTTTCCCTTATTATCAGGTATTGAGGATCCTTCAAGCTTCCTCTTTTCTCCAACTTCAACCTTCTCTAGACCTTTCTCTCTTATTTGAGTCTCAACATTCTTAGCAGCTCTAATGGCTTCCTTCAACGTACTTGCCATTTTGACCATTGGGCCAAAGTCTGATGGCAATCCGTTAGCAAATTTTTCGATCTTGGTGATCTCAGTCGGCACCAAGTATGGAAACAATTTCATCTTTTCGATAAACATAGTAGCATAATCACCAATGCTCATTTCCCCCTTTTTCAAGTTCTGGAACTCATTGTTCAGATCAATCAGATCTATCTCTGAGCAGTACTGCATCTTTAACTTCTCTAGGAATGATTCCCAAGACATCCTCAGGGCTTCCCCTCGAGGCATCATATATGCCAGTAACTTCCACCAGCTCAAGACTCCAGTCTTCAGTTGTCTAACTGCAAAGACAGTCTTTTTTTTGTTACTACAGTCACAACTTTCAAACACCATCTCCATTTCGGAGATCCAGTCCATAATCTCTACAGGCTTTGGGCTCCCAGAAAGGCTTGGCGGTTTGGCACACAAGAAATTCTTATACATACGCCCATCCCTGTTGATTTCCCTTTTTGGTTCATTCCTTTCTGCCACTGGGGGTTCTGCTTGCCCAACAATCCCACTGTAGTTGCCTCCCTCTGACTGCCCTCCATTCACTTCGGGCTCTTCCACTTGAATTGACAGTTCTTCATGATTCTATTGAAGCAACCGCCTCGTCTCCTCCATCTGACGATCCAACATCGTTTGAATCATCATTTGTACACCAGCCATCGTTATTGGCTCGGGTGTAGTAGCTACAACAGGTATTTGCTAAATCACTGGTGGTTGATTCCTGTCTTCGTTCACATTTCCAACTCCACTTCTGGTTCTTACCATTTTTGATCTACACACCGAATAAGGTGAACTTAGATTCTAATTCACAATAGATATTTAAATCATCCTTATCACTCCGAAACGGTTACATGCTAGTTCTAATGTCGTAGTCGTACGCTTAGAATCCTAAACACATAAGGTTTCCAAATCCGGTCGGCAACAAACCATAGATCCGAACAAATAATAACGTCAATTTAGCTATCACACAAAACAATTAGCACATAAAAGCATTTTAGGCATCATTCCTAAAATAAAATAGTGCTTGTGTCAATTTAGGTGTACTACCTAACATATTTTAGACACACACCTCACAATCATTCCTTAGCATTCTAAGTTTAAGTCTAGAAATTTCCTACAAATTCCTAGTTCGCTTAAACTAATGCTCTGATACCATTTGTAACATCCCCCTCTGGCACGTATCACAATATTGTCCGCTTTGGGCCACACGGCACGAGAACTTCCCAGGGGGTCACCCATCTTGGTACTACTCTCGCCCGAGCACGCTTAACTGCAGAGTTCTTATGGGATCTCCTGCCCTCACGGCTTTAAAACGCGTTGTGTTAGGGAAGGTATCCACACCCCTTATAGGAATGCTTAGTTCTCCTTCCCAGCCGATGTGGGATCAGATCTAACCCACTTTCACCCCCCATTATAGGGTTCGACGTCCCCGTCGAACACATCGACCCGTGCCCTAGCTCTGATACCAACTGTGACATCCCCAATTTCATGGTCAGAAAAGACCGATTTGTTTATGCTTTGTTTTTAAAATCAGAGTAATCGTTTAAAGAAAACGGTTGCGGAATTTGTTCCCAAAACAAGATATGATAAAAACTTATCAAAAAATTTCTCAAAGAGAATGTATTTTCATTAAATAATAAAACCTCGGGATGTCATGTTCCGATACAGACACATAAGCATAAACAGAACATACATTCATTTACTCTAGTGATTTACATCTCCTTTAATCTCTCAGTGCAAAGCAGCTTCGTATCGATACCTGTGATACAATTAAACTGAGTGGGTCAGGCTTGGGAGCCTGGTGAGCATATAGGGTTTTCAACCCACAATAATATAATTATTATATTCAATCATCAAACAATCAACCCAATTACCCATCCCCATTATCTTCCTTAATCTTAAGGGTCCACCCTAAGAATCATCTATTTGTTCACTCCGTATTAGGCACTAAGACAATAGCTGCTAAGGCTCCTTCATAGAGCACTAATTCCATAGTTGCTATGGTTCATTCACCGGGTACTAAACCATAGCTCCCAGTGTAGGTACTAAGTCCATAGCTACCAACGTTTATCTAACAGTACTAAATCCATAGCTACCGGTGTAGGTACTAAGTCCATAGCTACCAACGTTTATCTAACAGTACTAAATCCATAGCCACCAAAGTTTGTCTATACGGTACTAAATCCATAGCTACCAAGGTTCATCTAGACAGTACTAAATCCATAGCTACCAAGGTTCATCCTTCGTCTCATACTCAAACTCATCCGTCATCACACCCCAACTAATTCGTCTACCCATGTTCTACCCAACATATTTGTAGATATAACATACATATATAGTTTAACTCATTTAATACCTATATAAAACATCAATTCCATGGTTATCTCAAATAAACGACAATATATAAACACATAACACGTATATCGTAGCAAATACTTAATACTTATGTGTTAGAAGAAAGTAACTATACACTCACACCAAACATATAGTTAATACATTCAAACAATACTTGTATTAAAATCGTGTTTATGAAAGGGACTATACACCCACACATATAAACAACTTTATATTATACACATAGCACGTATTTCATAGCAAATACTTGATATTTATGTGTTAAAAGAAAGTGACCACACACTCACACATATAAACAACAATATATATACACATAGCACGTATTTTATAAAATAATTCATATCTATGTGTAAGATGAAAGGGACTATACACTCACTTGATCAGAAGATGATCGGACAGCACTACGACTTGTAGAATTAGTATTCTTCGGTGAAACCGGGATCACTTCACACACCTAGTTTCTCGCGGGCTGAGCTTCGGCTCGGAAACTCTTTTCTTCTCGGGATCTTCGGGTTTCGGGACTTGCTTCGGGTCTCGGGGTTGATACCGGGGCGTCGGAGGGTTAAAATAGGGCTTAGAGTGTGTATCGGGAGTGGGAGAGAAGGGATGGAGCAACCATAGTCGGCTGGCCCTTCAAATCTATTTATAGGGCAAATTTGGCCCTTGCCACGTCGTGGGATCTTTTTCCCACGTCGTGGGATCTTTTTCCCACGTCGTGGGCTTGATCGTCACTGCATGCGTTATCCCAAGTTGCATCTGGGGGGCTCCTGGAGCTGTCAGGAGACTTGCCACGTCATGGCACTGCTTGCCACGTCGTGGTCTCTGACAGTTTTGGGGTTTCGCGCCCCGAACTTCAGAAATTCATAACTTTCGCATACGAACTCCGTTTTCGACGTTCTTTATATCGACGCGAAGGTGAGATTATGATCTACAACTCTCATTTAGACTCCATTGGCTAATTTTGACTTTATTTTGAATATATTATAAGTATATTACGTATATATTATCTATAGCAGGCCAAGACAGGAAAACTCCGTTCGAAATTCATAACTCCTTCATCTGAACTCCGTTTTCGTCTGTCTTTTTATCGTTGGACTACTATCGAATAAATCTTCAACTATTGTTTAGATCTCTAAGGATAGATATCTATCTACCTTAAGTTCACTATTTACGTCGCGCTAGGTCGCGCTGGGTCGTGCTGGTTCTGTCGCGAAACTTCGACAGGTCATAACTTCTACGTTATAAATCGGATTTTGGCGTTCTTTATATGCACAGAAACCTTGTGACATATACTACAACTTGGTTAATATTAATCCTTCCAAATAATCTTCCATAAAAAAGTCATTTTTGATGCTTATCGTCTTTAAATTGACTAGCCCGGATCTACGGGCGTTACATATCTATTGTTTGTAGATAAGCCAACCAAATTGAGTTCGCAGGATCAACTCTTTTTAGCATTGCATCAGGAATATGAGCAACACTTGGGAACTCATCAACATTATCAATCACCTCCTTTGGACTGCTATATACATGAAAAGTAGCTTTTTCTTCGTCAGTGGCTACTAAAATACCCTCTTTATTGTAGAAGTACTACAATATCAAACTCCAGTATCTTGCACACGAAATACCACAAACAACATCCGTGTTGTCAACACTTTTCTTGAACTCCTTCCATAATTGCGAAGCATAATTCACCGGTAAATCATAATATAGCCCTGCAAACATGGTGTATACCTCCATTATTCCTTTCTCTAACCCCACTGTTCTTCCAGTTAAGCAACGTAAAAAGATTCCAAAAAGAAAATTCCAAATCGTAGGAAGACCTGACTTCTTGAAATCATTGATTTTGTATAGTCATGGTTGATGTCCCATCTCATTGAACATGTGGACGATTTGAGGATAAGTAAAATCCTCATACGGTGGAGAATTTGGAATATCAAGAATCTGACAGAAGAGTTTCTGTGAAAGTCTAACCTTCTTGTCATTGATTATGTTAAATGTGATTGCATCAAAGGCTTTAGTGACTGAAACTGTTGATCTCGCCTGAGATAACCATGAAATCGGTATAGAGAAAGAATTGAACATTGCCTTGGTTAAAACAGAACTCTTAAAGGCAATCATGAGCATCTTCAATTCTTCAAGGTACTTAGATACATCAGCTTCAACTTGATAGTTGGTACCTTGGATCTTCATAATCGGCATGGAAGTAATATATTTTGTAGTTTGAGAAGGTTCAACATTGACATTAGTAGTAGTCGCCATTGTTAGAGTTTTGAAATCTTGAAAATTCAGAGAGAATTGGGAAGTATCTTTGAATGCGTAAAGTGACAAAAGACCCTTTAATCCCCTTTTATATGTCCTGTTTGAATTAAAAGCGGGATTTGCATTTAATGACTACTGATGTGGCACCTTGAAAACCTGACCACTACTCCGTAGAAATAGCCATGCGTCAAAAAGTAATTGTCCTATCTCTGTAAAACCCGGACACAATATCATACATCATTGAAATATAGCCTGTTTAGTTTGCCCCAAGAGAATTGTAACCGTCGGACCCCTTCGGATAGAAGTTAGGCTCTTTCACTTTTTGGATGTAAAGCGAAGTCATATGTCAGATGTTTGAAATCATCAGCCTGAGTTGATGTTACTCAGAACATCAAGCATTTCATGAGTACAGTGTTCCAAAGAAAGTTAGACAAGAAAAAATGAAATAAAATTTTTGGGATTCTGTGATGTCAAAAATTTAATTTGACACGATTGCAGTTAAACCCCGGGCAAAGGTTGCTTCGTTAATCATCAAGAAAGATGATCAACAGCTTGTGGATGTTCCCATGAAATACAATTGAAAATTTGTAGAGAAGTTTCGAAGGGCATATTTTGTAAGGCTACATAGGTAGCTTAATAAATTTCGTTACATATCAGCCTTAACATAAGGTGAGTAATTGTAATAGAAATTACTTGTTTGACCAGTATAGTCAGTGACAAGTGTGTTTTGAAAAATGTTTAAAGTGACTTTGGGATTCGAAGTAAACTCACACGGAAATCATATTCATGATTTTTTTTTGTGCTGGATCTTGTTGGGTAACAAACATCGTGGGTGTCAGATGTTTGATCAAGATCACTCACATGAAATAAATCTGATTTGAAGTTTTCAAAATAGGTACTGAAACAAAAGTTTCGTAAAATCTGGAACATAGTTCCCCATCAATTCCTTAATTTGCAAGAAATTTGGGTTTCACTTTCATCACGGTCTCATGATGTCAGATCATTAACATAGATTGTTGATATGTCTAAGTCTCGATTGGTTTGATCAGAGACCTCTTGGACATATGTCTTCGTGTGTGATCGTGAAAGAAATTTTAGATGAAAAAGATTGGTGAAGACACGAAGTGTACCTCTATTATATTTGGACAAATAATAAACTCTTTACTCATATGAGAAGAGCTAGGTAGCTCAGGAGACTAATGTGATTACAAGCCTGATTGGGAAGAAATATTCGTATGAAAAGTTCATTAAGACTTTCGTACACACACATTGAGTCATTGGAGGCTTTGGACAACATGCAGCAGCATGCTTCTAGGGACATCATAGCTAGTTCAAAGTAAGTAAACTATAACGAAGTCTAAGATTCATTTACCTGACCCTAGATCTGCAAGCATGTTGTAACATTCGGAATTTTAGGTATTATATTTATTCATTTTATTTTGAGTTTTGTGGAAGAACTCGGCGAGTTGGTGCGTAGACTCGCCGAGTAGAGACGCGATTTCTCATCCGAATTAATGACCGGACACGACAAGTCGCATTAGGCACTCGGCGAGTCCGCGCTGTTTAATGAAACCCTAATTCCTCGGGTTTGGGGCCTATTTAAAGGCCCTTATGGCCGTCATTTGTGCTCACCAGCCGCCAGAGCAAAACCCTAGTGCACTTGAGCGTTTAAAGTGAGAGAAGGAGCCATTATCAACCTTGGAGGTGTTGTCTAGCAAGGGAAAGAAAGCTTTAGCCAAGAGGAAGCAAGAAGGTTAACTTCCTGCAGATCTAAGGTCCAGAACATCACATTTGAGGTACTGTTTTCGAACCATTTTCTATTGAGGTGATGTTCATGTTGATTTAGGGTTTATTGACCCCTTTTGTGGCTAGATCTAGTGCTCCTTTGGTCCCTTAAGCGAGTTAGGTTCTTGATTTGGACCCTTGGAGGTCCAGAGTGTCCCTTTGTCAAAGCTTTTTATGAATCCATGGAGGTTTTGGTTTGGAATCTTTGTGCTTGAGGTCAAAACACCTTTTATGAGTCATTAGGTGTGATATGAGCGCCAAGACATGAACTTTACGTGATAAATAAGCTTGGAAGGACTGGATCTATGAGTTAGTGGAACAGATCTAACCTCAGAAGGTCGTTTGGGGTTGTGTATGGAATGCACTCGCCGAGTCCATTAGCAGACTCGACGAGTTGGTGCGGGTTGTTCAAGGATTTCGAACCAGGGGTTGAGTAACCGAGTTGGGTGAGTGACTCGGTGAGTCGAAAGGGACTCAGACGAATCGGGTCCCCATAGAGACTCTGCAAGTCCATGCCAGACTCGGCGAGTTGGGGTTGACCGTTGACCATTGACCAGAGTTGACCGGTGTTGACTTGATAGGGTTAGTCAACCTTAGTTGGGAAAGTGTTAATTAGAGATGAAATGTGTTATAGGAGGACTATAGCTCGGGACATCGAGCACTAGTGATTTCAGGGATTTACGAGTTACTGAGATACGCAAGGTGAGTCTTCTCACTATACTTTACCTTGAGTAGGTAAATAGAGTTATGTGATATAGTGCTTATATATTGTTTGTTGTACTGCATTCTTCGATGTGATTTATGTTGTGCATGCTTGCAGAGTTAGAACCTGAGGGTTCACAGAGTTTGGGTGCACGGACCCACAGAGTTATAGCCTCGAGTGGCTAATATGTGTTATATGTGGTATTTTGGGGAACTCACTAAGCTTCGTGCTTACAGTGTTTTGTGTTATGTGTTTCAGGTTTCTCTCAGGATCACGGGACGACACCGGCTTGATTGTACACACTAGCGAAAGAGTCATGTTTTGAGGATCCTGGTTTATTATGCAAGTGAAAATGGAGTTATGTTTTGTAATTTGATTATGAATGAGATTTTAAGAAAGTGTTTTTAAGAATTAAACCATTATATTTAAATGAAAATTTGTTTTGAAATTTACGATGTAACATATGTGCCTCTTCGTATGTTCAGAAAGATCTGCAACAATGTACTTAAAAGAAAAAAATATAAATTCTTTTTGTTGTTTTGAATTTTCAAAAATAAAGAACAAAATAAAGTGAAAATCTTTTTGATGTTTTTGATTTTTCAAAGATGAAGAACAAAAGAAAATGAAAATATTTTTGATGTTTTTGAATTTTTCAAAAATGAAATTACTCAAATAAACGAAGTACTTGTTGCAAACATATATACGACATTTTACCAATTCCCTGAAAAATGAAAATCATGCGAATGCGAAGCGTTCGAAGAGTTGAATATGAACAGTAACCTCTGAACACTGAACGATGACACGTTATCACTGATTCAGAGCCTCTGAACCATTCTCGACCAGTCACTATTCTCCTTTTTCGCGTGGAATTGAATTTCCATCGATCATTCCTAGTCCTTCCAGAATTCGTACAAAATATTTTTCATCCAAAGGTTTTGTAAAAATATCAGCTAACTGATTAGTTGTTTTTAGAAAATGTACTTCAATATTTCCGTCTTCCGCGTGATCTTTGATGAAGTGATAATGAAGAGCTATATATTTAGTCTTCGAATGTTGCACGGGATTATGAAAAATTCTTATTGCACGTTGTGAATCACAATACAAAGAAATCTTTTTCATATTAATTGCAAAATCACATAATTGACTTTGAATCCAAATTATCTGTGAAGTGCATGCAGCAGCAACAACATATTCAGCTTCAGCCGTTAAGATGGATACACATGTTTGCTTCTTCGATTGCCAACTCACTAATTTACCATCGACTAATTAACATCCTCTAGTCGTGATTTTCCTATCCAAAGTACAACCACCCAAATCAGCATCTGAATATGCTTGAATAAAGAACCCAGTATTCGAAGGATACCACAATCCTGACAAAACGGTTCCTTTCAGATAACGAAAGATGTTCTTCACAACAGTGAGATGTGATTCTCCGGGATTTGATCTATACCTAGCACAGTTACACATTGAAAACATGATATCAGGTCTACTTGCTGTTAAGTAAAGTAAAGATCCAATCATGCTCCTGTATAGAGTTAGGTCAACAAATGGTTTATCTAACGAATGAGTTAGTTTTATGCCGGTTGCCATGGGTACTCGTAACTTTGTGCTATTCATCATCCCAAACTTTTCCTGTAAGTTCTTCGTATATTTTTCTTGATTTATAACAATACCTTCTCTAGTCTTACAAATGTTTAAACTAATAAAATTGTTAATTTTACCCATCATGCTCATTTTGAATTTGCTCTTCATCAAGTCTTCGAATTCTTTAGACAAAGCAGGTTTAGTTGAACCAAATATGATATCATCAACATAAATTTGAACAAGCATTAGATGATTCCCAACTTTCTTACGAAATAATGTGGGATCAACTGATCCTTGTTTAAATTTATATTGCTTCAAAAATGAAATAAGAGTTGCATACTAGGCTCGTGGAGCTTGTTTTAACCCATAAACTACTTTATCTAAAATATAAACATGATTAGGATGTTCTTCGTTTACAAAACCTGGGGGTTGTTCCACATAGACTGTTTCTTCAAGCTCGCCATTAAGAAATGCACACTTCACATCCATTTGATAAACATCAAAGTTTTTGTGAGCTGCATAAGCCAAAAATATTCGAAAAGCCTCGAGTCTTGCGACAGGGGAAAAAGTTTCTTCGTAATCAATTCCTTCTTGTTGAGAGTATCCCTTAACAACAATTATGGCTTTGTTTCGAATGATATTTCCATCTTTGTCAGTTTTATTTTTAAAAATCCACTTTAATCCGACAATTGAAACATTTTCAGGTTTAGAAATTAATTTCCAAACCTTGTTTCTTTTAAATTCAGAGAGCTCAGATTGCATTGAAAGAACCCAATCAGAGTGTTCCATTGCAACCTTAAAATTATTTGGTTCAATCTTAGAGATGAAAACATTAAACATGCAAAATTCTTGATGAGTATTTAATACCTCGTTCTTTGCACGAAGTTGTGCTCTTGTCAACACTCCTTCTTGTGGATTTCCAATGATTTGTTCCTTCGGATGACTTATAGTCCATCTTTCCATTGGAGGATATGTTGGATCAAAGTCCAAAGGTGCATCTTCGAACATTTCATCATTTTATGATCCTGCAATCGAACAAACATCGTTAAGATCCTGAAAATCTTCATCATTTTGAACATGCTCCCCCCTCAACAACATCATCAATTCGCTCATTCTCCCCCTCGAATGAATGCTCCCCCTTGACTAGAGTATTTGAATCCACGTGCTCCCCCTCCACTGGATCATTTTGCATTCTTTCGTCTATTTCTTGGGGAGTTGATGTTGATTCATCAGTAAACTTCGCAAGTTATGGTATGTGATTATCACGAGCATGAATTTCAGCATTGACTGCATGATCTGAAATTCCAAAAATAAAATCATAATCAATATCATCCATTTGTAAAGATTCAGTTTCAACTTGTGTTTTTTGTAAAATTGGATGATTTGCAAATTTATGCTCATTTTGTTTAACATAGTAATCATCGAATGTGAGATTAAAAGTTTCTTCCACTTTTTGTGTTCGCTTATTTAACACACGTTATGCGACAGAATTGTGCGGATATCCAAGAAAAATTCCTTCATCAGCTTTTGCTTGAAATTTCGAAAGATGATCCTTGAGATTCATAATAAAGAACCTACTTCTGAAAACATGAAAGAATTTCACATTAGGTTTACGATTATTCAGAATTTTGTATGGTGTAATATTAAAATCCTTGTGTATGAAAGATCTGTTCTAAGTAAAACATGCAGTGGATATTGCCTTAGCCCAAAGATATTGAGGTAAATTCGCATATGCCAATATGGTTTTTGCTGCTTCGCATATTGAGCGATTTCTTCATTGAACAACTCCATTTTGTTTCGGAGTGTATGTAGAAGAAAAATTATGCGAAATGCCTTTATCCACCAAAAATGAATCAAGAACATTGTTCTTAAATTCAGAGCCATGATCACTCTTGATTTTGCGAACAGTCTTTTTCAATGTTGTTTCCATTTTCATGATAAAATCAATCATGATTTGTGCCACTTCAGATTTTTTTTCTAAGAAAATAAACCCATGTGAATCTAGAAAAATCAACAATAACTAAAATATATCGTTCGTTGTTGAGTGTTGAAACTGTCGAATGACCACATAAATCAATATGTAATAGTTCCAAGGGTTCTACAATATTTGAGTCAATTGTTATCGGATGACCTTGTTTATGTTGCTTGCCAACTTCACAAGCTGCACATAAAGAATCATTATCATATTTAAGCACAGGTAAACCTCTTACCAGATCTTGAATAACAAGTTTGTTGATGTTTCGAAAGTTGAGATGTGAAAGTCTTCGATGCCATAGCCAGCTTAGATCAGATGTGGCTTTCGAAAGAAGGCATACAACAGTTTTACCTACAATTGGATTGATATCCAATGTAAATATATCACCTTTCCTCTTTGATTTTAGAAGAACGTCTTTTGTATTGACATTCAAAATAATGCTCCCTTCTTCATTGAAAAGAACCTGATTTCCAGTGCCCACAACTACTTGTGAAACATTTAACAAGTTATGTTGCAGACCTTCAACATATGCAACTCGATTGACAGTAAATTGACCATTTGTAATCTTCCCATATCCTTTGACTTGGCACTTCTGATTGTTTCCAAATTTAACAACTCCAACATTTTGTAAGCTTCGAAAGTCTCATAGATTCTCCTTCTTTCCAGTCATATGACGAGAGCAACCCTACTCAGCGGGGAAGTTTATTAACGTTCAATTCAAAGTGACTCGAGGCACTGAAGGCTCGGTTCACAACTTCACCCTTGCTGATCTACCAAACCTTAACCCCTACGACTAGATGCTCCTCAACAATATTCTACTGTCAAATCCACAGGAGTACCAACCAATAATTGACCATGTCAAGCGAATGCTTATGTGCTACATTCATGAGGTAGCGAAGATGGACCAAGAGATTGCCTTTGCCATTCAGAAGCGAACCACGATCAAGCCTATGGGCAAAACATGCAATGTCAACACTATGGTCAAGGGGAAGATTGATACGAAGTACCAAACTGTTATGTTCCTCAAGGGCGAAGGTCAGAAATGTATGTTCACTCTTGTTGACAAACACCTCTGCTCAACGTCTTTCCTGGAGCATATCTTGGAAATCATTCAGAGGTGTGATCAGAACAGTGCAGATGACAAGAAGTTGTTCACTGATATGCTGAGATGGTATATCCAGTTTCGGCAGACACTTCTTTCAATAATTCCTCGGTTGTTCAAAGTAATAAATACAGTGAAGCCAACACAGAAGAAATAATCTTTCGCCTCATTTGACAAAAAGGGGGAGCTTGTTGGGATTATTAGATTGCGTCATGGGCTCGATCCTTAGCCCAGTTTTGATTGCCGGTATTGGGCCTATCCAGTCGTGCATATTTTGTTCTAGGGTTTTGTATATAAGCTGCATGCGTACAGTCTTTGTAGTTAACACTTTTATAATTTTTCTCTTTGAGTTTTGTAAACCCTAGCTTGCCTCTACAGTGGAAGTTCTTCATCGAGCTCTGCTGAGGCGTGACTTTATTGAATCATAAGCACATATTTAATTATATTCTGTGAAAGATCTAATCAATCTAGAGTTTGATTCTCATCAAAAACCTTGCACAGAACATGTGCAATGCCTAACTCAAGATTTTACCCAAAATCGATTCGATACCGCACTCATAACCTAACATCAACGAATATGCACTTGCATTTCTCACCAAAACCTTCTGATTACCAACCCCTTTACATAATCGATAAATAGGTACTCCTAAACCATCTCCAAGACTTCCAATCTCGCACCTAGTCCAACCACCAAGTTCCCAAGAGTCCAACAACCAGGCTACCAACCTAAACCTCTCTGCATCACACACTAGTTACCCACATGATCATGCGACTCAAGGTCCAAACCCTTGACTCAACGGTCTCTAATAGTTCCAACCTCAATTTCCATAATCACCCAGGCTCGTCCACGGACCCCAAATATCATCAATCAAAAAACGGAGTATAATTCCCTAACAACCTTGGTCATCGTGCCCAAAGCACGAACTTATTCCCCTTCCAAGCTTGTGATCATCACAATGTCACACCTCCCGAGATGAATCTTGTGACCCATTAGGATTTCGGGTCACAGCTACAAATTCCTACTACCTACTATGAATAATCAAGGCGCTGCCAACCGGCGACTGGGAGTTTCCTGAATTCCCAGCAACACAACCTAGGTCTAAACAACCACTTATTTCTCCCCCACTTGGACTCGATGATGCTCTCTCACCTCTTAAACCTTATGGATCACCGATCCATCTCCCCCAAATAGCATGGATCGCTCATGCCCTGCACTGAACAATCCTAGCGCTTCATTGCTAGCCAAACACAATGATCACCCAACTTCCTAAATAATACTCTTTGAAATCTTAACCAATCGGATAATCCAAATCACCTACCATGATACCATTCGCTGAAGAAATCCGAGAGCAGTTATATATTTTTCACCATCTTACCACTGCCTAGGAATTTGTGAATGCTTTGGGCTATCCCACCATCTTACAACACTCTTTCCCAACTGATTACTAGTGAATGCTACGGCTCCCCCGTAGTCTTACAACACTTTCACCTCACCATAATCGTAGCCTAATTCCTTAACCCTAATCTATCAATTCGAACACACCCAGATATGAGCATGCACTCGACCGAATACCGAAGCTGAACTCTTCTCATGACTGGAACCCCAACCTATTTTCCCAAAGCCTGCTATCAAGCATCAAGAGGACGCGATTCAAATGTTGGAAGGTCTCGCAAACTCCCAACTCACACAAACCTCAAACCAGACAACCACTTGGGCCGCCTTCCTCCCCGAAGGGGATGCAAAATTCATCCTAATTTCATAACCACTCCTGCTCCTGAATACACGAAAGATTCTCTCCCACCTTGATTTGATTAAATCCTCACGGAACACGAGAATTGATGGATTCCCAACCCTTCTTAGCCTCTAATAATTTACTGAAACCAGTGCTTACCAATGCTAGTGTTCCATCACCCACCATCCCAAAGTACTGCATAATCCCTGAAGATCTGTTGAACACATCCCAAATGCTTACAACACTAATGATCCCAAATACTTAAATGATACAATACCCAACACTTGGAACCCTCAAAACTGATGCCTAAACTAAAGCCCCAACAATAGACCACTGAATCTTGATGATAAACCCTCAACACAATGCCCCAGAACCGATCTCGACTACTAATCAAAATACAACCGAACACTTGGATCATGTTATACGAGAGATGAACATTCACGGCATGCAAAAGACATACTGTAATTCTCAAAGACATAACCCACAATATCAGGGAATTAGACCAAATATACCTCTTACCCCAACCAAAAAATACTCTAAGAACATTAATACAGATAGCAACCGAAGAAAAAAAAAGACAACATACCCGCAATATCACCTGCTTACAAGGTCCATCCTGCTACGCTTTTAGCAACCCATACTGCTGGCCTCTCAAACGCTGATCAGAAACCTTGGGTCTCTCCCCGAAACCCTCCAACCTGCACCTGATCTGATCCCCCTTTACCGGAGGTGCTCCAAATCGATCTCCCACTCTTGGGCTCTAGAAATCATATCATTCAGGGTCTCGCACCCTAAAATACTCGCAAACTCCCTGATGTCATCCCGCAGCATAACATCAACATCATCATCGCCCAACTCACTACCGATCGCTTCCTACCAATGCCATGCCCTGTCCTTCAACAGGCAGGAAACATATCTGACCTTCACCTCCATGGGGCAGAAGCTCATCTTGAACGCGTCACCTATAGCCTCTAACTAACTCCTACTGAAAATGGGGTCCATCTCCCCATGGAACACAGGAGCTCCACAAGCACGTAATTCATGGAAAGAAAGAGTGTGAGCTTCAATGATAGACATAACCTCAACACAAAACACTCCAAAACATTCATCCATGATCTCCAAAAACTCTTCCTTGACCGAATCGAAGATCACAAGAATCTTCTCTAAAACACTGCGGGCAATCTCCGAGGAGATGAATTACCACATCTGCTCGCTAATCAACTCAGTACCCTTACCTGAGTCGAAACCAGAAGCTAAACCTCCTTCCTAAAAGCTCATCACCGAACTAAAATACGATCATGCAGAAGATTAAAACATACTCAAGAATCCTCATCTCCAAGCTTCTTATATTCTCTAAGCCCTTCCTCGATTCGAGTATGGATCCTGTGCTTTTAGTGGCACGAGCCCAATACTACCTTCCACACCTATCCATACTTTCATCAAGGATCATCACGAATCCTCTAAGTCGCCTACTCCATTGATTTACTAATTATTTTCTAAACAACAACACAAAACCCACTGAAGCACCTCCTAGGCTCCCCCTATGTTCCAGACCTCACCATGCCGTCATCTGCTGAAGAACTCCTCATAATGCTAGTTATCCACCTCATGAATACCAACATATTCACTTAGTAGCTGACTCCCATCATCTAATAGTTCCACAAAGCACAAAGCAAGCATCATTTTGTGTAGTAACGCTCTAGTCTTTAGAACTATCATAGATCATTCACCCCACATAGTACCACTAATGCAAGAAATTCCACCCTTACTGTCGGCTGCCTTATGCATGAAAATTATGCATAGATTAGGATCAATAGACTGTCGAATAATAGACTCTACCCTAGAATCATAGCTTGACCAGGAATAGGAAATAATTCCAAATCAATTATTCTAGGGCTATACGATCCTAATTGTATACAATTTTTAAGCATACACATAACAATTACTGATACCAATAGATATTCCCATTACAACATAGCTTTCAATACACAAAAGACTACTAAGCATCACACATATCAATCCAATATATCACTGACTAATCACCTCTAGCATGCAAGTCTACCAGCTCATATAATACACATACAAAAGCCTCTCTCCTAGAATTCTATCATACAACAACTGAGCAGATCCTTGGCCCTAACTAGCATGCGATTGACCGATTCATAAATCAAATCGTAATAGATAACATGCATGAGTATTTTAGGAAAACTGACTTAAGCTTGACTGATTACATGCACCACACCCTTCTCTTATTTTAGAAAACTCTTTTCTTAAAAATACTTTTCTTCTGAAAACTTTACCAAATCATCAGTTTGAGTTCAGACGCACTTGAGAGTATGTCTGGATCCCTCAAACCAAGGCTCCGATACCAATTTGTAACGACCCAAAATCACGATTTTTTTTTGTTTTTATATAGAAAATTACTAATACAAATTGTCTACACAAAACCATAGTAACCACTATTTAACAAAACATTAATTAACCAGAGTAATTCACAATATGCGGAACCATGTGGTGTGTGCTTTGCAATCATCCCGAGCTCTTCCATTTGAAAACCGAAGTACCAGAAACATAAACTGAAAACCGGTAAAGTACAAAGCTTAGTGAGTTTCCCCAAAATACCATACTACACACAATCACAGAGTATCACACACATACATATAGGTGTCATAGGCTCCCCCGTGGACTTTATCCATGATGCCATGGGCTCCCTCATGATCTTTACCTAGAATGTCATGGACTTTCCACTCATGGTATCACATCCAATTGCCATGGGATCCTACCGAGGTCTTCCATGCAAGTATCATAAACACAAAAAACATACCACATAACACATAATGGCTTAGTATTGGTGCCTTCGACCCATGGATATAGTGAGAATACTCAGCTTGCACTGCATAAGCTCATTGAAAGAATCCCTAGCTGCTGCCTTGACAACTTTTTGAACTATCAATAACAACAATACACCCAATTAACGTTTGGGCTCCAATCCATAACCACAACTCCATACCTAGGGTAACACCACCATTTTACCCTTAACCTAGCCTTGTCCAAATCCATGACCCAAACTATAATCTGAAAGGCCCAAAGGCCCACTAATCAACCAATGACCCAATTTTCCAAATTAGGAACATACTCCTTACATGGCCCTGCCTTAAGGCCCAACCATTCTTTCTAGTCCAAACACTTTGCATCCCGATGGCCCATTAATAACTCAAGCCCAAAATACCAAAAAATACTAGACCATCAAAGCCTACTGATGGCTCAATTTTCCAAATTGAGCCCAACCCACACATGCATTATACTAAGCCCATAATTCCCTTAACTATAAGTCAAAAGTCAAATTCAACGGTCCGAGTTGACCCGACTCGCCGAGTTGTCCTTCAACTCGTCGACTTTCTCCAATAATTGCAAAAATCAGGAAAACTCGCATCAACTCGCCAAGTTCTCATAATGAACTCGCCGAGTGGGCGAATAATCAAACAGTTTAATGCATTAAGCTATTTCCATTGAATCTAGAAGCTTCCATTCTTAAATCTCCTCCCAAATGTTGACTAGAAGCATAAAGTTTCCAACTTTACCTTTAAAAGCCACTACAACGGACCCAAACCCGAATCCTTGACTTAATAGAGTGAGGCTTAACCCATTAAGCCCTTTAACTCTCAAAACATAGTCCCAAAACATAGATCCAGTATCCTAAGGTTGGATTATCACATAAAGTTTCAAACATTACATCCATGCATGCAAGAAAGGAACCCTAGAGCCTAAAATGGCTTAATAAAGGACTTAATGTATGGATGGGAGTAAGGACTTAGCAAAGCTTGCAACTTTATTCCAAGAGAGGTCATTTAAGGGTCATATCTAACATAATAACCCCTAGAAACCTTAACCTTTTGGGCAACCCAATCATACACCCAAAAATCAAGCTAAAACATCCTACAAAGAGATCTATAATATAACAACACAAGGTTTTCGACTTTATACCTCTAAAGGACTGCAAATGTAACAGCCTGAAATCCAGGTATCCTTCTATTTAGCCCTGCATCTTTGTTATGTTGCCATTTGGGGTTTTCGTGTTAGGAGAGTACGTTGGGCATACCAGGAGTACGCTGCGCGTACTCGCACGCTTCATTTGGATGCGTTCACCCTCGGGTACGCTGGGCGTACCCAAGGTTACGCTGGGCGTAACCGGTCCAGACCTAAAAACCCTAATTCATTCGGAGGGCTATAAAAGGAATGTGTGGCTGGACTTCTCAGTAACCATCCCTCATAGAGAAACCCTAAAGAGAGTGTGCATTCGTTCTTAGACCATTTTGTGAGTATTCTAAGCTTGGTGGTGCCATTCCAAGGTAGCAAAGGAGAAGAAGAGCTCATTGGGAAGGCTAGAAGTGGTGTTCAAGTGTGGATCTGAGCTTTGCAAAGGTTAAAGCTTCATTATCAGGTAAACAGTTTGGATCTTGACATATGGTTCATGTTATATGCTTCAAGTACCATTTTCTAGGCTTTTAGTCCCAAAGGTGGAGACTTTTTGTGCAAATGGTCTCCATAAGCTTAGATCCATCATATTTCTGGTCTATTGGAGTTGTAGACTCATAAAAATGATATCTTGGACGTCAATGTTGCACCATGCATGAGATCTACGTCCTTGAGTTGGAATAGAATGATGTTAAGAAGTGTTGGAGCCTTTACAGCCATGCCAAGGCTTAAAGGTCTCAACTTTATGGGTATAGACGCATAAACAGAGTCGGATCTAGAAGTTGGAGTAATGGCTTAACCGATTAAGACCAGAAATGATGTATGCTAAAGTCTGATGGTTACGCTGGGCGTAACTCCCAGTACGCGCAGCGTACTGGGTGGAGACCCCGATCTATGGGTTTGCAATGTACGCCCCGCGTACTCACAAGGTTGAATTTTGTTGACTTTTAGGGTTTTGGTCAACATTAAGACTTTGGGTCAAGGAAGGGTAAAATGGTCTTTTACCCTCTGAGGAATGATGATAAGGGGTAAAGTTTAATTGTGGAAGTCTCTGATTATTAAAATGATATTTTTTATGATTAGGCGAGGTAGAGTCGTCGTTGGGATTTGGAGATAGCGAGTATGCGAGATCTTAGACTTTCCACGAGGTGAGTTTTCTCACTTTACTGTACTCGGAAGGGTTTTATTTTGTGACCGGAAGGTCGGATATGTTATGAGTTATATGCATTGTATGTGATAAGTTAATCGTTTATATGTGCCATGTATGATATGCTTGATATGGGCCGGAAAGCATTATGTTATGGGCCGGAAGGCGTATATGTTATGGGCCGGAAGGCGTTGTGATGTGGACCGTAAGGTCGACACAAGTATGACCGAAAGGTTTACCTAGTCGGGACGGAAGTCTCCTGAGACACATGGACCGGAAGGTCAGGGCCTGGAAAGGCGTATGTGCGTAAGTTGTATTTTGGGGAACTTACTAAGCATTTATGCTTACAGTTGTTGTGTTATGTGTTTCAGGTATTAGCGAGGACCGTGGCAAGGCGCCGGCGTGATTGTACACACTGTCGGAGAAACTGTTTTTATGATCATGGGATATATTTTGTTATGATAACATTGTTCACGTTTGAATTTGGAATATTAAACGATAGTTTTTGATGTTTGCAAAAATGAAAATTTTATTTTAAAATTTACGTTGTTACAGCAAAAAGTGGAGAGTTTTTGGATCCAAAGCCTTCCTTCCAAACTAAGCACCTTCAATCTTCAAACTCCTTCCAAAGAACACCAAAAACCAACTCTCCAAACTCACCAGAAGCTCACACACTCAACCTTTAAGGATAATACACAAAATTAGGGTTTTCTGAACAACGAGCTTGGTAAGGAGGTCAGCCAAGGGAGTTAAGGTATTTAAATAGGGTGTAAAACCCTAAAATTAGGGTTTTCTCAAACAGCGTCCAACTCGTCGAGTTCCCTTTACCAACTCGACAGGTTGGTCTTAAAAAACATGTGCCCCAAAAGCTTCCAACACATCAAGTTTATGTCATAAACTCGACGAGTTGGCCCCTGAAAATGAATTTATTTCTATAATTGACCTTCTACATTCCAGATGTGACAATTGGAATCCTACATACATTAATATGAAAAAATCTAGTAGTTGTCTGGGACCTTGGAGACATTCTATTGGTCTGCCCTTGGCGGGTGTACAATTCTCGGTTATTCTCAACTTCTTCACCACATTATCCTTTCTAGTTAACAAGACAGATGGATGTTAGATTTATATTCTTGTAAGGATTTTTCGGTAAGTATTCCGAGATCTCATATAGACAACTTTGTTTGTTTTTAGTCAAAATTCTCCTACATGATGGAATAAGTCTATCCTCTTGTTGATAATGTCTTGAATTGTAGGGTTTTAAGAAATATAATTACTTTAATTTGGTTGATATAGGCATTCATATGGGTTCATTCCAAAAAAAAAAAAAAAAACTTTTTCATTCGTTTTAGTATTGTGAGTTGACAAATCAACTTTGCGCTCGTGTGGTCTGTTGGTCGATTTTTGTACACCATCGGCAATGTATATATACCTATTAATTATTCGACCTTCTTGATTCAGATAATAATAAAAAACAATATATGTTCGTCTTCGTCAAGACATGACCTCAACACTATAGATATAATAATAACTTTAAAATTCACATAAAAAGCACACGTTAATTTTTAAAACTAAATTCAATAAATGTAAAAAGCAAAACTATTGAGCTAGATGCCTAGATTGTACATAAATGTTTAACCAACCGTTTTTGCTGATTCATAATCACTTCATTTTAATATATAAAATATTTTCTTTACCGTTAGATTAGAACTTTCATAATGAAGTGTGCTAGCCAAACTTAAAATTATTATTAAATTATTTACAAACTATTTTATTATCTTTTTAGGGATTTATGTTTATCTTAAAAAAAAAAAATTTTTGTTTTTTTTGTTTTTTTTTTTTATTTATTTATTTAACGATGGTTATTTATGATTGAAGCTTTAATTTGAAATTTGAGTTTTGCATAGTTTTAAAAAATAAATAGTTAAATGATCATATTAGGTCACATTAATGCTGGTTTATATTCTTGACAATCACTTTACGTCATTTTTGAAACCAAACTTTATATTAAAGTCGAGTAACTATAATATGAGAGACAACAATCCTATAATTATGTCCAGATTACTTCAAATTATTTAAATTAAAATATAATATCATCTCATTGCTACAAAGATTTTATAACTAGTTTATGCTTTTTACGATCCAAGAAACATTGACTTGTGTACTTATATAAAAAAATAATACATTAATGATTAAACTTTTGTACCTTTCATCCCATGCATCAACAAAAGTAATTGAGACATTATTTACATGATAAGATGTTGGGAAAATTAGGGTTTGCGGTGGAGATCTAGATACCAGCTTGGATCGTGATATCACTTTCCGAACTGATATTTCTACCATATATCTGGTTTATAAGAAATTCAGCCTAGGATAATACAAGCGGACACCTACATTTCTAGGCACAGAAAACGTAAGCTATTATGCTAAAAGGTTCTGTGAATGTGTGATGAAAAACGAGAGCTAAAAACCGTCCCTCTTCAGGAAACAAAGAGTTGTTTATATACTAAACACAATTAGGGTTTCATTAGGGTTGGACCGTCATTACTTGCTTAGGAAGCAAGTAATATTAATCCGGATTAAGGTTACCAAAAACTAACGAATTTCGTCAGATTTACCATAATCACCCTCAAGAAATTGAATTTTCCATTATGTTCCCACATGCAAAATTCGGTGAGGTTTTGGGGCGCTGCCCCTAGACCCCGCCAAAGGGGTGCTGCCCCTTTGGAAACCCCAGACCCGGGGGCGCTACCCCCGGACCCCCGACTAGTCGTTGAACCGGCTTCTGACTCGATCTTATACATACGTGCACTCCGTACAAACTCGTACATGTATTAGAGTACAAATCATGAAACCCCTTAGCTCACATGTTAGTTCCAGTTACTTAAAATGACATGGTGACACTAAAATCATCAACAATCCTCCCCCATTTTAGTGTAACCCTTGAACAAACATAACCTTATCAACAACAAACCAAACTACTACATAATGAAAATATTGAAACGATTGAATTTCCACTTAGTATCATACAATTGCAAATATTCGAGAATCAGGGTGTTCTAAGAATTGAACCCGTCAACCCATTTGAATACTAGAAAGTAAAATACATACTAGTTTATCGAATTTCTAGCATAATACAACTTGACACTATTATAAAGCCGTATGTCCCAATCCTCTCATAATCGTATCAAGGTCAAGTCCACAACCTCTTGAAATGCGGCTACACTTCACAATCACGTAGGTAACTCCTTTCCATGTATCTGCACATACATTTATCAAAGGAATTATTAAGAAGTTAAACTTCAACCTGGCTAACTTGCAGAACCGAACACATACCTGGGATAAATACTTCATGTGTTCCAATCTATAAGTATGAGCTTTCCACATTGAATTCAACTCCTAACATTATACAGGAGGGAATTAGGTGTCTCATCATTATATAATTAAATGAACTTTAATCCCATCCCGATTAGAGACTTGTGCACTAAGTCTCTTGTCAGACCTTTAGTCAAGTGATCTGCCAAATTATGTTGCGATTTCACAAACTCAACCAAAATCACACCATTCATGATTAGTTCTCTAATCATACTATGTCTAACACCTAGGTGTCTAGACTTGCCATTATAAACCTAGCTATATGCCTTAGCCAAAGCGGCAGCACTATCACAAAGGATAGAAATAGGTGCTATCGGTTTAGACCACAAAGGAATCTCATAGACTAAATTCCTTAGCCACTCTGCTTCTTTACCAGCAGTTGCTAACGCAACAAACTCATATTCCATTTTCGAGTTTGTAATTCAAGATTGCTTCTTGGAAGCCCAAGAAATGGCACCTCCCCCAAGCAAGAATACCCAACCAGAAGTTGAGGAATGGTCCTCCATGTTGGTAATCCAACTTGCATCTGAATGACCTTCTAAAACCGAAGGACTCCCCAAGTAACTCAAACCATAATTCATGGTTCCCTTGAGATACTTAAACACTTTATTCACTGCTTGCCAATGTTGAGCACTAGGATTGCTAGTGAACCTACTCAACTTACCTACAGCAAATGCAATATCAAGTCTGGTACTTGTCATGGCATACATCAAGCTACCAATAGCCTTAGAGTATTCCAAATGTGAAATGGGAATACCATTATTTGGCATTAATTTCACACTTGGGTCCATAGGAGTACTAACAAGAGAGCAATCGGTAAAATTAAACCGCTTGAGAATTTTCTCAATATAATCACTTTGAGTCATTACCAATCCTTTGTTCATCCTTTTAGTTCTTATTCCAAGAATTACATCAGCCTCTCCTAAATCTTTCATGGAAAACTTGGATGACAACAATTTCTTTGTTTCATCCACTTGATTTTGGTCGGTGCCAAAAATCAACATGTCATCTACATACAAGTAAATGATCACTCTAGCTCTAGTAGCATCATCAAATATACTATAAACACATTTGTCACATTGGTTTGTTTTGAAACCAAAAGACAAAATCACCTCATCAAATTTTTGATGCCATTGTTTAGGCGCTTGTTTTAGCCCATACAAAGATTTGACAAGTTTACAAACCATATGCTCTTTACCGGGCATAATGAAACCTTCTGGTTGTTTCATGTAAACTTCCTCATCAAGATCACCATTTAAAAAGGCTGTTTTCACATCCATTTGGTGAATAACTAGATTGTGGATACTTGCCAAGGCAACCAACAATCTAATAGTAGAAATATATGCAACTGGAGCATACGTATCAAAATAGTCAATACCGGCTTATTGTCTAAAACCTAGAATGACTAACCGGGCCTTGAATTTTTCAATGGTCCCATTAACATTCATTTTCTTTTTGAAAATCCGTTTGCAACCAAGATGTTTAGAACCCAGAGGCAAATCAGACAACACCCATGTATTGTTCTCAAGAATTGATGACATGTCATCATCAATCGCTTCCTTCCAAAAGGCACTATCCCGAGACTCCATGGCCTCTCGATAAGTCTTAGGATCATCTTCAATACTATAGCAATAAGAGTATTCAAGATTAATTTCATCCCTTGAACCTTCCACCAAATACAGTTGGAAGTCGGATCCAAAATTCTTAGCAATTTGGCCTCTTTTGCTTCTACGAATATCTTATGGTTCTTTCACGACACCACCATCTTGACTTTCTGAATTTTGCTCTTTATTAGCATCAAAAGTCAGATCCTTAGGCCTTTGAATCGATGAAAACCTCATCTCATCAAAAATTGTGTCCCGCGATTCGATAACAGTGCTAATTGAAACCGAATCATTAGGTTCTATTACATAAAACATATATGCCTTGGAATGTTCAGCATATCCTATGAATATGCAATCAATTCCATGTTCTCCTAAATTCTTCTTTTTGTGCTCGGTAAGTTTTACAACTGCCCGACATCCCCAAACCCGAAAATAACTCAAATTCGGTTTTTTCTTGAACCAAAGTTCATATGGGACTGTTTTGTTCCTTTTATTTGGAACCCTATTTAACAAATAGCAGGCCGTTAACACGGCTTCTCCCCATAATCCTTCACTCAATCCCGAGTAAGACAGCATCGAGTTTACCATTTCCTTTAAAACTCGATTTTTGTGTTCAACAATGCCATTCTGTTGAGGCGTGTAAGGTACCGTGGTCTCATGAATGACACCCACTGATTGAAAGTATATGGGATCCATATATTCACCTCCCCTATCAGTCCTGAGACATTTAACCGGAATGCCACCTTGGTTTTGTATATTTTGAATTTATCTAAGGTTTCATCCTTAGAGTGCAACAAATACACATAGCAAAACCGAGTGCAGTCATCTATAAAAGTGACTACATACTTTTTATTTCCTAAAGAAGGAGTGGAATGAAAATCACACAGGTCACTGTGTACAAACTCCAAAATAGCAGAATTTCTAATGACACCAAGAAAGGGCTGTTTTGTCACTTTTGTAAGCATGCATGTTTTAAATTTATTAGATGTCATATCAAAGGCTGGAATTAATCCATCTTTTGACATCTCATGCATCCTTCTAAAGTTGACATGACCTAATCTTACATGCCAAAGCATAGATTTATCAACATTAGAAGCAGAAGATACAAATGCAGAATTCTGAACAGGTAATAATTTGTCAACAATATTCAAACGAAACATTCTATTATTTAAATATCCAAAGCCAACAAACATTCCACCCTTTGACAAAATAAACTTATCCGACTCAATAACTTGTTTAAAACCATCAGAATTCAAATAACTAGAGCTAACAAGATTCTTGCGAATCTTGGGAACAAACAAAACATCAAATAACCTAATTATCTTTCCAGAAGTAAATTCAAGACACACGACACCTAAACCACAAATAGGAATAAAAGAATCATCTCCCATTTTGAGCACCGAGCCATCTTCAAGCGGAGTTAATGTTTCAAACATCCGTCTATCCTTGCATACATGGTTCGTTGCTCCGGAGTCGATCCACCAAGCAACATCATCATCCTGCATATAGAATGATCCAGGGATAAATGAAACATAATAAACATAATTCTGATTAGAATTATCAAAGTTACTAAGAAACTGACCTCCTTTCACTTGGGTCGAAGACCCGTTCACTTTCCCATTGGCTCCACTGTTTCTAGCACCATTGTTGCCAAAATTCACACGACAATCACGCTTGCAATGTCCAACTTGATTGCACCTCCAACAAACCAAATCCTTTCTTTTGTTGGAGTTGCTTGGGACATGTTCCTGCTTACGTTTTCCATGTCCTTTGTGGTTCTGGTTCCTTGGTTTGTTTTCAACCATATGAACCGAGGGCTGTCCAGGTTCAACTTTTCCTTTGGGTTTTTCAGATTTGTCACTTTCCTTCGCACGAAGAGATTCTTCAATACGAATGTGACTAGCAAGTTGAACTAATGACAGTTCCTCCTTTTGATGTTTCAAGTTATGTTTGAAGTCTTTCCAGGACGGAGGCAGTTTGTCAATGATAGTGGACACAGCTATGGATTCATCCATATTCATTTTGTGTAGTTGAAACTGTCCATATATGCCAAGGAGTTCATTGTACTGTTCAGTGACAGACCTTGAATCTTCCATCTTATAATTATTAAAGTTACTAACCAGAAACTTCTTGCTAGAAGCATCCTCAGTAATGTATTTCAGTTCAAGGGTATCCCACAACTCCTTGGCACATAAGGCTTCACTATGGATATCAAATAAAGCATCAGACATACCATTCAGAATCTGACCTTTGCAGATGTAGTCATCATTGTCCTAATTCTGTCTCTTTCTTGTCTCTTCAGCCGTCTCAACAACACCTTCCTTAGGCTCTGCTGGTCTTGGAGTAGTCAGCACGTATGCTGCTTTCAAAGTGGTTAGCATGAAGTGCATCTTTTTCTTCCAGTGCCTGAAATCGACACCTTCAAACTTCTCCAACTTGGCAAACTTAGTGGTCATCTCGTAGATGGAGTCACCCATCTCCAGAAACAGAAAATATCAGTTCGATTGTTGGGAAAATTAGGGTTTGCGGTGGAGATCTGGATACCAGCTTGGATCGTGATATCACTTTCTGAACTGATATTTCTACCCTATGCATGGGTTACAAGAAATTCAGCCTAGGATAATCCAAGCGGACACCTACGTTTCTAGGCACAGAAAACGTAAGCTATTATGCTAAAAGGTTCTGTGAATGTGTGATGAAAAACGAGAGCTAAATACCGTCCCTCTTCTAGAAACGAAGAGTTGTTTATATATACTAAACACAATTAGGGTTTCATTAGGGTTGGGCCGTCATTACTTTCTTAGGAAGCAAGTAATATTAATCCGGATTAAGGTTACCAAAAACTAACGAATTTCGTTAGATTTACCATAATCACCCTCAAGAAATTGAATTTTCCATTATGTTCCCACATGCAAAATTCGGTGAGGTTTTGGGGCGCTGCCCCAAACCCTGCGGGGGCTTTGCCCCTAGACCCCGCCAAAGGGGCGCTGCCCCCGGACCCCGACTAGTCGTCGAATCGACTTCTAACTCGATTTTATACATGCGTTCACTCCGCACAAACCCGTACATGTATTAGAGTACAAATCATGAAACCCCTTAGTTCACATGTTAGTTCCAGTTACTTAAAATAACATTGTGATAATAAAATCACCAACATAAGATGCATGATTTTTATTATTCCATCATATAAAATCCAGCAGGATAAAATGCTCTCTATGCATGGTGGATCTTATATAGGACTAGGGGTCTGTGGCCCTGGTATCCTTGGAGAAATAATCTTTATACTTCAATTTTATACATATTAGGTTTAAAAATATAAAATTTTGACTATGATCTTTCCGGTTTACCATTTTTTATACAAATTATATTGTTGGACCCCAAAGGAAAGATTAAAGCTCCGCAACTCGATGAAGAGATGATGATAACACAAACGAGTGTTCATATCTCACTTTTGATCAACTGAATTGTTAGAGTCCAAGCTAGTGGTATCTGTCGATGTATATTTTAATAGAATAAAATCATCTGTTATGCGAGATAATTATGATATACGCGTAACTATGGAACCTATTAAAGCAAAATTCATGTACGTGATTCTAAACGTACAGAATCTGTTCTATTTTTGTTGTTACTTTGTTTTTTATTATATTTATTTTTCTTGTTTTATCTACATTACGTGGGTCCCATAATATAAACTGTGGTTTGATGTTGTTGTTCTAGTGGATCAGTTTGAAAAAGCGAAATGCTTTCCTTCAATTGATGTCGTTTTTCACGTTCAATAAACATGTTTTAATTATTTTATTATAAGAATATAGTACAAGATGCATTGTCACGCTCAATTATATAGCAAGCTTACCTTGTCGGGGATTTGCTCTTTCTTGTATTGTAAAAAAGTAGTCTACCTTTTTTACTTTCGGAGACGAATTAGGAAATGGGTGTTCAATAGATGAAGACATGAAGTCATGTGCATCTAGTATGAAACTATGAATCATGTTTCTTTTACATCTTGTTTTTATAGTAAAAAAAAAAACAAAAAAGAGAACAATAACTCCGTATAGTTAAAAAATGGTCTTCAACCGAAAAGAATGTCATGCTTTATATATTAAGTAAAGAATGCCATGCTTTATATATTAAGTAAAGACAATAAAAAATAGGAGCTTCTTATTTTTTTGTTTTATTTTACCAAAATAGATGTATTTTAAATTTTTATTTAGCAAATAAGTATACTTTCTAATTGATAAATATAGATTCAAAATTTTACAAGTTGTGGCTAGCTAGCTCATTTGCTAACAAATTGGTTCTAACAAAGAGGTCACTGTTCAATTATATATATATATATATATATATATATATATATATATATATATATATATATATATATATATATATATATATATATATATATATATATATATATATAGTCAAGATCAAATAAGAAGTAAATTTTTGGTAGGAAGGTAAGAAGTTTTTTTTTCTACATATTTTTTTCGCAAACAAAAAAAATGAATCATTAGATGATTCATTTGTAAGATGATTCACAAGAAAAAATTTCAAAAAAACATTTCGATAATTCATTTATATAATGATTTTGTTGTTATTCACTAAAATTATCATAAAAGTGAATTTTTTCTTAATTTACTTAAAAATGAATCATAAAGATGTTTTTTTGAAAATTTTTTCTTGTGAATCATCTTACAAATGAGTCATCTAGTGATTCATTTTTTTTGTTCGTCAAAAAAATATGTAGAAAAAAAATTTCTTACCTTCCTACCAAAAATAATTTCTTACCGGATCTCTCTCTCTCTCTCTCTCTCTCTCTATATATATATATATATATATATATATATATATATATATATATATATATATATATATATATATATATATATATATATATATATATATAAAGGTCCATTTAAGACTATTTTAATTTTGTGAGACATGATGATATCATCCTATCCAATAATCATGGAGATCAAAAAAAAAAAAAAAAACCATTTTCTTAAATGTACGTTAAATATTCAAATAAAATATTAAACTATAAATATTTAAATGATTTTTTTTAAATATTAGAATATTCTAGTGTTCTATTAGAATCGTTATATATGTTAAAACATTTTAATATTCTATTAAAATTGTTAGAATTTGTAGAAAATTTTAATATCTTATTAAAATTGTTTGAATATTTGTAGTGATATTCAAATAGAATATGTGAATGTTATAACAATTTTGTTGTAATTTTTATAGTAGAATATTATATTAAAATATTTCACAGATATTTCATAAAAATGGTAATTTATTTATTTATTTATTATTATTTTTTGAAAATGTAAATGATGAAAGTAATATTTTAAAATTTTCAATTATTTTGGATTTTAAAAATATATATTTTTTGATTTCTAAAATTAATGGTTAGGATTGCATCCTGATATCTCACAAAAGATAGTGGTTTCAAATATGAAAAATAATAATTAGCAAAAGGTTTTGAAAAGTCAAGAATATATATTAAAAAACGATAAGAATAGAATCAATGTTGAATATTTAAAAAAATATAAAATTTTCAATATATATATATATATATATATATATATATATATATATATATATATATATATATATATATATTGAAAATTTTATATTTTTTTAAATATTCAACATCGATTCTATTCTTATCGTTTTTTAATATATATTCTTGACTTTTCAAAACCTTTTGCTAATTATTATTTTTCATATTTTTTTACGAACACCATTTTTTTCTTTTATTATGTCTTATTTAATTATCAGACCAAAATTTTGAATTTAAATAAACATATAAGATTGTAAATTGTCAAATGGGAGAATTTAATAATTGTTACTGATTTAATCATCCCACCCACCTAACCTAAAATATATGTTTTTTTTTTTTATTTTTTCTTAAAAAGGCCTAAAATATATGTTATGAAATGGGAAAAATGATAATTTTTTAATCTATATTGCAAGGTTAGTGAAAATTAAAGAGTAAGGTTGGCAAAGTTGTTTCCTGTATGCCAGTATTAAAATGAAAGCTTTTTGACTTCAAGACGTTGCAAGATAAGGGATGGCGGAGCTAGAATTATAGAATAACGAGGGTTTATATTCAAAGTCTATGAAAACACAATAGTTGCCATATTTTTTTCATCTATTTAACCATGCTACGATAATCGTATACGACCTAACTCGATGTTGAGCTTGATAGTTTAAAACAAAATGTCGATTTTTGAGATCACGATGAAAAAAAATCTAACTTTAAAGCATTTAAATGTGAAATATCCAAAAATCTAACTTTGAGCATATCTACATTTCTATATGATCATGCAACCCTAATTGTTTTGGATCTAAGTTTTTCTTTATTGAACATACAAATATGAACACCAAAACAATAATCCTAGATCTAGCATATACAATTCAAAATTCATGTGAAATTAGGGTTTGATCATTACCTCACTTGTTATTTAGCAATAACAATAACCATCTTGACTCTTGAAAGCTTAGTGCCCCAAGTGTTGCTCCTCTAATGGAGTCACAACACTCAATGCAAAGGATGAGTATGAAAGATGCTAGAAATTGGCCAGGGTTCTTCTAAAAACAAGAGTGGCCGAAAATCCAAGTAAGATGGTCTTTAAATAGCTGTGGCTGCTAGGGTTTTCAGGTGGAAACCCTAATTCCTTGCTTAGGCCTTAAGCAGTCCTTGGATCTCCATAATAGAAGCCTTGGACGAATTCTATAGGGCTTCTTATAGATTTCGTTCAGCCCTCCCATAGGATTCCATCAACCCAACTTTGCTACTATCAATGATTTGCAAAAAAACCCCTATTATTAATTAGTCTCTTTAATCCTAATATTAATTCAAATTAATTTCTGATTAATTGCTAATTAATAATATGATTTCCTAATAATATATTAATCTTATAACATATTAATAAAATCATTCTGAGTTCCAATTTTTTATTCATATAATAAATCATACTCTCTCTTTCCATCAGTCATCATGTCAAATTGCATGAGTGAAGGCAACCCAAATGGACCATGCTGCAAATCAAATCAAGTACATACCAATTATAGTTATGGGCTTAGACACATAATCCAATAGTCTTCCACTTGGATAAGTCTAATAACTATTATTGCAAGTATGACTTCACAATTTGAATTGCAATTGTAGCTTTCAAAAGCCGCTATCGAACTCTGATCTTATCAGTAACGTATCCTTTAGATAAGTAATCAAATATTCCTCCGTTCTTCAAGATTTCTATGGACATGATACATTGATTATAATCATTCTTCATGTCCAAGGTTTATTTCCCGATTTCCGATTTATGACGACTGACTAATTGAACAAATCAAATCATTCCAGGCTTGGCCAAGCACTTAGGGTGTCATCACTAAATCATTGAGGGACCCACATATATCGCTTTTATCCCATTTAGAGTAAAAAGAAGAGATAAACTTCGACTCATATGCTATTACTATTTACTCATCAAATCATACACAACAATACATTTTATAATATCAAGTTAATGATGCATTTACATATTATCAATGCGCAACCAACTCGTAAACAACAACTATATGTCTCCGTTTTAAGAATATAATATATTATCGTCTCATAGTCACTCATGATAAAATCCATGAAGTGATTCAAATAAGCGTGAGTTTAATCCAATACTCAAATTACTATTTTAGGAGTACTCATGAACACTGAAACAAACATTTGTTATGTCTATGCACTTAGACAATCTACAGTCGGATTCATGACAATCTTACCTCATTTCTTACTTCCAAAGTATGATCGACTGTGGATATTTGAATAATCTTATTATTCGGGAGGTAAAACATGCGAAGTGAAACACAAGAATAACGTAATCCAGTATTGTCTCAAAACTTTTGAATATAAATAAACCACTTATTATTTAATCCCCATATTAATTAGAACTAATTCATTTTTTACCTTTTCAACTAATCAACTCAATACTTGAATTAAGAACAATATACACCCCATGCTCCAAGCATGCACACTATGTTTATCTATGGTCATTTCCTTGTGAAATAGATCAATTGAACACATTTCCAACGATGCTCATTTCACAATTTTCTAATCCTTATAAGTGTAAGAACACAAAATTCTAGCCACTAACAGAATGTGTTAGAGTCTAAACTTACATGCAATAATCCTTTTTTATTGTCAAGGCTCCAAAGTCATAGAGACTTGGCCAATGATATTACAAAGCATTCCATTTGAGATTGTTACAAGACAATTTCTGAAATATTAAGTTTCACATTCAAGGTACATTTCATGAACATCCTTCTCGCATAAAAGTTTCAAACTTACACATAGATTCTTAATATCCATCTCTCATTATGGAAACATTTCCATAATTCTCATATGACAATCCATTCTTAATAGAATCCTATCTATTCAGAATTATATCAATATGGTTAATCCATTACTATACTTCCAACTATCCACAAGCAACCAATCTTCGGTAAACCTTAGATTATCCTTGACAGTTGTTTAACAACTTTAGTTAAACATTGTTCAAGTTCTTTTTCCTTATTAATATGCTTGGCATTTAGAAAAATCAAAACATGTGAATATTATAACATATGGGATACAATTCATAATGTCTTACATAAAGACATGATACTTGACCAGTCTCTTGCTATAATATTCCCATACATAGAATTTCCTATGTTGAAACATTTCAACATGATAATCATATATGACCATGACTAAGTTTGATAAAAAAAAATCAATCTAAGCATTTAGATTTGAAATAAAGTATAAATGCCCTCTCCCTTAAGCCTTACTATAGCGAAACAATTTCCAAATTCTACAACTTTGCAAATTTAGAACTTTGTTTCCTATAATGTTGCAAACTTGCAACACATAATAACTACGCTCCCACTAGCATAACTATTGTATTCTTATTAGTATAAGAATTATGCTCCCACTAGCTTTGACATGTATCTAAAAATCAATTGGACTTCTAGAAATCAATACTTATTGACTTTTTACCAAAGTTCAGATTTATGATACGTGGTGCTTTGATAAGTCTGATAGGTGCATTTTATTCACCTATTTTGCATGTTTATTTCCGACCTTTTATAGCATTCTACTTCATAATTGTTGCATTTAGTTGATTATTAGGGAAATTGCATATTTCATCAAGAATGTCTGGTACCTCACCATTTTTGATTCATTTTGCAGGCATTATGGAGCATGGAGCTTGGATGCTTGGAGCTTTAGAGCATGAGGAGAAGATGAACCGGTCATTCCATGGCAGAAAACATAAAGATGGAACCCGAGTCATTGTCCATTATTATCATAGCAAAAGACTACGGTTGAAACACAATTCTTGTCACACCGACACGTGTTTGTCCTTTGTCATCTTATGTTTCAGCAACATGACTCGTGGTGAAGCTAGATTGAAGATGGAGCCAATAGTGAAGACTTTTTGGAATTTTAGCAAAAAGCATGGGTCATGCCAAAAACACATGGTCATGAAAAGTGGCCATGCCAAACACACATGGGCAAAAGGCATGGCCATGCCAAAAACACATGGTCTTATGGAATGCACGTGAGAACTAAATAAAACAAAGGATGTCGACATTTTAGAGGCGGGGACAGTTTTTTGAGCAGTTTTGGGCGATCTTGGGTGATTTTGGGAGAATTCTTGGAGTTTTTGAGAATACCTAATCATTGCAAACACTTTGGATTTCATTTTTGTAAGAATTAAACATTCCAATTCCATCTTCATTCTTGTTTGATTTTTTCTTAGCCATGTGTGGCTAAGAAATCCTAGTTTCTAGTTCTTGTTCAAAACATGTTGATTGCTTGACTTGAAACATATGATTTGATGTTTGATTTGTGATTCTATTCTAGTGATTATGTTTTTGTTTAAACTAGAACCCTTAAATTTGATTTGTGTTTGATTGGCCACTTTCATGAATAGAATTTTTGTGCAGTTAATTAACTTTTAGGGAACCTAATCGTTCTATTAAGTTAATAATTGGTAACAAGCAATAAGTTTTCTTATTGTAAAACATATATCACATGTTTTCACACTTCTGAGCATATGAGAAGAAATGAACATTGTTGGGAAGCTTGTACAAAACTTAATGCAATTTTTCAATACAATCTAAGAGCGTGTTTAGGTTGAATTAGTGAAGCTAGGTCTAGTCAAAGAGCATATTTTGGTTAGATAATTTGGCAAGAGAGAGGTATTAGAGCGTGTTAATATCTTTCAGTACCAACTTAGAATAGCAATCTTGAATTACATGGTGTCATAATCAAGTTGAACAACAAAATTGAGAACTAGAACTGGAAGCACTTATACAACTTGTTTACAAATCTATTTCATTTTCTACATGTTCCAAAGTTGATTGTTATTTTACTATTTCACTTTTGCAAACAAACCCCCCTTCTTGTAATCAAAGTACCTTGAGGAAAGAGGTATAGACTTTTGTCCCGTGTCTCTATGGTTCGACCCTGCTTGCATTGTACTACTTTTTAGTTCATTAAAGCAATGTATTTGAAGTCTATTGTACCACTTTATTTGTTGTGTTTGACACACCTAACAAATTGGCACTGTTGCCGGGGACATGGTGTTACTAATTGTTTATGCCTAGATCGTTTCGTACAGGTACACCACTTCCAATTGACTCGAAGATAAAGAAGACTGCAAAGAAGCTACGGAAGCAAGCAAAGCTTCGTAAGAGGCAACCGGTTTCTAGAACTTCTTCATCACCCACACCTTGGTCATCAACATTTGGGAGGATATACCCCTCTCAAGTGTGTCAGAAACTGAAACAAAAAACCCTTCATCATCATCTCAACCATCCTCACCCATAAATAGCACCCACTCTCTTCACCTACTCACACTATCCCAAACACTACACCTACAAAAACCTCAACTCCTACTGATACCATGGGAGATAACCATGTAGGGAATCCTACCTCAAACCCACCACCCGAACAAACCCTTCAACAATGGGCGAGGCAAGAGGTTACTCAACAACCTCTTTCCATCTCCTATTAAGCAGCCACAAACCTTGAAATGAAATTCGGTCTCATCCACTTATTCCCAACCTTTAGAGGCTTAGAAAACGAAGATCCCCACAAGTTCCTCACGGAGTTCCATGTTCTATGTGTTGGCATGAAAGCACACAATGTTACGGAGGACCAAATTAAGCTTATGGCATTCCCCTTTGTAGTGCAAGACTCGACAAAAGATTGGCTTTATGACCTCCCACCGGGAATGGTCAACACATGGGTATATCTTGCACGCCACTTCTTAGACAAACACTTCCATGAAATGAAAGTGTTGGCCGTAAGAAGAGAGATAATTGGGATCAAACAATACAAGTGACAAACCTTTCATACATATTGGGAGAGGTTTAAAAAGCTTTTTCCCCATTGCCCAAAATATGGTATTAGTGAGTACCAAATCCTTCAATACTTTATTGAAGGCATAAATCCTTGGGAAAAAAGACTTCTTAATGCCTCAAGTGGATGATCTTTGACCGATAAGACCCCAACTGAGATTCGAGATCTCATAAAAAACATGGCGGAAGATTCAAAGCATACTAGTCAAGATGAAGATTAGTATATAGATGCACCCCGAGGTGTAAAAGAGGTGTACACTCCTAAAATTGTAGCTCAACTATCCGAGTTGACTAAGGTGGTAATGATGCTTGCTAAGGAAAAAGTTTTGCAATCTACACCCTGCCTTTGTGGCATTTGCACTCAAGTGGGACACCCAACTGATATGTGTCCTCAATTGCAAGAAGAAGAATATGAAGAAGCAAATGATATGGGAGGCTATTACGGGCACAATCAAAGGACTTATGATCAGCCTCGAGGAAATCAAGGGTGGAACAACAACCAAAAAATGGGCTATAAACAATGACCACCACCCATCATCAAGAAAGGCCTCCATTCCCATAATTAACAAAATTACCAACCGAGGCAACCACAACCTCCTCCTCAACAAGTCGGTTCCTTAAGTATGTCCTTAGATGAGATAGTCAAAAGCCTTGCCACTAGAGCTCAAAGTTTTCAGCAAGAGGCCAAGGCAACCATCAATAATCTTGAGCAACAAATCACATCTTGCTCAATCGGTGAAAAAAATGGAGAATCAAGGAAAGCTGCCTCCTCAAAATGAATAGAAACCAAAGCACAATGCTTGTGCAATTAGCTTGAGGAGGGGAAAGAAATATGATGGCCCGAAGATGCCCGAAAAAGATGAAGAGTTGGTGATATAAGAACCATCAAAGAAGCATGAAAAGAAAGAAAAAAATGGTGGAGAAAAAGAAGTCAGAAGAGAAAGAAGCAAAGATCACACCACCACCTTTTCCATCAAGATTGAGCAACAACAAAAAAGAGAGAGAAGATAGTGAAATCATGGTTTATGTTCCGGAAAGTTGAAGTCAACATCCCTCTTTTAGACGCCATCAAACAGGTACTTAGATATGGTAAGTTCATTAAGGAACTTTGCACATCTAAAAAGAAGTTGCGAGGTAATGAGACAGTGAAAGTAAGTGAAAATGTTTATACATTTTCGCAGAAAAGGATGCTCCCAAAGTGCAAGGATCCAGGTGTTTTCACCGTTCCTTGCAAATTGGGAGACCTTTATGTCCTCTGTGCTATGCTAGATTTAGGAGCTTCAATTAATGTTTTACCATCTTCTGTTTATAAATCTATTGGCATAGGCACTTTAACAAAAACCGGGGTGATCATCTAACTTGCAGATCGTTCTATAGTACACCTATAAGGTGTATTAGAGGATGTTTTAGTGCAAGTTAACAAGCTTGTCTTTACTACAGATTTTTATGTGCTTGATATGGGAGATGATGACCATCCATCCTCGAGTTCCATACTTTTAGTTAGACCATTCTTGAAAACAGCAAAAACAAAAATTGATGTCTACAATCGTACGTTGTCGTTGGAATTCGACGGGGAGGTCATAAACTTCAATATCTATGAAGCAATGAGGTACCCAAGTGATGTTCATTGTATAAATTTTGTTGATATGATCCAACCTTTGACTGAAAAGTGTTTTGAGTTGACTAACCATGATTTGTTGGAGTTATTTTGAGCAGGATTTTTGATAACAATTTAGTCAAATAAATTGCAGAAAATTTCAAGTTAGATGAAGAGTTGCTGGAAATTGTGGATATCATGGAAGAAAATAAGAAAATGAGGTATGATAATAGCAATGTGAAATTCCTATTTCTAACACAAAACTTCTTCCTTCTGTTGTGCAGGCACCTAAGCTAGAATTGAAGACTCTACAAGATCATTTGAAGTATGCATACCTTGGAGAAGAGAAGACCTTGCCTGTTATTATCTCCAACAAGCTGTCTATTTCAGAAGAAGATGAGTTGGTGACCTTGTTGAAAAAGTATAAGAAAGCTATTGGGTGGATAATTGCTGATATAAAAGGCTTGAGCCCTTCCTTGTGCATGCATAAAATTCTCATGGAGGAAGACTTCAAACCAACTCGAGAGGCACAGAGAAGATTAAATCCACCCATGACGGAGGTGGTAAAGAAAGAAATCATGAAGCTTTTGGATGCAGGTGTGATCTATCCTATCTCTGACAGTAAATGGGTGAGCCCCATTCAGGTAGTCCCAAAAAAAGTAGGGGTCATAGTTGTCAAAAATTCTAAGGGAGATTTGGTGCCAACCCGTGTACAAAACGAGTGGAGGGTTTGTATTGATTATAGAAACTTGAATGCCTTAACGAGAAAAGACCATTTTCTCTTGCCATTTATTGACCAAATAATAGAGAGTTTGGCAGGTAAATCTCATTACTGTTGCTTGGATGGTTTCCCGGGATTTCATTAAATTCCGGTAGCCTCGGAAGACCAAGAGGAAACCACATTCACTTGTCCCTTTGACACATTTTCTTATAGGTGTATGCCTTTTGGTCTATGAAATGCACATGCGACATTTTAGAGATGCATGGTGAGCATTTTTTCTGAATATGTTGAAAACATCATTAAAATTTTCATGGATGAGTTCACAGTCTATGGAAACTCCTTTGATGAAGGTTTAAGCAAAGGTGCATTGACACAAACCTTGTGCTTAACTATGAAAAATGCCATTTCATGGTGGACAAAGGATTGATTTAAGGTCATATTGTGTCCCAAAAAGGCTTGGAAGTTGACAAAGCAAAGATAGATGTTATCAAGAGTCTTCCTTACCCGACAAATGTTCGGGAAGTTCGTTCGTTTCTTGGGCATGCAGGTTTCTATTGGCTGTTCATCAAAGATTTTTCAATGATTACAGTGTCGATGTGTGAACTACTCCAATAATATGCTGAATTTGCGTTTACTCATCCGTACAAGGATGCCTTTGATCGTTTGAAGGATTCACTCACCTCCGCTCCAATATCCAACCACCTAATTGGGAGCTCCCATTTGAGATTATGTGTGACGCGACTGTTGGGTCAGTATTGGGTCAAAAGGTGGATCGAGCACATCATGGCATCTACTATGCATCAAAGACCCTTGATAGTGCACAAAGCAACTACACCGCAACAGAAAAAGAGTTGCTTGATATTGTGTTTGCACTAGAGAAGTTCCAACAATACCTCCTTGGAACTAAAGTCATCATATATTCGGACCATGCAGCCATAAAGCACTTACTTACAAAGAAATATTCGAAGCCGAGGTTAATACGGTGGATGCTGCTTTTGCAAGAGTTCGATATTGAGATCAAAGATAAAAGCGGGAAAGAGAACCTAGTCGCCGATCATTTGAGCCGAATAGTCCAACCCGAAGATGCGACACCCATCCATGACACATTCCCAGATGAGCACTTGTTTTCTATCAAAACACCACCTTGGTATGCAGATATATGCAACTTCATGGTCACACGAAAGTTCCCACCCGACCTCACGAGGTCACAGAGAGATAAGATGAAGAAAGATGTGAGAAGGTACATTTAGGATGAACCGTACCTTTGGAAACATTGTACAGATCAGGTAATAAGAAGATGTGTTGAAGAACATGAGGTACAATCTATCCTCAAGTTTTGTCATAGTTATGCTTGTTGAGGGCATTTTGGTCCTCAAAGAACTGCCAGGAAAATTTTGGACTGTGGATTTTATCGGCCTCGACTCTTTCATGACTCTTACACTTTTTGTAAAAGTTGTGAGAGATATCAAATGACTGGTTCTTTGAGTTCCCGAAACCAAATGCCTTTGACCCCCATCTTGGTTTGTGAAATAGTTGATATATAGGGTATTGATTTTATGGGTCCTTTTCCTTCATCATTTGGGAATTTATACATCCTTTTAGTTGTTGACTATGTTTCCAAATGGGTAGAGGCAAAGGCAACAAGAACTGATGATGCTAAAGTTATTGTAGATTTTGCCAAGGCTAACATTTTATGTAGGTTTGGAACTCCAAAATCCTTGATCAGTGACAAAGGCACACACTTATGCAAAAAACTCTTGGATCAATTCTCAAGTAGTATGGAGTCCAACATCGGGTGTCCATAGCTTATCACCTAAAACAAATGGGCAAGCTGAATTGTCAAACATAGAAATCAAGTCCATACTTGAGAAAACAGTGAACACAAACCAAAAAGATTGGAGTTTGAGATTAGAAGATACTATTTGGGCATACCGAACTGCATATAAAACTCCAATTAGGATTTCACCTTATAGACTTGTGTTTGGAAAAGCTTGTCACCTCCCTGTTGAACTGGAACACAAAGCTTTCTGGGCTGTCAAAAAGATAAACATGAATTTTGATGAAGCGGGTGTTCATCGAAAGTTAGAGATCCAAGAATTGGAGGAGATAAGAAATGAAGGATTCAAGAGTTTATGCATCTACAAAGACAAGACCAAAACATTCCATGATAAGTACCTCCCCCATAAGACCTTTGAGATTGGTCAAACGGTATTACTCTATGACTCACGACTTAAATGGTTTTCCGGTAAGTTACGGTCCCGGTGGGTGGGACCGTTCATTGTTACTAATATATTCAATCATGGTGCAGTTGAGATTAAGAGTAACAAAAATAGAAAAGTATTCAAAGTTAGTGGCCACAGGTTAAAGGTCTTCTAAGCAGGTTTCCGAGAGAAAGACATGGAGGTTGATATCTTGGAACGTCCGGAGCACATTGAGTGAATCTAAAGGGCAAGGTCGAGCCAAAGACTTGAAACAAGGGTGGCTAACCAAGAGGCAACTCGGGAGTATTTCTTTCCAATTTTCTTAATTTTACTTTATTTCTTTTGTGTTGCAATGTTTTTAAGTCGTTTCGAGGGTTTCGTACTAATAATTCTCCTATCTAATGGTCAAGAATGAATTGGTTAATAAAACATGAATTTTTTGATGATCACAGAAAGAAAACACAGGACCTTACAACAAAACGCATGGGCGAAGCTCTAAAAGAACGGTCATATATTTTTCCCATGTGTGGGCTTCGAGGTTTTTAATGAAGTAAAATAAGCACGGGCTAAGTTGAAAACACACGGGCTTGAAAAAAAAACACACGACCCTTGCTTAGCCAGTGCGCCCGCATCGCAGTTTCTCAGCAAAAAAAAAATGGCATGAGCAAGAGTAAACTCGCATGGGCATGAAAGAAAAAAAAAGCACGGCCTAACCACAGCCCGTTCTTGTCGACGCAACTTCCCCACCTCACAAAAAAAGAAACACACACGGCTTAAACACATGGCCCTTGCAAATTGATCCAAGGTCCCGACATAGCCCCTAAATTTGGATAGTTGGAACTCATGGCCACACTTGATGTCACAGATGAATCGAGAATTCACAGACAAACGTCAAGGGTTTTAGTCGTGCGAGTTTCCCAATCGGGTTGGGGCTAATCGACACCGTGCGTTTCTCTTTTCTTTTCCTTTTTTTCTCACGATCGTCCCCCTACCTATCACTCTTCATCATTGATACCACAAACCCTAGTCTAGGGTTCAGATTTTTCTCTAATTAATCAAAGACTGAGGCATAATGGTATGTTATTATGGGTTCCTAACTTCACTTCATTCATCATCTAGGTCGAATTCATCATTCATGAGTAAAAATTGAATTTTTCTACATAAACCCTAGTTCTTGAATTGTAAAGATTGAATTGGTTCTTGTAATGAGTTTCAAAATTATTGTGTAGTGTTTGAAGAACAAGGTTGGGGAGGCGTTTTGGAAAGAAAATTAGAAGCCTTCATCTCTAATTGGTCATTCTACCATTGAAGAATTCAAGCTTTCTTGAGGTTGAAGATGAACTAAACAATACAAGCCAACACCACAAATTCAAGCGTTTGAACGGTACATTCCTTCCATATCACAAGTTTTACGCATTGAATTTAAGTTTTTTTTGGTTAGAATAGTTGTGAATCCATTCTTGTGCTTCATATAATTGTTCATTCGTGCTTGTCTAGTTGTGTTATCATCTTTGGGCACCACCTTTTTGTCATAAATCCGGTTTGTCATCATGCCAAAAAGTAAAAACCCACAGCCAAAAGAACAATTGGAATCCAAATATGGTGTCACCACCATTATTCACAACTTTCTTGAGCACCATAAGCAATTCCTTCACCTCAAGGACTGCGAATATTCTCAACAATGGTATGTAGATATTCCTACTCTCCAAGAACTAGGAGTCTATGACGGCGTCCATAGATTTTTTAGCAACATCGGTTGGGAGAAACTTCTCACTTTGGCACCAATGGAATCATATAAAAACACAACCATTGAATTCTTACAATCTTTGGAATTCAATGACAATGCCAAATGTCTCTCATTCCGTCTCATGTGTTTGTAATTTAAACCGAGTCTAGACGATCTTAGTGGGTTTGTTGGGATTTCTAAATTCAATACTTATGGTCCCAAATTAGGCTACATGTGAGAGAAAAATAATCCTTTTAAAGCCCAGGCCAAATCCTTTTGGAAGGAAATCACGGGGCTTGATGTGTATGAGGCTCGATCCTCCAAAGCATCTCATTCCATCCATTCAATCTTAAGGGTGGCTCTCCGAATTATTGCTAACATTGTCTTCCCCCAAGAAGACGTTAGCAGAGCCAGTAAGATGGAGTTAGAAATTCTTTGGTGCATGGTCGCCGGCTTGAAGAGACCACATTTTAGTGCCTTCCTTGCTTCCAAACTTCACAAGGTCTCTACCAGTGATTCCGGCTCTATCCTTTGTGGAGGGATTATCTCCTATCTTGCCACCCGCCTTGCTTGTGCCGAGCTTTTTGAGAGCAAGCGCTCGAATCTCGAGAAAATCACACAAGGCTCTAATACCATCACATCCAATGTCCTTATAGCCTTATCTTTCTTCCGTATAGAAGGTGATAGTGGTATCACATGGTTGGTACAGGGTGAGCCACATTTCCGAGTTCATGCTGGGGATTTCAGTTCGCTCCAGCTCTAGCAGGACATCACTCAGACTCGGTAGTGTCTACCAAAGAATATTTCTACATATTCCATTCCACGCGCTCCCGTTCCCATTCCAAGAGCTCTTAAGCGGTTATTCATCGACCACGAAGATGACATCCCTATTCCTCCCGCTCACTGCACTACTACCTCTACAAGGGATCCACTTCTGTTGTCCTAGTGGAAACTGCACGTTATTTCTACACCTGGCGAGCGACTCAGTACCATGACACATACATGAGGCGTTTTGATTACCTTGATCAAGTTGTTGCCGACATTCGCATTGATTTGTCTACAACCAACGCCTCTGTTTAGCAATTAACACAAACGGTACAACAAGCTATGCAGTTCATGCAGCGTTGGGCCCCTCGCAGCTAGTAGATTGCCCTACCCTCTCTGAGCATCAAGAACGATGCTTAATCTTAAGCTTGGGGAGGGGTCTTTGTACATTAGGTTCTAGTTTCCACATGCATTTCATAAAAAAACAAAACAAAAAATTAGAAAAAAAATCCAAAAAGATTTCATTTTTCGTATTTTCATTTTTTGATGCATTCACTTCATTTCACAAAAAAAAAAAAACAAGATGAGGACAATCTTTACATACGATAACTCCATGAAGTTGGAAGAAAAGAATTCTAAATGAAAAAAATACCGAAGCGACCGGATAGTCACCAGAAGTGTAGATTCAACTGTCATAACTAGGGGACCCAAACACCATAATTCGAGACCCCAGACCTAGATAATAAAAAATAGCATACTGAAACGTTTTTGTGGGCGATAATAACAGCTATAGGATGATTTGCTTTTGAATGTTTAAAAAGAGTCTTTATCGACAAATCCGGACCCACAGAACACGGATCTATTTGTTGACACGCGTTACTCTCACGGTAATAGAGAGCTTAAGTATCAGATCCATACAGTCAAGAATGAAGAAAGGGTACAACCGTCATATCTCGTACCCAAATCAAAATTTCAAGCGCTCAATTGAAAAAAATAATAATAAATAAAAGAAAAGTTGATTGAAGAACTCAAGCTCAAAACCAATATACAAATCCAAGTTCAATCAAACCAGAAGCCATATCAAAGTCAAATCTTGCGAATGAAGAACTGTGTGATATGATATTTGTGGCTCTCGAAAAAGTGAAAGCATAGGAGCTGGGCCCCTTCGGGCGGGCTCACTGCTCCAGCGAAAGCTGATTTTCCGTGATGGGTTCTTAAGGATGCGTCGATTCTGATTCTTGACCATCTAGTCTTAAGGACATGAGATCCTGAACTATGTTATTTTCACTCACAAAGCTAATTAAGGTATAAAGTTTAAATAAAACTATGGTTGGATTATTGGGTTACATCGTTTCATGGTCTTCCTCAGTTTGGGAGTCTGTGATACATGAAAGGTAAAAGGATGGACGCCTAGGTATTAGTGATTGGAGCCTTATTGATGTAACGTCTGATCGTGTGAAAAATATTGAATTTTTCATTGGTTCATTTTTTCTTAAGCATATTTTTTGTACATATGTTATTTTCATTAGTTTTTTTTTCTTTTATTACATGCATTCACTTTTCATTCCATTTAGTCCTTTTTGTTCCTTCCATTCTTTTCTTCTTAGTTTCTTTTTAGTTGCCTATTGTCTTCTCTAGGGTGATTCTCAATTTTGTTCTTTCTTGAGGACTAGAAAGGTTTAAGTTTTGGGAGGTCTGATAGGTGCATTTTATGCACCGATTTTGCATGTTTATTTCCGTCCTTTTAAAGCATTCTACTTCATAATTCATGCATTTAGCTGATTATTAGGGCAATTGCATATTTCATCGAGAATGTCTGGTACTTCACCATTTTTGATTTATTTTGCAGGCATTATGGAGCATGGAGCTTGGATACTTGGAGCTTTAGAACATGAGGAGAAGATGAACCGGTCATTCCATGGCAAAAAAACAAGAAGATGGAACCCGAGACATTGTGCATTATTATCATAGAAAAGGACTACGGTTGAAACGCGATTCTTGTCACACCGAAACGGGTCATGTTTGTCCTTTGTCATCTTATGTTTGAGCAACATGACTCGTGGTGAAGCTAGATTGAAGATGGAGCGAACAATGAAGACTTTTTGGAATTTTAGCAAAAAGCATGGGCCATGCCAAAAACACATGGTCAAGACAAGTGGCCATGCCAAAAAACATGGGCAAAAGGCATGGTCATGCCAAAAACGCATGGTCTTATGGAATGCACGTGAGAACTTAATAAAACAAAGGAGGTCGATATTTTAGAGGCGGAGACAGTTTTTGGAGTAGTTTTAGGCGATCTTTGGTGATTTTGGGAGAATTCTTGGAGTTTTTGAGAATACCTAATCATTGCAAACACTTTGGATTTCATTTTTGTAAGAATTAAACATTCCAATTCCATCTTTATTCTTGTTTGATTTTTTCTTAGCCATGTGTGGCTAAGAAACCCTAGTTTCTAGTTCTTGTTCAAAACATGTTGATTGATTGACTTGAAACATATGATTTGATGTTTGATTTTTGATTCTATTCTAGTGATTATGTTTTTGTTTAAACTAGAACCCTTAAATTTGATTTGTGTTTGATTGGCCACTTTCATGAATAGAATTTTTGTGCAGTTAATTAACTTTTAGGGAACCTAATCATTCTATTAAGTTAATAATGGGTAACAAGCAATAAGTTTTCTTATTGTAAAACATATATCACATGTTTTCACACTTCCGAGCATATGAGAAGAAATGAACATTGTTGGGAAGCTTGTACAAAACTTAATGCAATTTTTCAATACAATCTAAGAGCGTGTTTAGGCTGAATTAGTGAAGCTAGGTCTAGTCAAAGAGCGTATTTTGGTTAGACAATTTGGCAAGCGAGAGGTATTAGAGCGTGTTAATAAATTTCAGTACGAACTTAGAATAGCAATCTTGAATTACGTGGAGTCACAATCAAGTTGAACAACAACATTGAGAACTAGAACTGGAAGCACTTTTACAACTTGTTTACAAATCTATTTCATTTTCTGCATGTTCCAAAGTTGATTGTTATTTTACTATTTCACTTTGCAAACAAACCCCCTTCTTGTGATCAAAGTACCTTGCGCAAAGAGGTATAGACTTTTGTACTGTGTCTCTTTGGTTCGACCTTGCTTGCCTTGTACTTCTTTTTAGTGCATTAAAGTACTGTATTTGGAATCTATTGTACCACTTTATTTGTTGGGTTTGACATGCCTAACACAGTCTTTATCTAGACATCTCAAGCTCATACACCTTTCATTAGACATATTATGTGTGTGTCTAAACCTTTTCAGAACTTTTAGCAATAAGTCCTGAATGTTCAAACTAATTGCCTTTTCTCACAATCCGAACTATGAAGATGGATGCCATAATAATATTCGAATTTGCGAACACATTTATCACAACTGCTAACTTTAATCCTTTAAAATCTACTAGTGAAAGCGTTTCCTCGCAATCGTTTTCATGAAGTAGAGAGAAACCTATTTCCACACAAATTTTATGGTGTATGTGTTCTTATCCATGTGAACTTGTCATTTCGAACCACTATCATAAGACAAGGTTTATGACAAATTCAATTTCATATGGATTCCAAAAGTTTTTGAAGAGTCTTTTCATTTAAACCTATATTAAACTCATAAGTTATGGATTCCAAAAGTTTTTGAATAGTTCAAAACTTGTCCTCAAGTTTTGGAATTTGTAAATGTAAAAGTCTAACTTTTGAAACATTTAATTCCAAACACTAGAATTTTAAATTTTAAAATTCTACCCTTACAATATTATAATATTATAGGTTTAGTATTTATATATATGTATAAGAACAAAGTCAGGCTTATAGTTAGTAGGCCTCATTCACGAAGTCGGTCTATAAGGGTACTACCTATAAAATGGCAGTTTAATGGGTATCCACTCTCACCCACCGCTTCCTTGATTGGTGAGGTTCATTAGCCGAACGGGTATGAGAGGATTCTAATTCTCCGTTCATTAAAAGTGTGATGATAATATAAAGTAACTAAACACTTAGAAATTCCTAAATCTTAGTTACTTAGGAAAATGTGAATATGGTGCTAACCCATGAAATTGCACTTTGCATCTTGTTAGGTCGTTAGTGGAGCGTATGTGGTTAACCGACACACTAATCTGGACTGACAATGTGTGGCAAAGGGTAGCTTGATTTTAATCATATATTAATGGAGAGTGTGTGGTTAACTGGCACATTGATTAGGTGGTTGTAACATTGGGTGTACCATGCTAATTTGCATGCGGGGCCGACCCTAGGAGAGTTCAAAGTGTTCAATCGTACAGGGTCCCGAAAAAATTAGGGCATGAAAATCATCCAATTCACATAGTAACATTATATTATATATAATGTTATAGCCATATTTTACCAAAGTTTATTTAGTCCAGATGGTTGAAGGCACCCCTTATAAAGTATAAACCTCGGTTTGATTCTTCTTTAAGTGGTTTTATTTATTTATTATTTGATTGATTTTTGTGGTGATACATACATATACATATACATATATATATATATATATATATATATATATATATGTATGTATATATGTATATATATATATACACACACACACACATATATATATATATACATATATATATGTATATATATATATATATATATATATATATATATATATATATATATATATATAATTAGGAACATTTTTGCTATACATCTTTTAGTCTAGTTGAAATGGTAAGTGTGCATATGCATCGAATGGGTTGGCTAGCATATATTCTTTTCCTACTAAGATTTTGGATTTTCATTTTTTCCATTCCATTTATATTACATTGTATATACTATTTTTGTTTTATTTTTAAGAGGACTTTTTTTCGTGTTTGCACACGACCTAAAATAAGTCAGGGCCGGCCCTGTTTGCATGGTTATTCACACCTTGTTTGTGATCCTCGGCATCCCAATCACAAACTTAAAGGGCACAATCGATATTTAAACATGCTATTGAATTGTATAATGAATCTCAAAGAATCTAGGAGTTTCAATTCACTTCAAACCTAAAATTCTTTTTCGTTTTATCGGGGTGGAAATTGGTAAATCGTCATTTACCTACCTTTAAATATTTTGTAGTTTGGATTACGACATCCCTCTTCGAAATTGTGTTGGGTCCTATCCTTAATATTTCATTTGATTGTTATATTAAGGACTAAATCAACTAACTTGAATTTCTCCCATTGTAGATGTCTAGTTCAGACAACTATGGTCTTCCCAAATCATTTGAAACAAGTTTTCCTCTTGAAGATGATGTCCCACGGTTGGATCATGAAATTCATACTTCACTTCCTCCACCTCCTCCTATAATTCACCCTAACCCACAAGTTCTAGTACTTGAAAAGTTGAAGGTCACTCAAGCCCTACTTGCAATGAAACATCAAGATGGAAGGTTTGTGTGTACTCACGTATTGGAGATGAAGTCACATATTGACAGGATGAGAGTATTGGTTGTCGTTGTCTCACGGAAGTTGGTTGTTGACTGGGTTCCTCAGTCACTTCGTGAGTCATATACTGAGTTCATTAAGGAATACTATGTGACAGAGCACGACATGACCCTTGTTGATCCTACCTATTTGTTTGCTGCTGCTGAATCAACAATGATTTGGCGCACTGGAAAAGCAAATTTGATTGGATGATCTACTCCCCAAACTTCTATGTACATTGACAATGGAAACATTGGAAGTCCAGAAAAGATTTATCTTTCCAATGGAAAGAGAAAGGCTAAGTCTGATATTGTCCCATATACCATTCCTAAAGAGTCTATATGTTTCTATTGCCAAGACAAGGACATTGGTTGCGAAGCTGTCCTGACTACCTGAAAGATCTAAGAACAGGTAGAATCGACATGTTTGATTCTGCTTCAGGTAAGTCTACTGTCTAAGTCGATTAAGTTGCTAATTGTTGATTCTTAATACATGATGTGACAAGGTTGCATTTTGATGTTTTGTAGGATCATGCAAGGGAAGATGGATTTCAATCGCATGGTTTGAAGATCGGATTTTTGAATTATTGCTTAGGATTTATGATAGATTGCTAGTAAATATGTAATAACATAGTTTTCATTTGTAATTGCATTGTAAGGAAAAGTTTTTTCCGTATTTTATAAATTAATAAAATTTTGTTTTTATTTTTTATCTCCTTACAATGGAATTTGTGAAATTGATGTTTTTATGTTTCTATGTTAGCAATATGAGTTTGATTCTTTCGTTTGGGGTAATTTCGAGTATTTGTTAAATAAGGAAATATTCTCATCACCCAAGTTTCAATTGGACAAAAACTTGGAATCATGCAAGTTGTATTGTATGATGAATGAGAATTTTCATCTTTGGTAAATTAACACTAATTCCTTGTTCACATGTATATATGAGTCAAGTGAAGGACTACGGGATCGGGTACACTGGGTGTGTGCTAGTCAACATTCACCATAAAGATCGATAAGAGTATTCGCCAAGATTTACTAAAGTTTAGTAAACATGGTTATGCTTACAAGTTTAAGTATAATTCTGAAACATGGAAAAGGTTCAATGTATGGCAGAATGAATGAGAAGAATCAAATTAGGCAGACATATAAAATTTTATCCCATCTGAAAATATGGGAGAGTATTTTAGTATCATGTTTTATGATCATCTTAATGGTTATGGAAAACCATATCACAATTGATCCTCTAAAGACATCTTAGTGCATTTGTATGGCTAAGAAGAGGAATCGTGAATTGTTGAAATGGTTAAATCAAGAAGATGAGTCATACTTCGTTCCCAAAACAAGTATTAGAGTCATACTCCAAGATTGTAACCTTGAGTGACATAATCTTAAGAAAGGTTTAAAACACTTATCAAATGTAGAATAAAATTTTTTCCTACTCCTTTACATTTGAAATTGGTAAGTTGTGATGTTTGGGATAAAACAAGACCAACTAAGGCTAATTATGTGAAGTATTTGTCTTGATAAAAATCCGCACTAACTCTTGAATATTTGTTTGTCAAGGAATGATTCATGACAAGAGAATCTTATACGTCAAGAGGGCAGTTGGAGACTTAAAGATCGTGGAAAATCATGAAGAACTAATCAAGAATAAAACCTATTGTTTATCGCTAGCACATGACTTGAGGTTTATAACCTATCGTGCTGACATATTCTTGTTTTTGTGCCCATTCCAATTAAAATTGACTATGCATGTGATTTCTACGAGTTCTTAATTGTTTGCATAACTACTTGGAAGCAATGGTATGCCCTTGAGCTGCCAAGTGGCGAGAAATTAAGATTGAACAAGTTCAGTCCATATGAGTTTGGGTTTCTCACTAACCTTGTCTTATGATTATGGTTATGAAAAATTCAGATGGATAGGAACATATACACCATAAAATCTAAGTGTCATGAGGTTTCTCGTCGATTCATGAAAATGATGGTGAGGAAATGCTTTCACTAAGTAGATTTTAAGGAGATAGCAGTTGTGATATTTGCATTATCAAATTTGATTATGATTACGATATCCCTTTTCATAATTCGAATTGTAAGGAATGGCAAAAAGTCTAAACATTTGTGACTTATTGTCGTAAGTTCTTAAAAGTATTTAGACACACATGTGAGCTGTCTAAGGAAAGGAGTATGAGTTTGAGAAACCTAGATAAAGTCTTATCGAAGCATCTCATACCAGAAATCTGAACTTTGGTAATGAGAGTCAATAAGGAGTGATTTCTAGAAGTCCGATTGATTTCTAAATACATGTCAAAAGCTAGTGGGAGCATAAGTGTTATGCTAATAAAGATAATAATTATTATGCTAGTGGGAGCATAATTATTATGGAAAATGTTTCAAGTTAGCAATGTTAATTATAGAAAACAAAAGTTTCATTTCGCAAAGTTGTGGATTTGAAAAGTTGTTTTGCTATAATTAAGGGAGAGGAGTTTATACTTCATTTCAAATCTAAAAGATTAGATTGTGAGATTTTAATCAAAAATTTAGTCAACTATATATATGAATGTTATGTTGGAATTGTTCAATATAAGGAAATTCTATATATGGAAATGTTAATTGCGTTCTCAAAATTTGATTATGATTACGGCATCCCTTTTCATAATCAAAATTTTGAGAACATGACAAATAGAAATATTATAGCAAAAGACTGATTAGGTATCATGTCTTTATGTTAGACATTATGAATCGTATCCCATATGCTTCGAGTATAGGATCGATTGCATATGCTATAATATTCTCGTGTTCTAATTTTTCGAATGCCTAGGGCATTTATAAGGGAAAAGGAATTGAACCGGATATGACTAAAGTCGTTAAACAATTGTTAAAGACAATCGAAGGTTCGCCAAAGATTGGTCTCTTAAGGACAGTTGGAAGTATAGTAATGGAAGGACCATATTGACATTATTATGGATAGATATGAGTCTATTAATAATGAGTTGTCGTATGGAAAATATGGAATGTTTCCATATTGGGAGTTGAAGAATAGATGAGAAAGTTAATGCAAGAAGGATTTTCAAAGGAATGTAGTTTGAATTTGAGACTTCATTTCCATGGAATTTTCATGTAACAATCTCCAAAGGAATATTTTGTAATATTATTGGTCAAGTCTCTGTGACTTTTGGCACCTAGACATTACAAAAGAATCTTTGGATGATAGTTTAGAATCTAACACTTTCTAGCAGTGATAGGAACGTGGAATTCTTACACTTGCAATAAGGATTTGGAATTTTGAAATGAGCATCATTGAAATGTTTTTCATTTGATCTATTTCACAAAGTAAGGACCACAGAAAAACAAAGTGTGCATGCTTGGTGCATGGCATAACTATTGTTTAGAAAAACATAGTGTGCATGCTTGGAGCATGGCATAACTATTGTTTTAATTCAAGTATTAAGTTGATTATTTGAAACATTATATAATGAATGATGAGTAATCAATATGACTCAAAAGTTTTGGGGCCATATAGGTTTAGTATTATTCTTGTGTTTCACTTTGCATGTTTTGACTTCCCGAATACCCAGGTTATTCAACCCATCCATAGTCGATCGTACTTTGGAAGTAGGTATTGAGGCAAGACTGCCATGAATGGACCTGTAGTTTGTCTAGGAAAAGGTGGATGAATTGTTCATGAGTACTCTTGGAATAAGATTCGAGTATTGATTCAACCCACGCTCATCTGAATCACTCTATGGATTTTATCACGAGTGATGGTGAGATGATAATATCTTTTGTTCTTGAAATGGAGACATGTGAGATGTAGTTGCAAGTCGGCTGCACATTCACATATGTAAACGCACCAATAACTTGGATGTTATAAAACATATCGTTGTGCGTAATTTTATGAGTAAGTAAAAGAAAGCATATGTGTCGTATTTTATCCATTCCTTTTACTCCACGTGGATAAAAGCGATATCTGTGGGCCCTTCGATGATTCAGTGATGTCATCAGGCCTAAATTGATTTGATTTGTTCAATTAGTCGATTGTCATAAACCGGAAGTTGGGAAACAATAGATGGACCGAGAGAATGATTATAATCCATGTATTAGTCCATATGATATCTAGAATAGAGGAATATATGATCCCTTATCTAATGGACACGTCATTGACTAGGTCAGAGTTCGACATTGGCTTTTAAGAGCTATGATTGCTAGTCGGGTTATGGAATTGTACTTGCAATAATAGTTATTAGACTTATCCAAGTGGGAGACTTTTGGATTAGTGTCTAAATCTATAACTATAATTGGTACGTACTTGACCCGAGGGTAGCATGGTCCGTTTGGGTTGCTTATCATCAGGACAATTTGATAGGATGGACTTTTAAGAAGAGGTTATTTATTATTTATTAATATATTATAAGTTCTAATATATTAATATGAAATCATATTATTTAATTAATATTGATCAAGAATTAATTTGGAATTAATTATGTGATCAAAAGAGAAATTTGAAGTATTTGAAATGGATGTTAAGTGTGCTTTCTTAAATGGAGAATTAGAAGAGACCATGTACGTGGAACAACCACCGGGTTTTGTAAACAAGAAGTATCATGATCGAAGAACCTCGTATGAAACTCACACTCGCTTCCTTAAAATGTCCAAATTTAAACAAGGGTCAGTTGACTAAACCTTCTTTCGCAAGAAATAGGGAGACCACTAAATGATCGTCCAAGTTTATGTTGATGATATCATTTTTGGCTCCACGAATCCTAGCTTCACAGGCGAATTCAGAAAGTTGATGCAAACAAAATTTGAGATGAACTCTGTGGGTCCATTTAACTTTTTCTTGGATTGAATATAAGACATGGAGCAGAAATAATTTTTATAAATCAGGAAACATACACGAAGACCTTACTGACTAAATTAGGCATGATGGGAGACTCCAAAGTTAAGGTTCCAATGGCATCCGAAATGAAACTAACCCCATCTCTGGAGAAATCGGTTGCTGATATGGCTCTCTATCGACAAATGATAGGATCTTTAATGTATCTAACAGCTAGTAGACCAGATATTATGTTTTCCGTTTGTTATTGTGCCAGGTTTTCAAGCTAATCCATGCGAACCTCATATGGTGGCTATTAAGAATATCTTTAGATAACTGAAACGAACCTCTTCACTCGATATATGGTATCCTGTGAAATCTGGGTTCTTAGTACAGTCATTTTTAGATGCTGATCTTGGAGGATGCCGGTTGGATAGAAAAAACACGAATGGGGGATGCCACTTTCTTGATGGGAAACTTGTCAGCTAGCAGTCCAAAAAGCAAATATGTGTCTCGTTGTCAACAACCGAAGCTGAGTACATTGCTACTGCATCTAGTACTTCTCAGGTCATATGGATTCAGAGTCAAATGCAAGACTATGGCCTGAATATGAAGCGAATCCCACTATATTGTGATTCTGAAAGCGCAATTCGCATATGTCACAACACAGTGCAACACTCAAAGACGAAACACATAGCACCGAGGTATCATTTCATCAAGGATCATGTAGAGGACGGCAACGTTGAGATTCATTTCGTTCGATCAGCAGACCAATTTGCTGCCATATTCATGATAGCCTTGTCGGAAGCATCCATTAATAGAATACTCCATGGCCTAGGAATGATGGAAGCTGAATTAGTTCCAAAACCACTTTTGCCTCCGAAGTAGCCCATTCCTTTTGGGTTACCTAATCGCTTTCATTTTTACTTTTTCGACAAGCGAAATAGAACAAACGTTCGCTCTATTTCATTTTCGATTTTTTCGGCACACGAATTGAGACGAACATTCACTCCATTTCGTGCCTCAATTTTTTTTAAAGCGAACACTCGTGGTGTGATCTTTTTGTATATTTTTTATATTACACTCATTTCATTTTTAGTTTTCATTAAAGCTTTCAAAAATACAAAAATATTTCCTTTGTTTATGTTTTCCTCTTCCAAATCTAAAATATAAAAATATTTTCTTTATGTTTTTTATCTTTTTTTTTAGAAATTATCAAAATACAAAAATATGTTTTTTGAGTACCATTGCAGCTTCCATTTCAAAAACGATTGATGGGGCAGGTATAATTTCCATATCTTTGTACTAGCTAAGTGTCCCTAGAAGCATGCTGTTGCATATTGTCCTAAGCCTCAATAGACTTAATGTGAAGCCTTAATGAATCGAATCTACCATTCGTTTCTTCCAAACTAGGCTGTTAAATTCACATTATTCACGAGCTACCTTACTCTTCTCGTCTTGAGTTAAGAGTTATCTGCTTAGTCACATTCGTGTAGCAGAGGTACATTTACTTCTCTAGAGCCACCTTATCTTTTCTCCATTTGCCTTCATACTCATATTTGTAACCCTTGAGACTCTCAACTATACCAATAAGGTTTATGGTTACGAAACATCTGAGTTAATGATCTTAGCTTCGTTCACCACGAATTAAGTGAAACCCAACATTCAACACCCTTACATGAATTGACGGTGAACCATTAAAAGTTCTACATTTTCAAATTTATGGATTGTACCACAAAATCTCTTTTTCTTTTTGCTTGATCATTGTGAATTTTTCTATAAACAAGACTTTTCTTCCCATAAGATCCAGTTTTATTGTTTTCGAGATTTCAAAGTTTCGCTTAGTCACTAAACTAATTCCAAGCCTACTCATTCAACCGACTACACTGGTCAAACGAGTACTTCATCCAACACTCACACTTATATAAAGTTCGTTATTTGATTCGAGATTTAGCTACCTTTTCTGCCTAACTTTAAAAGATTCATTTCATTATTTCATAACAAACAAATGATCGTACTTCGATGTGAAACCACACAGACACTTTTTCGTATCTCTTGACTTAGAAGGAAGAGGTTCGTGCCCGGGATCCACAGTTTCATGTCTATATTGACATCAGTTAAATCCCACAAGTATAATTTGCTTTATTTCCTTATCTTGGCATACTCTTGCACGAAGATCTTTATGATTTTCCAAAACTCTAGTTCGTGACACTTATGGAATTTTCAGTTTCATAGATTCTCTTTTATATGAACTTACACAATTTTTTTCTCAAAAGCGAAAGATGAATATTTATTAAAAAGAAGACAAGGAATTTGCAATGTTGGGGATACAAGTTGCTGACACAGCAACTGAATATAGTTTTTTGAAATAAAAGGTGTGTAGAATTTCAAACGATTCTAATTCTCATGCTGCCTGATGTCACATGACACCCTATCAGCTGCTACAGTTGTCACATTCCATTTTTCTAGGTGTCTAATCAGGGATTGCCACGCAATTGTTTCTTGGTTTCTCTCTTTCCCTATAAATAGAGCTATAAATCAAAAATGCATCCTTTACCACTCTCACAGTTTTTGCGAACCCTAAAAGGCGATTTTTCTCTCAACTATTGATCTTCTTCTCTTACCTACAACAATGGCTGACTCTTCCTCAGTTCAAGAACAGTCTGCCCAATCCTCTCTCCTCACTATAAAAAAAAAATCAAAACTTGATTCTCGACTTGGCTCCGTTTAAATATGATGCGTTCATGTTTCCGATTGTAGAGTGCCTAAAGTACTAACCTCTTGTCATCGCTCTAACCAAGGTCGAATAAGTTTCGGTGTCGCTACTGTGAAAAGTGTATTCTACAGCATCCTATATCAGAGAGGAGGAACGGATTTCCTTTGAGTTATTTGAGAAGAAAACTTCTCTCATGAAGGCTAGGTTTTGCTCTCTTCTAGGGCTTGCCTACGACGATTCCATGGTAAACACAGATTCGATTTCCACTACTCAAATCATCGACATGTTCTATCAGATGGGATATACAAATCTCATCCCCTCCATGACCAAGTTCAAGAAGTTTAACCTTCCTCCCCTATGGAATGGCCTCTTTACCCTTCTCTTTAAGGCATTTTCTGAATAGGTAACTGGTACGGATTGTGCCAGTAAGTCCTTCATGACGATCGTCTATGGCCTCTGCCATGGGATCAACTTAGACTATGGTTCCGTTTTATAGGCTCAACTGGTGCAAAGCACAACCTCTACTACTCGGCATAGTGAGATTTCTTGTGGTTGATTTTGGACCATCGTGGTACATCATGTAATTGCGAAGCTCAACATATGATTCATGGCAGATTCACTGATGTCCTCAATTGCCACGTTTCACACCACCAAGGTCATCGTTGCTGATACCTCCAAGTTTTCCTTTGTGGGTTCAATTCCTGAATCCATGTACCAGTGTATGTCGGGGGCAAGCAAAATCATTAGGGAATACAAGAAACGTCGAGCCTCAGGACCAAGACTAATCACTCCTCATATACAACATACTCTTGATGAAGCTGATAAGGTCAAGAAAGGGGCAAACCAAAGGAACCGAGAGAGGGTCCATATGTCCTCACTCAGATTACCAAAAAGCGAATTACAAAAGGCGATTCGTCCATGCTTGCTCCCTCATCTCCAATACGAAAGCGATTGGAGAAACAAGTTCGCCAGGTTCACATCACTTCCTCAACTTCATCTGAAAGCGAATCTGATGATGCAAATCGCGCCGAATATGAGGATGATGTCAACCTAAATGACCAAGAGGTAAATTTTATTATTGCATTCCCTCCACCATCACCTACTTCCACATCTGTTCCTATCAAAATACATCCTTGCTCACCTCCTGTTACTACTGAACTACCAACTTCTATTCCTCAACAACCACCTATTTTCACTGAAACCACTACAACTACCACCACATGCAAACCTCGTGTTAATGTCAACGCATCTGATGTGGGGGCAAAGACATTAGGTTTTGTAACTAGTTCTTCCACATATTCTATTACTCCTCAACCTCAACATGGTCCTGATGATCCTCTTGGTGCTAATGGCTAGACTTTGATACTTTTCACTATACTCCATTCTAGATCCAAGAAGACGGTGGTGATGATGCCACTCTCACTCAAAGGTATCTAAAAGATGTACACGTCAAGCTGGATACTCTTATTCCATCTTCTACTGCCTCTTCATGCCAAGCATATTTTGAAGCAGCGGTTAAGAGTATGCTTGATACTCTTGTAAAAGAACATGCAACCAATCTTGCACAAGAAAACAAGGCAGTTGAGGACTCCACCCTTTAAAGTCAACAAGCGATCGAAAAAGTCAATTAACTAATCTCAGACAAGAAGACTTTTATGACAGAGCTTCATACTGCAACTAAAGCAAATACTACAGAGGCGAATTATTCGATCACGAAACTGAGCACTTCGTTTTGCACTGAACGGGAGAAACTGGAACAACTTCATTCAAGTATCGCTGATGATAACACAACATTTCACTCTTCTATTTCCTTATGGATCACCAAGTTCCAAGATGATCTGGCTGTTGAGAGTAAAATAATGGACGAACTTGCTCTTCGCACCACTCAACTCCGCGCTCAAACCATCAAGCTCAAGCACGCGAAGACAGAAATTCAGGAGCTTAAATCTGAAATAAAAGTTCTTAAACAAGGCGTCGGAGATGTGAATGCATTACTTTCTAATCTTCTTGATGCCCATGATCCTATTTTGACCATCACTATTCGCAGAGACTTGGCTGATAAGCTCAGTCCTGCTCTCGCTCTTATGAACAGACTTGTAGGTGCTTCTGATGCCCATGTCCCTCCGAAACAAGGGGGAGAAGATAGCGTTACGAAGACAGGGGGAAGCATCTAAAAACAAAAATGAACCGAAGGGTAATGTGGTTTCGGGTTCGAAAGGGAAAGATCCAACGGGCGATGTTGATGAAGAAGAAGAAAACGAATAAAATCAGCTAAAACGAAAGGCTCGTGATCATGAAATAAATGAAAGTGATCGCATTGTGAGAGAAGTTGAGAAGAAGGAAAGAAAAGAAAAAGAAGCTCACGACACTTTGGAGAGCAGAAAAATGTTCTTTCCATTGTGGATGTTGGAGCGATTGTTGCATGAGGGAGTTGAATTCCCAAGTGTTCACTGGTTGGAGCCAGTAGTTTTTTTTGACTTGGAAAACATGAAGGATTCACAGTTCAATATGTCGATAACATGAAGAGCCTTCGTTTTCCACTGCTTTGATTCAATTGAAAACGTTCCCTCTCCTGATGTGAAAGTGGATAAAGCCTTAATTAACTTTTATGTCAATCATCGCAAACCACGATATTTGACCTGTAGTGCTCAGAAGTTAACAAACAGTCAAGGTTACTCTAACGACCCAATTTTTCACGTCCAAAATTTCATTTTTAAAACTTTACTTAGAATACACTAATAATTAAAACACTGTTTAATTAAACCATTTCAGATCTAAAACTCAAATTTGAAATCCACAACATGTAAACAACCAAAATATCAGAGTATCAATCCCAGAATAAAGTCATAACTGCGGAAACAAGAGTGTGTGTGATATGCTTCTACCGCGCCAACTCCTTTCCCTTAGGTGAAGAGGTACCTGAAACCAAAACTTAAAACCGTAAGCACGAAACTTAGTGAGTTCCCCCACTGTACCACATACCATATGATCACATTACATACATATATTGTCAGGCATATCTGGGTGCCCGACCTACCCCTTCAGCCCTCTCGACCGGATGCTGCCTAGCATATCTGGGTGCTGGCCTCCCCTTCGGTCCTCTTGACCGGATACTGCCTAGCATATCTGGGTGCTGGCCTCCCCTTCAGTCCTCTCGACCGGATACTGCCTAGCATATCTGGGTGCTGGCCTTCCCTTCGGTCCTCTCGACCGGATACTGGGGACTATTTCGACCCCTAATACTACCACAAAACACATATCACATAATCTATCTAGCATGGCTGGGCATGACCGCCCCTTCAGCCCTAACGACCGGTATTCTGGGGGACTATCTCCCCCTACTGTCACTAACACATAAACATAACACAGGTAGTAGCAACCTTAGATGAATATTACAAAGACAATTATCTAATCATACATCTCATAGTGGTGGGCCGACATTGTGGCCTTAGACCCACCGCTGCTGGAAGGTAACTCACCTCAAAGTAGCTGCTGAACTGATCGGAAACTGATTGTCTACTGTTGCTGCTGTTGCTCCGGACATCCTCCGGCTACAAATCCCACAAAACGATCAGTCAAACACTGCTAGATGTTCTTAGGGTAAAATGACCCTTTTACCGTCGACCAGGTCGAAATGCAAATCAAAGTCAACTTTCAGTTGACTGGACTCGCCGAGTCCACGAGCAACTCGCCAAGCCCTTCCTTTACTAATCCGGTACCACTCGCCAAGTCCCACTCTTCACTCACTGAGTAACCCTTGACTCACCACTCGGGACTATGGGGCCGACTTGAGTACCGACTCGCTGAGTTTGAAGAACAACTCGACGAGCTCCAGGAAATTTTCATAGGACTCGCCGAGTTTTTCATCTAACTTGCCGAGTCTAAGACCATCTTCATAGATCTCGCCGAGTACCACTTTGGGACTCGCCGAGTTCCTCGACCGATTTCCCAAATAGGCCAGATCTGAGACATGCAATGCTTCAAAACCACAGATCTATGGTCCTAGGGCATGTTTACCACGTAAAGTTGCAAACTTTACGTGCATGCATGACCCAATGAGCTCAAACATGCAATTCCAAGCTCTTTAAGAGGTCCTACACTCAATAGGGACCTCAATCACCTCAACCACAGAGACTTTATGCTACTAGGATGTCTTAAAGGTCCAAATCCGAAGTCCTTGCAGAACATTAACCATAAACACATAGAGATTTAGGTTCTTAGGGCTTAAAACCTATTTTTAGGGACAAGAAAGGGGGTTCAATGAACTAAAGGTCAAGGTAGGAAATTTTCTACCTGAATAGAAGCCCTTCACAGAGTATATTCCGGATCTTCTTCCCTTCTTGCACTCTTCAACCTTCTCCTTCTTTTCCCAAGCTCCAAACCACCTTCAAAATGCTAAAAATCACCCACAAAGACACAAAGGGGGCTAGGGTTTCGTTCTACAGATCTCTGGGAGTTGTAAGGGTTGTGGAGGCTGGGTTAGATCGTTTAAATAGGGTCCAAACACCCGGGTTAGGATTTTAGTCCAGACAGGGTCTACTGGTCGAGTCCCACGACCCTACTCGCCGAGTAGCCAGAGTTGATCCCGTGACTAGACCTGCTTCTACTCGGCGAGTTAGTCCTTCAACTCGCCGAGTCCAAGGTTAAAATGCAATACATAAGGATAGTTAATAATCAAGAATACATACCAGGAACCAGGTGCTACAAATCTCCCCTACTTATTTTAGACTTTGTCCTCGAAGTCTACTGCTTGATCCTGAAATAGCTCGGGGTAATGCTCCATCATTTCTTCCACCGGCTCCCAAGTCCACTCGGACCCCTTTCGGTGCTTCCACTGCACCTTCACTAACTCCACCCTCTTGTTCCTCCGATCCTTCGACTTCCGGTCGAGGATTGCGACTGCGCGCTCAATGTAATTCAGGCTGTCATCAACCTGTATATCCTCTAATGGTACCACCGCTGAATCATCCACGAGACACTTCCGCAGCTGGGAGACATGGAAGGTGCTGTGGATCTGGCTGAGCTCGGCTGGCAGATCCAGCCTATATGCCACCTTGCCCACCTGGGCTACAACCCTGAACGGACCAATGAATCTCGGGCCCAACTTGCCCCGCTTCCTGAATCGAATGACGCTTTTCCAAGGAGACACCTTCAGGAGAACCATATCCCTGACCTGGAACTCCAGGTCTGATCGACGCTTGTCGGCGTAACTTTTCTACCGACTCTGCGCAGTTTGCATCTTGCTCCGAACCTACTAAATCCTCTCGGTAGTCTTGAGCACTACTTTGGTGCTCCCCACACCTCTCTGTCCAACCTCTCCCCAGCATATCAGGGTCCTGCACCTCGGTCCGTACAACATCTCGAATGGAGGGTGGTCGATACTCACGTGGTAGCTGTTGTTGTACGACAACTCAGCCAAGGGAAGATAAGTATCCCAGCTACCACTGAAGTCTAGCACGCACGCCCGCAACATATCCTCCAGAGTCTGGATGGTCCGCTCGCTCTGACCATCTATCTGCGGGTGAAAGGCGGTGCTAAAATGCAAACGAGTAGCCAACTCGTCATGAAACCTCTTCCAAAACCTGGAAGTAAAATGCACATCCCTGTCCGAAATAACAGATACTGGCACCCCGTGTCGCGCCACAATCTCCCTAATATAGATGTCGGCCAATTTCTCGGCCGAAATGCTCTCCTGAATTAGAATAAAATAGGCACTCTTGGTCAATCGATCCACGATGACCCAAATAGAATCTACTCCACGCGCGGTCCTGGGAAGCTTCGTGATAAAATCCATCGTGATATCTTCCCATTTCCACAACGGGATGTCCAACGGCTGCATCTTTCCATGCGGTCTCTGATGTTCGGCATTGACCTTCCTGCAGGTCAAGCACCGCTCTACGTACCAAGCCACATCCCGCTTCATGTAGGGCCACCAATAATCTAGACGAAGATCCCTATACATCTTCATCGCCCCTGGATGAATAGAGAATCGGGATTTATGCGCCTCCTCCATCAAGATCTGGCGCACGCCTCCGTGATACGGCACCCACACCCTTCGGTGTAGTGTCAATAGTCCTCGGCTATCATAATCGAAGGAGGAAATCTGACCCACCACACGCTCGCTCTTCCGATGCTCCTCCTTGATAGCCTCCTGTTGAGCTTCCCAAATCTGCTCCAACAGAGGAGTCACCACAGTCATCCTCATGCAAACATCCCTGATCGGCGCCGCCTTGCGGCTAAGCGCATCGGCCACCACATTGGCCTTTCTCGGGTGCTAAAGGATCTCACAATCATAATCCTTCACCACATCCAACCACCGACGCTGCCTCATGTTCAAATTTGGCTGATCCATGAGGTACCTCAAACTCTTGTGGTCCGTGCAGATGGTACACCAGACTTCATAGAGGTAATGTCGCCAAATCTTGAGGGTGAAAACAACTACCCCCAACTCCAAATCATGCGTCGGGTAGTTCGCCTCATGAGGCTTCAGCTGCTTCGAGGCATAAGCAATGACATGCCCCTTCTGCATCAATACTGCGCTCAGGCCTGAGATCGACGCATCACAATATACCACAAAATCCTCTATGCCCTCGGGCAGGGCTAAGATTGGCGCCTCGCACAATCTCTGTCTCAGCGTCTCAAACGCAGCCTGCTGCTCGGGTCCCCACCGAAAGAGCACGACTTTCTTCGTTAGCTGCATCAGGGCCACGACTATCTTGGAGAAATCCTAAATGAATCTCTGATAGTAGCCTGCTAATCCTAGGAAACTCCGAATCTCGGATGGAGACTTAGGAACCTCCCATCTCATCACAGCCTCGACCTTGGCCGGGTCGACTAGAATTCCGTTCTGGTTGACAAGGTATCCGAGAAATTGCACCTCGCGCAACCAAACTCGCACTTGGAGAACTTGGCATACAAGCTCTCCCTCCTCAGGGTCTCCAAAACCTATCTCGGATGCTCCTCATGCTCCCCCTGTGTCTTGGAATAAACCAAGATTTCGTCAATGAAAACTATCACAGACCGATCCAGCATCGGTCTGCATACGCGTTTCATGAGGTCCATGAATACGGCAGGAGCATTGGTGAGCCCAAACGGCATCACCACGATCTCATAATGGCCATAACGCATCCGAAACGCGGTCTTCTGCGCATCTTCCTCTCTGTCCCTCATCTGATGAGAACCCGAATGCAAATCAATCTTGGAAAACCAAGACGCTCCCTGGAGCTGGTCAAAGAGATCATCAATCCTCGGGAGTGGGTATGGGTTCTTCACCGTTACTTTGTTCAGCTCCCGGTAATCTATACACATCCGATGCCACCTGTCCTTCTTTTTCATGAACAGAATCGGGGCTCCCCAAGGTGAACTGCTCGGTCGAATGAATCCCTTGTCTAACAGCTCCTGTAGTTGCGTAGACACCTCCTGCATCTTAGGAGGAGCCAACCGATACGGTGCCTTGGCTATTGGAGCCGCACCCGGAACGAGGTCAATCCTGAACTCCACCTGTCGCTTCGGTGGTATCCCAGGAAGCTCTTCTGGAAAAACATCTGCGAAATCTCGCACCACCGGAACCTCACTCACCGTCACCTTACCCGCCTCCCGGGTATCCATCACATACGCAACATAACCTGTGCATCCCTACTGAAGGTATCGTCTAGCCCTCACTGCGAAACAGACTGAGGGACCACACTATGGCCTCTCGCCATGAATCACTAACTCTCCCCCACTTGGGGTCCTGACCCACACTAGCTGGTGTGCGCAATCTATCACCGCCCTATTGGGGCTCAACCAATCCATGCCTATAATCACCTTGTTCCCTCGCAACGGAATGGGAACCAAGTCCACCAGATAACTCTCCTCAAATAACCTCAAAACACAATCCTTGAAAACTGCTGATGCTCGCACCGATCGATCATCGGCAATCTCTACCTCTAAAGGGCAATCCAACATGCCCGAAGACTCAGTTAACTTCTTGCTAAGCACAAGGGAAACAAACGATCGGGTAGCACCCAAGTCAAGCAACACCTGGACTGGGATACCGTTCACATGGAACGATCCTAACACATACATATATAAACCGAGCACATATCAATATCATAACATCATATAAATAATGAGAAGGAAAGAATCATACCCATCACCACATCGGGTGCAATGCGTGCCTCCTCGGCGGTCAGCTGAAATGCGTGGCTCCTCACCACTGGAGCCTCTGCCTTGCCCTGCCGCCCATCTGTGATCCGCAGGATTGCTTGAGCTGGCACCTTTACCGGTGCTGGAACTGTCAACTGGGGGCAATTGGCCTTCTTGTGGCCCCTCTGGTTGCAGTGGAAACACAACAACTCAGACGTCTGAATAACTGCTGCCGGAGTAGTGCAATCTCTGCTAAAGTGCCCAGACTTGCCGCACTTATAGCAGCCTGATGATCCCGACCTGCACGCCCCCTCGTGCGTCTTGCCGCATTTCCTGCAGTGGCCCTGTCCTTGTTGGCCTTTCGGCCCCACATCTGATCCCTTGGGCTTCTTCCCCAAAGCCCCTCCTCACTGTCCCTCTTCCGCCTTCCATTTCCGGATGTGCTCCAAATCAATCTCCCTCTCTCTCGCGCTGGTAATCATGGAGTCCAAGGTAGGGCAAGCTGAAAAACTAACGTGCTCCCGGATATCAGCCCGGAGCATATCATGATAGCGGGTCCTCCTCATGTCCTCGTCGCCCGCGTACTGGGGCACCAGCAGTGCCCTCTCCTGGAACTTGGCGGTGATCTCCGCCACAGTCTTCGTCATCTGTCTCATATCCAAAAACTCCCTGGCCAGTTGCTGAAGCTCGACAGCCGGCACAAACTCTGCCCTGAATCTGGTCACAAAATCTGACCAGGTCATAGCCTCGATCGCTGAGGCTCCCAACGAGTCACCCACAGACTCCCACCAGTCTCGAGCTCGGTCTCGTAAACACCCTGCTGCGTACCTCACCTTCGACCCCTCGGGGCAGAAGCTAGTCAACTGTGCAGACTCGATGTCTGCAATCCATCGCCTGGCAGCTATGGGGTCCTTCGCCCCCATGAAAGTCCGGTGCACCATTTCCTCGAAAGTCCTTGAAGGACAGTGTGCAAGATCCCGACTGGCCAGATGCCATGTCACTCCTGAATGCCCATAGGCGATCCTCCATCATCTCCAATATCCCCTCCTTGATCGACCAGAAGATAATGGGGGTCGACTCAAGGATACCTCTGGTGATCTCAGACGCGATGAACTCGCGCAGCCTCTCATCTCCTGGCTTGGAACCTGATCCCGAACCCAATCCCTCTCCTGAACTGCCAACTGCTGGCCTCGGGCGTAGTACCACCATTCTGAAATACAAAGAAATAACAACTGTTAGCGATACTGATTCCCCTGGAGGGATCGCACCAACTACAAGTTCCCTGGTCTTATCTTAGCCTTCCTCGGTTCGGGTACGGATCCTATGCTTTCAGTAGTACGGGCCCATACTACCTTCCACATCTATCCCTACCTTCCGCAAAGACCGCCTCGACTCAACCAGGTCCCTTCCACTACCGCTGATCACTGCTACTCTTTATCCTAGGCTTACCCTAGGAAACCTCTGACTCCACCCAACCTATTCCTCAGCTACTGAAGGCCTCTTGGTGATGCCAATTAACTATTACCTAAATACAATCACATGTGATGAGGCTCGGATAATCCTTCGAGTAAGGGACTCACCTTTACAACGGTTAGGACTCAAACAAGAGCTACGCAATAGAGTCAAATCCAACACTCTGAGATTATTCAACCCTGATCACATGTGACTTTAACATATTCACCTAACAGTTAACTCCCATCACTTCAAAGCCCACATAGCACAAAGCAAACAACATTTGGACATAAGGAAAACAATCTCAAGCAACTCTATCCTCGTAGAGAGAACTGAACTAGCATACAATGCTAAACTCGTACTATCAGGAATAACCTAAATAGGCTACCTTACTGCTGTCTACTCAACTCTAGCATGCAACTCTTTCATATACTGAAGCACATAAAGCAGGCACATAAGGCATCACTCCTAGATCCTTAGTCCTATTCTAGCATGCTGTTCTACAGAAACTGATAAACATAAATAAACTTGTATGGGTACATTGGGGAATACTTACTTGAGCTCGGCCGGTCGCGCACATCACACACTTTTTTCTTTCTTAAAACCCCTTTACTTAGCCTTTTAGAAAACATTTTCTCTTTCCAAAATCTTTTAATCCCTCGATTTGAGTTCAAACACCCCCGAAGGTGTGTCCGAATCCCTCAAACCAGGGCTCTGATACCAACTTGTAACGACCCAATTTTTCACGTCCAAAATTTCATTTTTAAAACTTTACTTAGAAAACACTAATAATTAAAACATTGTTTAATTAAACAATTTCAGATCTAAAACCCAAATTTGAAATCCACAACATGTAAACAACCAAAATATCAGAGTATCAATCCCAGAATAAACTCATAACTGCAGAAACAAGAGTGTGTGTGATATGTTGCTACCGCGCCGGCTCCTTTCCCTTAGCTGAAGAGGTACCTGAAACCAAAACTGAAAACTGTAAGCACGAAGCTTAGTGAGTTTCCCCATTGTACCACATACCATATAATCACATAACATACATAAATTGTCAGGCATATTTGGGTGCCCGACCTACCCCTTCGGTCCTCTCGACCGGTTGCTGCCTAGCATATCTTGGTGCTGGCCTCCCCTTCGGTCCTCTCGACCGGATACTGCCTAGCATATCTGGGTGCTGGCCTCCTCTTCGGTCCTCTCGACCGGATACTGCCTAGCATATCTGGGTGCTGGCCTCCCCTTCGGTCCTCTCGACCGGATGCTGGGGACTATTTCACCCCCTACTACTACCACATAACACATATATCACATAATCTATCTAGCATGGATGGGCATGACCGCCCCTTCAGCCCTATCGATCGGTATTTTGGGGGACTATCTCCCCCTAATGTCACTAACACATAAACATAACACAGGTAGTAGCAACCCTAGATGAATATCACAAAGACAATCATCTAATCATACATCTCATACTGGTGGTCCGGCATTGTGGCCTTAGACCCACCACTACTGGAAGGTAACTTACCTCAAAGTAGCTGCTGAACTGATAGGAAACTGACTGTCTACTGCTGCTGCTGCTGCTCCGGACATCCTCCGGCTATAAATCCCACAAAACGATCAGTCAAACACTGCTAGATGTTCTTACAGTAAAATGACCCTTTTACCCTCGACCAGGTCGAAATCCAAGTCAAAGTCAACCTCCAATTGACTGGACTCGCCGAGTCCACGAGCAACTCGCCGAGTCCTTCCCTTACTAATCCGGTCCCACTCGCCAACTCCCTCTCCCCACTCACTGAGTGACCCTTGACTCACCACTCGGGACTATGGGGCCGACTTGAGTACCGACTCGCCGAGTTTGAAGAACAACTCGGCGAGCTCCAGGCAATTTTCATAGGACTCGCCGAGTTGTTCATCCAACTCGCCGAGTCTAAGACCATCTTCATAGAACTCGTCGAGTACCACTTTGGGACTCGCCGAGTTCCTCGACCGATTTCCCAAATAGGCCAGATCTGAGACATGCAATGCTTCAAAACCACAAATATATGGTCCTAGGGCATGTTTACCACGTAAAGTTGCAAACTTTACGTGCATGCATGGCCCAATGAGCTCAAACATGCAATTCCAAGCTCTTTAAGAGGTCCTACACTCAATAGGGACCTCAATCACCTCAACCACAGAGACTTTATGCTACTAGGATGTCTTAAAGGTCCAAATCCGAAGTCCTTGCAGAACATTAACCATAAACACATAGAGATTTAGGTTCTTAGGGCTTAAAAGCTCTTTTTAGGGACAAGAAAGGGGGTTCAATGAACTAAAGGTCAAGGTAGGAACTTTTTTACCTGAATAGAAGCCCTTCACAGAGTATATTCCGGATCTTCTTCCCTTCTTGCACTCTTCAACCTTCTCCTTCTTCTCCCAAGCTCCAAACCACCTTCAAAATGCTAAAAATCACCCACAAGGACAGAAAGGGGGCTAGGGTTTCGTTCTACAGATCTCTGGGAGTGCTAGGGGTTGTGGAGGCTGGGTTAGATCGTTTTAATAGGGTGCAAACACCTGGCTTAGGGTTTTAGTCTAGACAGGGTCTACTCGCCGAGTCCCACGACCCTACTCGCCGAGTAGCCAGAGTTGATCCCGTGACTAGACCTGCTTCTACTCGGCGAGTTAGTCCTTCAACTCGCCGAGTCCAAGGTTAAAATGCAATACATAAGGAGAGTTAATAATCAAGAATACATACTAGGAACCAGGTTCTACAGTTACAGGGCCAATGGCTACAAGAGGCTTTGTGAATGTGTAGTTCAAGGCAACAAGGGGTTCGAAAAATGTTATGGATGAATTCACGCTTGCTGATCTGCCCAATCTTAATCCTCATGATTGGATTTTGTTGCTCAACCTCTTGTTGACTGAAGAGCAAAAATACGAACCCATTCTGGCTCACCAAAAGCAAATGTTGGTTTCGTATATATATAAAGTGGCAAAGCTTGACGTCGAAATAGCTAAAGTTCTGAAACGAAAGCCCAGTGTCAATTCGATTGGAAAAGCTAGCGACATGAGTGAAATGCGTATGGGTAAGATTGATACAGAGCACTGGACTGTGATGTTTTAGCGTGGGACTGATGCTTCTGGAGCTTTCCAAAAGTGCCTTTTCTCTTTTTCCGACAAACACTTGTTCTCCACGTCCTACTTATAACACATTTTGGAGATCATTAACAAGTGTAGTCTGAATGATGCTGCTGCGAAGAAGAGCTTCAATGATATGATTAGATGGTATATCTTATTTCACAATACTCTACTTGTTGTGATACCCAAACTATTCAAGACAATTAAGAAGACTGAGCAGTGAAGCATCTCTCACCTCAATTGATGCAAAGGGGGAGATTGCTGGGTATTTGAAGTTGTGTGCTTTAGGCTTATAGTTTTTAGTCCATTATGTACACGGTATTGGGCCTGTCCACCTATCTCATTAATTAAGGTTTATGTATTTATAGTGCATGCATGCACCGTAGGAGGTTAACGCTTTATCTTTGAAATTATTTTGTTAATCCTAATCACGCCTCTATAGTAGTAGTTCTTAATCGAGCTCTTCTGAGGTTGTTAAGCTTGAATTATTCAGCTTATTTTGAATGATTGACGTGTTCTTATTTACTTCCTGTTTTGAATCTTATCAATCTTTAAGGATTTTATCCTAACACCCAGCGTACTCCTAGTATGCCCAATGTACTCAATATTCCATTAGTACGCCCAACGTACACCTTCATGTACGCCCAACGTACTCAGCATGGCCCAAAACCACCCAAACTTCAAACGGTCATAACTTCTTCGTTCTAACTTCGTTTTCGATGTTCTTTATATCCACGGAAAGGCATCGAGGAGCTCTACAACCCTATCTAATTAGTTTTGACATAAAACACATCAAACTAAAATCCATAATTCATAAAAGAAGCCTGAAACACTACATTCCTATTTTACCCATTGACTCGAAAGTGCAAACCGAACTATTCGGTCACATATCTACATTACCCACATCCAAATAGGCCTAAATCTTACCTTTTCAAAGGCCCTAATCCTTATGATGACCGCTCTTCGGGCCACAACCTCGAATTAGGAATTGATTTGGAACAAGGCGTTACAGAATTTGTCATTCTTAACTCTCCTACCTTCAGCAATACCTTTGATACCAGTTTGTTGGAAAAAAAAAACAAGTTAAGCACTTCAGACAAATGATAAACGAACTTTAGTGATACTTTTAGAATATAATTTCTAAAAATGAAATCAAAACTGAACAGAATAATTAATGTGGTTTGGTCAAAGTAACATACGTCTATGAGTGAGAAAGAGAGAGAGAGAGAGAGAGAGAGAGAGAGAGAGAGAAAGAGAGAGAAATAAAGGGAGAAAGGGTGAGAGAGAGAGAGATGAGTTTATTAAACATTCAAAGAAATTATTACAATCACACAATGTTGCACCATACTTGAGCTATCAAAACAAAAGAATCACTCTTTCTTACAAACTCCTATAAAGGATGTGCTCTCACAATGATCGCTCTTTTAAAAGTTCTTACAAAAAAAACTTTCCAAAAATAATGGTGATAATATGAGCCTACTTTTAGATAATCATCGTAAACCATAATTCTAATGGGCCAGACCCATCGATAATTAGTCAATAAGGGGATGCCATAATTTCCAATAATCATAGGATGCCATATAAGTGCTTCTAGAACCTTGGACCTTGAAAGACAACACTTGAGCACCAAGAGTACCTTTGCTCACTAAGAGCACATTTTGACATAAAGAGCACATTTTGATCATGAACAACACTTTTTGATCACCAATGGCATCTTTACACCTTAAGAGCACCTTTTGATCACCAAGAGCATCTTTACACCTTAAGAGCACCTATTGATCACCAGGAGTTCCTTTAGATCACTAAGAGCATATTCACTCACCAAGATCAAATTTTGATCACCAAGAGCACCTTTAGATCATTGAGAGTACCTTTGATTACGAAGGATACATTTTCTCTTTAGGAGCACCTTTGAATAACTAAGAACACATTTTCTCACAGAGCACCTTTTCTCAAGTCTTCGTACCCCAACATTTGCAATGAGATGTTGCAAGGTCATATAAAGAGCAAAATGCACAAAAATTCACAAATCCTGTGAAGCTATATGATTATGTCTGATATGTTTGCAGACTCATTTCACTACAAGAAATTTATTGGTATTGATCGATTTTTGGTGAAGACAAATCCAGTCACTAACATCATTTAGTCACCATATATTAAAATGTCATTGAATTTTTGTAATGCTCTAAATTTAATGAGCAATAATATGATCCCATCACTAATTTGTAAAATAAAATCAAATTAATTATTTTGTGACGAAATAACAAGTATTAGTAACAAAAAAATCATCACAGGTAATGACAAAAACTAATGGCCAACTATATTAGGAGTTTTGTACTATGACATAGTACTTTTCAAAAATATTTACAAATCTCTTGCAGTTTCGAACATAATTACTAAAACATGGTATTTTGGTATTTATCACCAGTTAATTCAGGTGAAATGTAAGTAAATATCGTGTGACTTTCTACAATTAATTTACTTACAATTTAAACTATTTTTAGGATAAAAATTAGCTATAGATAATATACATCTACCATTACTTTTATATATTAATTATTTTTATTATATAAATTTGAAAAAAAATCATATATTTATTATATTATTTTTTGTTGTTTAAATAGTTGATAGGTTTGCTCGAGTAATTAATAAATTAAATCACCTAAAACTGTTAAAAACATTTTTAAAGATAAATAAAGTTACAAATATTAAAGATATTATTTTTTTAATCATTTTACTGTAAATTATACATTTAATTTTTGGCTTTTTATTTCTACACTCCATCTTATACCATTCCACTCTATTTTGACCTACATTAACTAATTTTTATTATTCCTTTGGTAAAAAGTAGCTGGCCTAGTGAAATTGTGGCAGCTTCCCAATACATATTATCTATTTCATTTATTTACTCATGACAAAACTACAAATTTGATCCTTGTGGTTTGCAAAAAATTGTCCAAAAAGTTTCCGACTTGCATAGTTGGTCCAAAATCAAGAATTTTACATGGTTTTGGTCCCAAAATTAAGATGTTCCCATGGTTTTGGTCCTTGAAAAACATGAATGGATGTTTTTGCCCTTTTAATTTCTTTTTTACATTATTTTTACAATTTTTAATGTTTTATAATTACAAAATAAAAGGAAATATACAAATCCAAAAAATACACGCCCAACCATTACCCTACCCCCACTCCACCGTATCATCTCTCTCTCTCTCTCTCTCTCTCTCTCTCTCTCTCTCCCTCTCTCTCTATTCTTCTTCTTCTTCTTCTTCTTCTTCTTCTTCTTCTTCTTCTTTAAAACCTACAAAAAATAGAAACCCACTTGAAGATTGAGTGTAAGCTTCATTGCAACCCACCATTCCTCCATCCTTATTTCTTTGTTGGAAAACCCAAACAAAAACAACCCTACAGGGGACTGGCGCCTCCAACCTACAACCTGATCAAAAACACCCACACACATTAAGAATCGATCTGTCAAAAAACCAACAAAAGCTTACCTTAAAAGCTTTAATTTGTCTGTAGTACAACCAAATCGCCGATGATGGTCATGTTATGGCTCTCCAACGTACATATTTGGTGGTTTTCTGAATAATGGTGGTGGTAGTGTGGCTCTCCGACAACCAAATTCTTTACCTTTGATGAACGATGGCGGTGATGATGGTGGGTTTGATTTTCTGAATTCTTCCTGATTTTAATCTTGATTTCACAACTGCATCAAGAACAAATCAAGAGGTGCACTTGATTCTCGAAATCCCAGACTTCACTCATACGAAATATGTCCTTATAAAAACCGGAACCCTAACCCACCCTATCACTCCACTTACAACCCAGATTGGATTAACTCCAAATCAAACAATGGATTTGTCTGATTCATTAGAAAGCACATCTAGCCATCACAAAGAGAATTGAACAAAGAGAAATCATAGGGTGTATCACACCAAATCGAGCAGCAATTAGGATTAACTCCAAAATCGTAATAGGTTTGAATCAGGGGGCATCAGAGTAGTTCGATTTTGCTACATCTGATTTTCGATTTGCTGGGTTTTCACAAAATCGCAATAGGCTCCAAAATCTTAACAATCGATCACTTCATCTTCCATGTATACGATATATATATATACCCATGTGAACCAAACGTTGTCGCAATATTTGACCTTGATGACAAATAGATTCATTGCTCCAGGCCTCCGGCTCATAAAACAATTAATCTGACATCGGCTATATGAGGTTGTAGTAGTAATTATACGAGAGCCTACATCTAAGAAAAAATTAATATTAGTTATGTATTTCAAATAACAATTTTATAAGGTTTTGGTATATATTACCCAAATAAACAATGATTGAGTTATATATTACCTGAAGAGTAAAAACCTCCAACAGAATTGTGCGAGATGAGCACCATTGAAGTCATTATTACTGAAATTACCGTCGCTTGCGCCACTACAATTACAAAGTACTACGATAATATATACAAAGTCATTAATGAAGAGTAAAAACCACATACAAAAAACAAATCAACAATTAAATCTATTAACAACAAACCTTATGAATCAAAAATTAGGTTAGACGAATGGATATGAGACCGAAGTAAGTCAATTGAGTATAGATTTGTCAGGCAATGAAGAGTTATTTTCGAGACGAAGGGGATGTAGAAAGTTGGTGGAAGCGGTGGGATTGATGGAAAAAGAAGTGGAAGTTTCTTTGGTAGAAGAAGCCCAATCCCTTAAATTAAACCCCGTGAATCTTGTCGATGCAGAAATCGGAGCGTACAATCGATGGGATTCAACATTCAAGTCTTAATAAGTCCTGCAACCGAGCTATAAAAAAATTTTGTGAAAATTTGAACCCATTATGAAGAAGAAAAAGAAGAATTAAAACAAAGTGGAGATGTACCAACTTTAGGTATGAAGGGCCCCAAACCTGGAACGAACATGGGTGGTGGAGTGTATGAAATTGGCGACCTGAACTGGATCCTAAGACGACTTCTCTAAGGCGCTGAGGCAGTGGAAGGCGGATGAGAGAAGAAGTAAACATTCAAAGTGATTGAAGGTTTTGAGTGATCGGTGGAGGGATTAAGCGGTGGAGATTGCCGACTAAAAAGAATGAATAAGCAAATGTATCTGAAGAGATGAATGAAGGAAGCGTAGGTAGCGGGGCTTAAACTAACCATGGTAGACTAACTAACCCAAGGAACAGTACCTGTGGTTATGTACTGGAGCTAAGATGGGAGAAATTTAATATATATATATATATATATATATATATATATATATATATATATATATATATATATATATATATGTATATATAATAAAGATTTATATTATATAAAAGAAATATAATTATTGTTTATGTAAAAGAATAGAAAAGGTTTATATGATTAATGCAATATGAATAATTTATTTAATAATAATTTTAATATAAAATATTAATATTTTCTTTTTGAAACAATATATTTAGATTTTACTTTAGTTTTATTTTTTTGCAAATATGTCTCATAAATTTGTTTTTACAAGATTTTTATTAATATATGTATTTATTAACATTACAAATTTGGGCTTCTAAAAAATATAATTAAAACACATTAAAATGACAAACGATGTGTTTTGTTATTTAGTATTGTGGTGATGTTTCCGCTAAATCGTTTGCATCGTTTGTCATTAAAAAAATTACTTTTGTTTAGTTAAGTTTTTTTTATTATTTTTATTTTTTAAACAAACATTTTTCAAGACATATTTACATTTTAATGTTTTTTTTTTCTAAATTTTAGTATTCATAATCATTTATGTTGTAAAAACATTTAAGAGAAAATTTAGAAAATAATAAATAAGTAAAAATTTAGTTGAATATAACAGAATAATAATAAAGGTTGAAAAAGATTTAATAGTTTGTAATGATAAAATAATAAAAATAATAAAGTTAGTATATAATGATCGGGAAGTATAATGATGAAGTAATAAAGATAGGAGATAGAAACTTACTTTATCGAAAAATAATACCTAATATATTATAGTAGGTATAGAATGGAGGTATGTGACACCACCCTTAATTTTTTTTTGACAAAATAACATCAGATTTCTATTTACACTAATAGTTCATATTTTCCTTGTTCATTGTAATCTTAATTCAAATTTAGTTTTTTGTTTACAATTTTCTTTGTATTTCCTTCACTAATGGTTGCAAAATAACCCATCGTCAATAGTAAAAACTAGTACATCTACCTTGAAATCTTACAATCAGTCAAAAAGAATATTTGAGATGGTTATTCAAAAAGGCAAAAACATGCATGTTACTGAAAAGAAGAAAAAAACTTACATGCCTAGTAGATTTATATAAATATCATTGTCCATAATACACACATAAAAAAATTAAGGTCCTTTTAAAACTAAGTCAAAAGTTTGTTGGGTTTGAATGATATTAACCCTTATCACTATTTTAGTTTTGTTATTTCTTTGTATATGCTTTTATTCAAAAAAAAGTTAGAAATTCAAAAATCAGATGTTATTTTATCAAAAATTAGTTGGACGTTTACAATAAAATGATTAAGAAAAAAATAACATCTTTAGTATTTGTAACTTGATTTAAGCTTAAAATTGTTTATATTAATTACTAGAGTAAAACCTGCTCCTAGTTAAAAAAGATTTAAATAAGGATACGATATTTTTTTTCTTTCAAGTTTATATTATTAATATAAAATAAAAATAAAAATAATCAATATATAAAAGTTAGGATAGATGGATCATGGATATTAATCATATTTTGTATATATAGTTTAAATGGTAAGTGAATTCATTATAAAAAGCCGCATGATATTTACTTATATATCACTTGAATTAAAGCAGAAGTGGTAAATAACAAATTACCATGTTTTGGTAATTATATTTGAAACCACTATATATTTGTAAATACTTTTTAAAGGTACTATGTTTTAGTACAAAACTCCTATATTAGAGCCGTGTACTATTTGCTTTTCACATCCCCCTACATGACAGACGGCACAATAGTCGCCATTGAATTACAAACTGAAAGAAAATACCACATAATGGTAGTCACTAGCTATTTGTACATATATTAGTTGGGAAAAAAAATAATAACCATAAAATAATGGTCATTAGATCTTAGTTGAAAATAAAAATACAAACTGTGATAAAAAAAAACAGTCACTTGGAAAATTAAACAAAAACATGGTGAACATAAATTATAAAACATTACTCCTTAAAATAAAGAATCTTGCAAATTTCTAATTTGTATAAAAGTACTTAAGTTATAATTTGTTTCATATTTTTACATAATAAAATTTAAACAGTTCAAAAATTACATATATAGTCTAATAAAAGTCATAATATATTAATATGAAACTCGGCATGATAATTTCAAATCACGAATTGATGCGAAATCTAGGCTATACTATTTTCATTATATATTTTTATAGAAATTTAGAAACGGCCTGTTTTTAGTTTTTGATTCTCATTTAGTTGCAATTTCAATCCTAATTTTTTTTATAATATCATAACAAATATTAGTCACCAATGATTATACTTATTAGATCTTTAATGACCAATGTAGAGATTTAGTGACTAAATATAATGGTCACATAATACTCTTTACTAAAGGGTTTTTAGCACAAGAGTATCCGATGTTGTCATTTTTCCTTGAGGTTGAAGGTTTAAATTCCGTCGTGGATATAACTAGATTTAATGAATAGTTTCAAAAAATGTTAGATTTGTCGGTTGAATAAAAAAAAAAAAAAAAACCTTAATACTCTTTATATTTTAAACAACCAAAACGCAGTATAGAAACATTGTGTCCACATAATTATTGAATGACAAAATGAGAAAAAAATTGTGATCGTAACATAATAATCATTGATTCATTGAATATGAGTTTGAACATTAATCATCAGATCCTATTTCAAAATGACAAAACAAAAACTATCATTTGCAAATACGATGTTTCAAAACGTCAATAATGAGATAGCTATGGCAATGAAGCGAAAATGGAACTAAGTAGAACTTATGGTCAATTTAATAAACATCAATGAAAGTCAAATTTAACCTTCTTTATTTGGTATCTAAATTTTTTATTACAAAAAGTAAAAAATAAATAAATTCGTTGAATATTGTGATGAAAGGACACAAAAATCATTCATTTTAAAAAATTAGACAAAAATTCTTTCACGTGGTTTTATTTTTTAGAATCTTGGTTTTAATTTCTAATTTTTTATTATTTTGATTTTTATTGTTATTGAGGTTAATATAATTTCAATTTCCATGGTGATTGGTTCTCATCCATATAAAAAAATTGCCTTTAATAATTATTTTAGAAAAATTATGTTATTTATTAATCATTTTAAATTAAAAAAGTATGTCACCCTAGCCTCTCTCTCTCTCTCTCTCTCTCTCTCTCTCTCCTACGTTGCAGTTTTTTGTGAACTTAGAAAATCAAGGCCGCCATTGAAGCATCACAAAAAGCTCAATTGTAGTAGAACTCGAGACATGGAAAAGAAGAAAAGCATAACTCAAAGTTCAACATGAAGAGTTAGAAATAAAGAACTTGTGGTAGTGGAGATAGGTAGAGGCAAAGGTAGGGGCTCACCACCAACCAATTGCATCAGAGTCAAAGCATTGAACTCATTAATCATATTTATAAATAAAATCAGAGTTCAGAAAGGAAAAAAATTACCCTTTACTTTGCTTAAAACAAGGACATAATGTATGCAATGGAGAGCAATAATGACTCGGTGAGTTAAATAAGATCTTAAATCTTAAAGAATCATAGATGGTGTGGAAAGAGGTAGAGATTGAGGAAGAGGGCTTCAGCAAAGGGAAATGATGATGGATTGCACCACTTCTGGAGTTCAACAACAACATCATAGTTGATTCGATCTATCTTCTAGAGCAAGCTCATAGTTGGTTGTGAGTTCATGTTGAATCTATATGTCCAAGAATCTTTATAGAGTGATATTGTTGTTAATATATGATCATATAGGGTCATACCTTTATCAAGTTGACATATTATGTATGTTTATTATTAATATGATTATTACTAAATAATATCGATTCTTGTATTATAATTAGGGAATAATTATTGTTTTCTGAAAATAATAATTATAAGAGAGTATAACTAGTTATTATTTCATATGGTGTGAATTAATAAGTCATGCACAACCTTTTGAACTAGTTCGATTCTTTTGTCTTTTACCTAAAGACAAAGTTTATATTTTATAAACTTTTTGTTTATAAAAATTAAAGAATCTTTATTATAATTCAAGGTATGGCCAAAAATATTAAACAAATATGGAGGTTTTGTTTCAACCTCCATGCTTTGTCTCCCACGCTTCTAAAAGCTATAAATACTTTAGAGTATTTTAATGTAAAGCCCTTACCTTGCATGGAGTATATACAGAGTGCCTTATGCATGAGAAACTAGCACTTCTTCTTCTGCTCTTTTTCTCTCTAAAAATCATGGGCATGAAAGGACTTGGAGTTCTCATTCTTTTGAAGATTATTCAAGTCTTTTGGTGGCTTAAAGTGCTTCTCTTTTTAGTGCTTATTTTAGTTAAGCACTTAAAGGCTTAAGAAGTACTTCATGTTGGATTAGGTGTCTAAGCCCATAACTATTTTGGTATGTACTTGACTCGATTATGAGCATGGTCCTTTTGGGTTGTCTTCACTCATGCAACTTGATAGGATGACAAGAGGAGAGAGAGTACGATTTATTATATGAATAATAAATTCGTAGTCAAAATGGTTTTATTAATATATTACAAGTTTAATATATTATCTGGAAATCATATTATTTAATTAGTATTGATCAGAAATTAATCTGGAATTAATTTAATGATCAAAAGAGACTGATTAAATTAGGGGATTGATATTGTAATTATTTGATAGTTGCAATTGGGTTGATGGATTACCTTGGAATAAGGTTTGACGAATTCTATGGAAAACCCATAAGGAATTCGTCCAAGGGTATTCTAGAAGGGGTCCATGTGTTGCTTAAGGATTAAACAGTCATATTAGGGTTTATACCAAAACCCTAGCAGCGATAAGTATAAACAGACCCCATGATTAAGGGATTGTCTTCTAATGCTTGAGGAAACGCTAAGGTGGTCGAAAATCCTTCTCTCCTATTTCATCCTTTTCATAGAGTGGTGTCACTCCATTAGAGGTGCGACATTTGAGGCACTAGGCTTTCATAAGTCAATATCAAGATCAAGAAGGATTGTGATTGTTATTACTACATAACAATCAAGGTCAAATCTAAACCCTATTCATATGTGAATTTTCGGATTTGTATGCTAGTCATTAAGGTTTATTGCTTTGGTATTCAATGTTGTATATTTACTTAGAAAACCTAGATGAAATCAATTAGGGTTGCATGAACACCATATGAATGATGTTATGCTCATAACCCAACAATTCATAATGAAGGAACTAGCATTCCAAGTGCCTTACTCTTGATGGTGAATACTTGTAGAGAAAATCATACTCTTTGATTTTTCTATCTTTATCAACACCCCAAAACCAAGTGGGATCAAAGGCTTCAAAGGGTGTCATTCTAAACACTCTTTGTTTGTTTGTTTGTTTGTTTTTTCATTCTAACCTCTATAAATGGATCCATGATGGTTTGGTTTTGTTATGAACTATAAATAAACTAGTTATTTTTAAAAGTCTTTTGTTGCCAGTTTTTGTGAAAAACGATCTTATATTTTGTATCAAAAGGCATCAGTGGTATTAGAGCTATCTTTTATATGTTAGAATGATTTTTTTATGTTTGATAATCTTTTTTTTTTTGGAAAACAAACATGGATTTCTTTTGGTTAATAAAAATCCATATTTGTCTTCTTTGACAACTTCTTGGTTAAAAGTGTTTATTTTTATATATAACCATTTTTCATGCATTTTGGTTATTTAAAAGTTTCCTTAGAAATTGTTTGTTATAACATTTGATATATAGTTGTGTATAAACAAACCATTTAGACCTTTGTGTTGTGTTTGATTGATATTCATTTATTGATGAGATGTAATAGATAAATCGGTAATTTTTTATTTGTTGATTTGTTGCAATAAATTAGTTAGACTAGTTGTATTTATTTATAAATGTAACAAGATGAAGAAATGACCTCCTTAAAGATGACTTAAACATTTAAAACCATAATCCAAACCATAAGCTTCTACTTTTGGTTGTGGGATTAATTATAGTCTTAATGGTTTAAGTGTTGCAACTTTCACAACAAAAAGATTTGAAGTCCTTTTGCAAGCAATAGTTGACTTGGCAAGTGGGAGCTTGAAGACCTTTTCAAGTGTCCCTTAAGTCCTTTAGGAAAGACTTAGTAATTCTTATGATGTCTCACAAAAATTATTACTAAACATGGCTTGATTTATACACATTGTAATGCATGCTTGTGATGTTTATTTTATATTAAATGTATGTTATGTTTTATGTATGAAAATGGTTTTTACATGTCAAATAACAGTTTTTTCATAAGATGATATCACTTATAGTTTGAGTAAAAAATATTTAAAAGACAACATAAGATGTTTATAAATGAATATTTATAAAAATTTTTCTAATGGTTGGTTTACTGGTTAAAAATCGATTTTGTTGAAAATAGTTTTATTGTATAACTTATAAATACTCAACTTTAAAATATTGAAAATTGTTTAAAAGATGTTTGAACATTATATAAACTCCATGTCTTTATAATAAAAAATAGAGTTTTTATTAAAAAGACTAAAATCGGTTTATAACGTTATAACGACGAATAATAAAACTAGTGATTATTTTTTGCATCGAAACTTAATATATGATATTGGTGTTTTAAACGTAACGTAACATGTTGATATTATGTTTTATGCATGCTAAATGAGATATAAAACATAAGTATCATCATCCAAGTTTTGGTTAATCAAAACATGACTTCTATCATAAAATGCATAAAATTGAGTTTATAAAAAAAATGAGTTTATTTTATAAATTCAGGAAATCATAAGTTTTTTTTATGGTTAAAAGGAGATTTAAAAGAGTGATTTTTATAACTTATCAAAAACTCCAAGTCTTAAGTGTAAAATAAAGTTTTATTTAGACTATTACCGGTTATAAAAACTGATTTACGACTAGACTTTAAAATATCGGATTTTAGTTTATAATTGATCGCGACTAATGGAAAGTTAAATGATGTTTTGTTTTTCACCTAAAAGAACCTCATAACAAGTCATACGAATTTTACAAAAGGGTAAATGAAATGTTGGATGCATGGAATATTCATGAGACCATGTTTTTATAAACTATAATTGTAATATATATATATATATATATATATATATATATATATATATATATATATATATATATATATATATATATATATAATCTTTTCTAAAAATGCAAGTGATCCGCATCCTTTTGAAGAACATTCGTTATCATTTGTATGGTCTTAGTGTCGCATGGTCACCTGGTCAGTAGGATTGGATTATGATGTTCAGGGTAGTTTTGTAGTTTTTGGTTTCCAATGGGTCACCTTGTCACGTGTTAGTTACAATACTACATGTTTTTTCAAGTAGGATGACTTGATCAGAATCTTTTGTGATAAATGTCAGCTAATCATGAGAGGTCTGAGGCATAGATGGGATAAACATGCCAAGCTAAACAATAGTTATTTAGGATCCTATAAGCTAGGAGTTACATATTGTATGTGATTGGTAGTCGCTACCTACTGAGTTTGATTAAGTTTATGGCATAAAGGTCACCTAACCATTTACTTGTTCCGTTAATTGGATCCTAGACTTTAATAAATTAATGTTTTAATAAACAATAATAGGTATTAATTTTTAATGACTAAATGTTGAAAATACTAAATGAAACTTTGTTAAATTCCATTGATAACTGTTAATACTTTTACGCCTTGCAAAACCTCTCTCTTGTGAGTTTCAAGAGACAGTAACATTTGATGGTTATAATTTCTATAACCGGTATAATATCTTGAGGGTCTACCTTTAAGATAAATAGATATTATATATACTGAAATATCCCATACCTGAATAACCTCTGCAAGCCAGCCAGTTTGATCATGATACTTTGATGGAAGTATTATTGCGATGATGTAGATGTGCCTCACATCATATTGGAAGTAATTCTCCTTAACTTATAGAAAGTCTTGGATAATTCTGAAACATATCATATGTCTCATCAAGTAAAGCAGATATTCAATCAGACCACTAGGAAGTGCTTCAAGATGGTTCAAGCATTGAATAAAAGGAAGTATAAGAGATTATGTACTCAAATAGACTTATAGTTCAGTTAAGGGAAATTACAGCAGTAACCCAAAAATCAAGAAAGGACCAAATGATTAGTGTTGTTTCTATTGTGGAAGAAAGTAAACACTAAAAGTGGAATTACTCCTCCAATCTCATCGAGCTAAATAAGTCTGACTTGGACAAGACTTCATGCATATATATGATAAAACTATTTATTTTTCCATCTTTCACTTGAGTATGTTATACTTCAAGTGACACTAACAATTGATATTATGTGCTGATGATTGGAAGAAATAATCAACTAATTACAAACGAAGGATATTTCGTGTTGAAGATATAACAGTGTTGTTATAGTCTTTATTTAAACAATAGTTGTTTTGTACCTATTTTTATAGGGACATGTAACAGTTGTAACTTTATGATAAATCTGGATTTACTTATCATTTAATGGATGTTCACATTCATGTTCTAAAACGATGTATTCTGTGTTAAAGAATATTTTCTCATTAGCTTTCATTAAATTGATAGTTCTAATCATAACACATAAATGATCAAATAATATTTGATTGAAACTTATCTATGTCGTAATCATCAAGACAATATAAATAAGAAATACATATACCAACTTCAAAAGGATGGAATTTTTGAAGGCAAATGATTTTGATTCATTTGATATATGTGAATCATATTTATATGGGAAGATGATTTGGAAGTGTCTTTATCTATTAGTAGTTAAAGAACAAAGGGATTGGCAGGGAATTATACATAAGTGATGTATGCGATCTTTTCAATCTATAAATGGATTTGGTGATAAATATTTAATCAATTTCACCAATGACTTTTATTCGTTATTATTGAACCTTTGATTTTCTCAAATTGTTCCATGGTGAATATTAAAATACAAATTAATGAGATCATCATTAACCTTTCATTTTGCTAAAGAAAATCAGTTATTGTAGACCAAGGTTTCTTGGAATATCTTAGGAGTTGTTGAATCGATTCACAACTCATTTCCATAAAAATACTCACTGATCATTAGTATGTTTCTTGTGGCACAGGATCACCTGGTTGCTTAGATCTGTGTTTTGATGTGTAGGGTAGCTTTCCAATTCTATAGTGGAATGGGGTCACCTAGCCACTAGCTTAATGTCGATAGTACAAGTTTTTGAAGAGGATAAAATTAGACCTTTCAGTCTATTACATGATGTTTATTAAAATAACTATTTACTTTATAAACTTTTTGGAAATATGCTCACTGTAACAAATATATATTGAATATATATATATATATATATATATATATATATATATATATATATTCCACCCAAACATATGGATTAAATACCTTCATTACACTAAGGATGTAATGATTTGTCCTTATCTAAAAGATATGGAGTTATAGGGATTATGTTTGACAATAAGCTTAGCTAGTCTAGCATCAGCAAATTGCATTTATGTAGACTACACTAAATGATTGTTTAGGATGAAGTATCTACTAACTCCCAAATTGTCATTCCATAAGAGAAGTACTTAGAAAGTTCTTTTTCTAAGTGGGAGCAATATGGAGCCTTAAGAGCTAAAGAACTACAAATCAAATGCATCATAGTTTGGAACTAGCAAGTTATTTCAACTGTTGTTGAATCTGCTTAATGGTTGATCAGAAACTAATAAAACTAATAGAGATGCATTCATGTACGATTATCAAGTATGGGCTTGATTAATTTTCCTCGATATATCTTGATTATTAATATTAAGTGGGTTTTCAAAGGAGAAAACATACATGAATGAAAATCTTTTTAGATTTAAGATAACATCTCAAAGTAAGAATCTTCTTTTTATAAGATAATTACATAGTGTGACTTGATTATAAATCAAGATGACTCTAGTGTTTTCTACAAAGCTAGTGGGAGAGGAGTAACATTCCTAGCCATATATGTAGTTGACATACTAAATCATGGAATAAGGATATATATATATATATATATATATATATATATATATATATATATATATAGATAGATCATGGCAACTTAAATGATTAAGTAAAATTTCATTAATTGACAAGGATCTTCAAGAGCTTAAGATAAAAGACTCTGAGAGAGTCATCTTGTCAAATGCCACATGATATGATTTTGAGCAAAATCCTAGTGTAAATGTTTTTAAACTAGCTAATGTGATTGTATTCTATATGCTATTGCAATTGGATTAATCTTAAATATCATGATTATGCATAAAGGCCAAATAAGTCATATGCGTAGGGCATGTCGAATGATACAGTATGATCCAAGAACAAGTCATTGTATGACTTATACGAACATCCTAAAGTACTTGCTATAACTAGAGAAATATTCCGAATATACTGAGTATTTGAAAGAAAGCTATGTTTAATGTTGTTACACATGTGCTAAATTTTCAAATAGATTGAGACGACTCTCAGTCACAATTGAGCGTGTATTCATTATAAATGAAGAGAAAGTTACATGGATAGTGTTTACATGAAGATTTTAATTACAGATACACTTTAGAGTTAGGGTACCTTGTGTTTTGAAGACAACATATAAAGATGCTTAATGTATAGTTCATTATGACTATGAGTAATCCCATTACACAAGTATTGGTATCTAAGTCATATTTAAGCATCTAATTCATTCTCAATAACTTTCTTTATATATGAGCTATATATAAAACTGAAAATATTTGTATTCACAAAGTATATACAAATCAATTTTGTCAGATCCACTTAACAAAGGTACTTCATTAGCTAAATTAGGAAAGTCAAGCTTGTGCAATAGGGCCTTGTTGATATAAGTACATGTGTTTGATTGAAATATAGTATTTAGATACTGGAACAATAAAGACAACATAAATTGTAATGAGTTGAGATATTGGATATGAGTCATTCATTAAATAATTATTGTGTTCTATATGGGCATGTTTAAATCCTTGAATCACTAGGTTATTCTAAATGTCCATAGTCGTTCATAGTTGTGGGATCATCTATGAGGTAAGACTAATATGAGTGGATTGGTGGATTCTCATGGAGATGAGAATAGCAAGAGCTGATACCAACTTCATAGATGGTTGATTAGGAGTATAAGTATTGGACTTGACCCACATCAAAACCAGTTTATGGATCATATTCAAGAGTTATGTTTTGATGAAGGTTGTATCTTTGTATTGTTAAACCTCATATACAGATTTGGGCTTGACGTGTAGGGATTATTGTGCTTTGACATGGTTTAACCCTATCCAATCTCTCATGTTCGACATGATGTCTAAGACAAAAGAATAATTAATACCACACCTTTAGTAACAGTTGTAGCTTAGAGCTCCTGGAATTGGCTATTGATGAGATGCCATCCTTCATATGCTGTTAGGGGGTAGTAACCCATGGCTAGACGTCAGCTACTGTTAAGAATCATTATGGAGTGATATTGCTAATACTATATGATCTTATAGGGTCATACCTTTATCATGTTGGCATATTTCACATATTTATTATTAATACGAGTATTAATAAATAATATCGATTCTTGTATTATAATTAGGGAATAATTATTGTTTTCTGAAAATAATAACTATCAGAAAATATAACTAGCTATTATTTCATATGATGTTAATTAATAAGTCATGCACAACCTTTTGGAGTAGTTGGATTCTTTTATCTTTTACCTAAAGACAAAGTTTATATTTTATGAGCTTTGTGTTTATAAAAACTGAAGAATCTTTCTTATAACTAAAGGTATGGCAAAAAATATTAAACAAATATGGAGGTTGCTTTTCAACCTCCATGCTTTGTCTCTCACACTTCTAAAAGCTATAAATACTTTAGAGTATTTTAGTTTAAAGCCCTTACCTTGCATGGAGTTTATAAAGAGTGCCTTATGCATGAGAACTTATCACTTCTTCTTCTTCTCCTTTTCTCTCTAAAACCCGTGGGCATGAAAGGGCTTGGATCTCTTATTCATTTGAGGATTATACAAGTATTTTGGTGGCTTAAAGCGCTTCTCTTTTTAGTGCTTTTTTTAGTTAAGCACTTAAAGGCTTAAGAAGTACTTCATACAAGAAGGAACTATCATTCCAAGTGCCTTACTCTTGATGGTGGATACTTATAGAGAAAATCATACTCTTTGATTTTTCTATCTTCATCAACACCACAAAAGCAGGTGGGTTCAAAGGGTTCAAAGGTTGTCATTCTAAACACTCTTTGTTTGTTTTTATTTCATTCTAACCTCTATAAATGAATCTATGATGGTTTGGTTTTGTTATGAACTAAAAATAAACAAGTTATTTTTAAAAGACTTCTGTTGTTGGTTTTTGTTAAAATGATCTTATATTTCTTATCAAAACCCATCAGTTCCCATGAAATTGCTTTCAACGATCTTGTTTTATGTCCTTCAGTTAACTACCAGTGCTAGAAAAACAAGAAATCAACCACCTATAATCGATCGATCTACAACTTCCTCCTTCATTAGTATCTGATAAAGAATGAGGTAGAAGTAGTGGAGAAATTGAATGATTAGTGGGGAGAAATGGTGAGTATTTTTGTGAGTTTTAAAGGTGGAGACAGGTGAGAAAGTGATAGAGAATGAGGTGGCAGAGTACTGCCGGAAATGGTGATGTTTTCAATGGTGTTGAAGTAGTCTATGAGATTAATTTCTTGGAATTTTATTTTCTCCAATGAGAGGGATAAAGATGTAAGGGTATGCGTGGGATGAATTATCGGATGAAGTTAGGGTGAGTCGGTTTTATTATTATTAATTTTAATTTTAATTTTCAAATAAATAAAATAATTATAAAAAATGTTGTTAAGGGAAAAAAACTCTTATATATAGGTGAGGGACCAACCCTGATAGAAATTGAAAGAACAAGACCCTTCTAAAGATTGGGACTAAAGCCCAGATTCTAGAAAACCACAAGGACCATTTATAGAGTTTTGTCTAAACATTATAATAATTATGTTTTGACTTGAAAAATCCTTGTAATGTTTTTTCTTGTTGTATGATCACAATTATAGTAATCGAGGAGAATTGCATATATACTCTAAATAAATAGCAAAATATCATATTTGCTTCATATATATATATATATATATATATATATATATATATATATATATATATATATATATATATATATATATATATATCTGTGTGTGTGTGTTAGTGTTATTTATTTTTTTTGTTTATTTAGGGTATATATATGAAATTATCCCTAATAATTAGTGGCTGATAACTTATTAACATAAAATGAAAAGAATATCTTTAATAGGGATGTCAACGGGGCGAAACGGAACCGACATTGTATCCCCCACCCCCAAAATTCTCCCATTCCCTTGCCTTTGAAATCTCCAGCCTTATTACCCCCGCCCTTACCCTTGAATTCTTGAAATACCCCCACCTGCCCCCGTTCCCCCACCTTTGATTGATTTTGGGCTAATTTTTTTTATTTAGGCTAAAAGAAGCTATTTTGTTGGTAAAAATTTGTTATTTATAATAAAATTTTAAATGTTAAATTTTTTTATGGCATCTCAAAAACATCATACTAACAACATAAAAACATGATTTTTTTTTGCTGAATTTTTGCAGTTCAAATTCATTCTATTATGTATCATATTTAAATAATTAATGCAAATAATACTTTATGGGGGGAACCATAGGGGTTTCGAGATAGGACTGATCACTCATTCCCTACTTCGAAAATTAAAACCAAGGTTAACCCTACCCCCGCCCTAATTTTTTTTAACAAATACCCTACGGGATCAGGGTCCCAGGAGACGTTTCGACATGTCTAACTCTTTATTTACACAAAATAGAAATCTCATGATGTTTCCTCCATCAATGCTTCTCCATTTGCTCATAATTTGCATCAAACCACCACCACCATCGTTACCTCATCTTCCATCATCCCTCAGTTTCGATTCCTAGTGCAGCTAAAGAGTTGACATCCACCACTTTCTCCTTTCCGAAATATAGTAATGTGGTCCAAATTTTGAAGCCATACTTATCTCTATTAAAGTTTTGATCAAGTAATCAATTCCCTTACTCGTTGTATGAATTGGTTCGATAAATGTTGTATGAATGACTCATTTTTAGGTTTACTTTATCTTAGTTATGATATCTAGAGTTAAAACTAAAAAGAAACCTAGTTCATTTTAGTTTCATACATTTAGTTGGTATGTAATACTTTCTCTAAACATGTATGATTTATAACTAATCTATGATTTCTAGTATCTAAAGGTGTAATTAGATTATTGTTTCCTTTTACACAAAATAAAAAAGCCTTCCATGAACCATCATTGTTATCATTTTGACTAGATTGTATGACAACTTCATCCAATGATGGTAAGTATTGTCTTTTGGTGGTTTTACACAAATGATGGTAAGTATTTTCTTTTAAATAAAAACATACTACATATTTGGCAATTCGGGAAGGATACTTCAGATAAACTCAAATGAGCAAGAAAAACATATTATAAAGTGTATGTTAGTGTAAGTGACACCTCAATTGTTCTCAATGTATTTGTATTATAGCTCTTCATATAGCTTGTCAGGCTATGATATATGAGGTTTGATTTGGAAGGTTTGTTAATTTTTATAAATCCTTCCCCATGTTTCCTGGTGGTGGAATAATCATGTTTTGTGTAGGTCTAGTAATAGGATTATTGATGTTAAGCTTGTAAAAGATTTTCATGCAACTCTTTAAGAATTTTAAATGGTACAATGGGTTTTAGCTAAAAGGGATACAACTTACACACACCTTTTGTTCCTCACTAGTCTCTTTCTTCATGGTAAGTTGCAACTGAATGCATACCAAATTGTAAAAAAAAATCTTCGTGTTTTTCGAATTCTAGTTCATTATATATTTTACTTTTACTTCAGTGCTTAACCACTAAAATGGATGTAATTTCTGTGACATCCCCGTTTTACACGGCCAGAAAAGACTGATTTTGTTTATGCTTTATAAAAATCAGAGTACCTCTTTTTATAAAAATGTTGCGGAATTTGTTCCCAGTAAAACATGATAAATATGTTATCAAAGCATTTCCGAAGAAAGTATTTTTATTCATTTTAAAACATTTCGGATGTCATCATCAATACGGAAACATAAGCATAAACATAACTTACTTTCATTATCACTAGTGATCTATAACTCCTTAATCTCTTAGTGTAATGTGACTTCATATCGACACCTGTGATATAAATAAACTGAGTTGGTCAGGTTGGGAAACCTGGTGAGTACATGGTGTTTTCAACACACAATAATATAATTATTATGTTTAATCGTCAAACAGTTAACCTAATTACCCATCCCCATTATCTTCTTTATTCTTAAGGGTCTACCCTAATAATCAACTACTCCTTGTTCATTCATTCCTAAGAATAATCCTAAGGAATCAGCATGAAATCCATCATTTCCAGGGTTTACTCAACGGGCACTAAGTCCATAGCTTCCAGGGTTTTCTCAACGGACACTGAATCCATAGCTGTCAGGGCTATTTCATTTATCGACAATATCCACTCGAAATACATGTCAATGGGTTTTTAGAGTACACCGGTGAACACATCGTTCATAACACCTACAGGTTGCGAGCATGCTAGTGTTCCACTGGACTGTCTAGAATAGTCAGTGGTTGTCATCCATACTCTGTTGAATGACGGGGCCATCATTTTGGAAAAAGGGTTCTCACATCGTCCACCTCTCACGCTGACGTCACGGTCTATTTCACCTCTTAACTCAGCATCCATCTCATACTTCATCTATTACATCTACCAATGTTTTACCCCAACATTATCGTAGATATAAAATACATATACAGTTTAAATCATTTAAAACATGTATAAAATCATTCATCCAGCTTAGATAGCAATTATACAGATAATATTCACACATAGCACGTATTTTATATAAAATACTTCATATCTATGTGTAAGATAAAAGTAACCATGCACTCACTTGATAAGGTGATGAGCTGGTACTCGGACAACACTTCGTTACTGTTAAAACAATTTCCCTTGGACAAAACCTAGTATCATTACCACTAGAGTTTAGTCTAACTTTAACCATGACTAATTAATAGTCTAGATATTATTACTATTATATAAGCGTTAAGAACACTCTTATATAACTCATAATAATAGCCCAAATACTCATTATAAGTTCCTAATAACGTTACTATATTATAACATAAGCTATACTAAAGATAGGGTAGGCATAGCTCACTTACAACGGGTTTTTCGCAAAACCAGGCTTCGCTGGAGCAGAATTTCTGAGCTGAAAGGCTCTTTTCTCAGGACTCCGGGAGCCTTGGGGCTTCCTTCAGATGCTAGGGGGTTTATCTAGACTTTAGGGGGGCTTAGGGAGCTTAAAGAGAGAGAGAGAGTGTAGAGAGAGAAAGAAGGCTTGAGAGGTGTGAAGAAATGCCAAGACTCGAAACCTCTATTTATAGGTTAAATTTATGATGGACTTGTCGAGTCTTGACCCAAAGCTTGCCGAGTTGGTGCATGTGGCAGCCTTCTGGTGGTGCCACGTCATCCAATATCACGTATCAGCCCCCCGACTTAGAAAAATCATAACTATCGCATACTATCTCCGTTTTCTACATTCTTTATATCCATGTGTAGCTAAAATCAAGATTTACAACTTTCATTTAGACTCCATCGGCTAATTCTCGACCGATCTTAAATTCAACAGTAGGAGGAGATTAGACTGTTAAATGACCCTGAAGAATTTGTAACTCCTTCATATGGACTCCATTTTCGTCTTTATTTTTACCGTTGAGTTCCTATTAATGAAATCTTCAACTCTCATTTAGGTCGCATAACCCAAAAACGCTCGAACTAAAACTCGAGTTTCGGGCTGTACACTGTAAGCCGAAACTATGAAAAATCATAACTTCCTCATATGAAGTCAGATTTAGGCGTTCTTTTTATGGATTTTCTCGGTTTAAAATACTCTACAACTTTGGTTTAGATTACTAAGACTAAAAATTATTCTATCATAAAATCAATAAGTACGTCTCCCGGTGTCGTGCCGGTTTTGCTGAAAAACGTCGACGGACCATAACTTCTTCGTTATAACTCGGATTTCGGCGTTCTTTATATGTACGGAACCCTTGAGACATATTTGTAGACATATTCTACAACTTGGTTAATATTATTTATTCTAAATAATCTTTTGTCGAAATGTTGTTTTCTACCCCTATTATTTGTAGATTGACTACCCGGATCTACGGGCGTTACAATTTCAGACAAAACTCAGGAAAAATGTGCACTTCTTGTGGACTCCAAAATATAAGTTCTTTATTTCATAGATTTATCTTTATATCTTATAAAATAGGTCATTTCAAGTCAATATGGTTCAAGATAATCATTTTTCTTCCACCATATTGATTTGAAACAACAATAAATTTTTAACTTTCAATTAATTAATCACTACCACTACAGAATTTTCAACTATTTTTTTATATTTTTGTCTCACACTTATGGAACTTAATTTTCCTTATTATATAAAGTTCATATGTAGATCATATTTCTAGACTCTGTGTAACGACCCAAAAATCACAGTTAAAATTTTTATTTTTATTATAGACAAAATATGGATATATTTTAAATCCAAGCATTCCAAAAACATTGCTAATTAAAAACACTTATCATAGTTCATTCCAAAATCATATATTGCGGAAACACGGGTGTGTGCACTGCGATCAAGCCGGGTCCATTCCGTTCCAAACCAATGATACCTGAAACCATAAACAAAACTCTAAGAACATACCTTAATTTGTTCCCCATAACATACCACACACAATCCACATAATCACATAAACCATATCAGCCATATAAGCTACATAAGCCACATCAACCATATAACCCATGCATGCAAACATATAAAGATGCCATCGAAACCCTCTAAGGTCTTACACCGGGTGCCATTAGAACTCGCACATGGTCAGCATACTTCCATTGGAGCCCCCAAATGGTCTTAACTGAGGATGCCATATAAACCATACATACAAACATATTAGGATGCACTGGAAACCCTCCTAGGTCCTAGTCCAGGTGCCATGGGAACCCCACATGGTCTTAGCCCACTGCCATGGGAACCCCTATATGGTCTTAACTAAGGATACCATGGAAACCCTTAAAGGTCTTACACCGGGTGCCATGGGAACCCATACATAGTCTTAGCCTGGAATGCAATGGGAACCCCCAGATAGTCATATATCCAATTGCCTCAGAAACCCTTGAGGTCTTCCATGTAAGTATCACAAAGAAAATTAGAAAACTGCATGCCACATAATCAAATAGCATACCACATAACACATAATGGACCGGCCTTGGTGCCTTCGACCCATTGACATAGTGAGGAGACTCACCTGACACTGCTGAAGTCCCACGAATAAATCTCTGGCTGTTGGCTGACCGGTCCCCAAACTGTCAATTGTCAAGAAAAAAACCCAATTAACAATTTAGATTTCAATGCATAACCATAAATCCACACTTGGGGTTAATGGACCATATTACCCCTAACCTAGACTGGTTCAAAACCAAGGCCCAAACTCACACTCTGAAGACCCAAAAGCCAAATAATCAACCAAGGCCAAACATATGGCCCAATGTTCCCAAATTGGGCCCAAACCTCTATGTGGTCTTACCTTAAGGCCCAACCATTTATTTTACTCCAAACACATGGCATTCCGATGATCTAATATCTTATAATCATCAAGGCCCAATTATGGCCCAATTTTCCAAATTGGGCTCAAGCCTTTCCAATGGGCCTTTTCCTAAAGCCTAATAATTTCCTTAGTCCATAAACCTGTTCCGAATTGGCCCACGAAGGCTAATATCAACTTAGTCCAAGAAATGGCCCAACCTGAGGCCCACAAATGTGAAGTCTAATTTGACTGAGTATGTGTCAAACCCCAAAAACGGAACGACGGAAAATGTTTTGGGGTGGAGGACGTCATGTACAATATCACAACAAAGAACAATAGTAAACAAGCAAACAAAGTCATACATTGCAGTAACTAATGTATTTTAATACAAGTGTATTCTGTATAGTTTATATGACACAAAAAATGTAAATCAAAATATAATATGTGTCTTGAATGTGCTCTATCTTCTCAAAAGTTGGCATCGGTACCTGTCTACTGATGACCTGAGAATACAAGTTATTTTGAAAGAGTTTATCACCTTTAAAGCTGGCGAGTTCATAAGTATTTTAGTTTCATTGTTTGTATCAAAATGTTTGTAACAGTGTTTGAAATATTAGTTTGTAAACATTGTAGAAAAAGTAGTTAAATGTTTGTAAATGCTCATCAATGTTTGTAAATGTTCATAAGTGTTTGTAAATGTTTGTAACTCCTAGAAAATCCTATATTTTCTACTAAAAGTAGCCTTCTACCAAGGCACGACTGTTTTGTATGTTTGTTTCTTATAAAAGTGTATAATTTTCCCAAATGTAACTATAATTATAAAAATATAGTTTATACATTATTGTTTATGTGAAATGATCACAAGTGAATGCAAAGGGGAAATTAATGTAGTACTGTAGTGTTGTATTATAGTAACTACTGCTATACTAACAACCTTAAACCAGATTTTTATTGAGGTATTATGCGATTAATTGTACCATACTATCGACTACAGACACGAAGATGTAAGACGTCGGAAGTAATGACATTTGGCACCCATAGATTTGCAGGTCCCACTGTAGCTAGCAGCAAGGTGTAGGATAGTCAATCCAGTATAGATCTATAAGCTAACTCACGCTCTCCCTCTAGGAGATTCTGGCTACAAATCGAGCCTTGGCAGTGAAGACATGCCCAGAAATAGTGGTTCACATATATGTTATAGTATACTTGTATATGTAATGTATGTACTAGTGTAGTGAATCTATTGTTTCTCATCGTAGTATAGTTGTATAGTATCTCATAATTGTATCGTTGTATACTTTCTCTTCATAGTATAGTTGTATAGTTGCTCATAATAGTATTGTTGTATAGTTTCTCAACATAGTATAGTTGTATAGTTTCTCATAATAGTAAGTATTGACTCATGGATGAATTGACTCTTAGTATGCTTCATTGAACTAGATGCAATGAGTAGTATATCCCTAACTATACCTATTATAGTTACTATAAGAAACATTTGTATAACCGAATGTATTGAACTGAGATAAAAGTCGTTATATCTATACATATATACATAATATATAACTAATGATCCAACGACACTCGAACAAACAATAGGGTACTCTAAGTCCACAACCAAACAAGGAACAGGAAATAAAGTGAGTTGGCAGTCCTAAGTCCTTCAATCCTTACTTATATAACTATGTATGTAATAGACATGGTTTTAACAATATGTAAGTTTGAAAGCTATAATAGAAAAGGTTTGATACATAAAAGTGAGTTTAGTAAAGAGTTTAACATGTGAAAGAGTTTGATAAGCAGTTTGAAGTCATTTGTTTAGTTAAACAGTTTGAAAGTATCGTAAATCCATATGTTTGATAGTTATTAATCACATGTGATTGATATAATAACTATGATATTCAACTTGTATTCCCCTCCCCCCATATAAGTTTTTAAAATCATTCAAAAGAATGGTTAAGGGGTATGAACTCACCTGTAGTGAGTGATGTGACTGAAAGATCGGTTTAGGAAGTTGAGTGTCAATTGCGAACTTAAGCACAAACGAATCCTATTAACCATATAATGACATATATGTGTATGCAATTAGTACTTGTAACAACCAATTATTGAATTGGGACGACCTTAGGGACTAGTAAACACTTATATTGAAGTGTTACAACCATAAATGATTGTATATAAGGGGTATATGGCTATACAAGGGAGTGTATGGTCAAAATACACAATTTTAGTGTTTGTGCGGCCAGGGTGTGTGTGCGGATGCACACTCCCAATGAAGTGTGCCAAAACGGATTTTGAGGCCTTAGGACTCATCTAGGAAGGTTTCTTACTTCGTGTTCTAGCCATGCATGGATTTTATTGCCATTTTAGGACCTAAAAAGGGTGTGTATGGTTGAACATGGTGTGTGCGGCCGTACACACCTGAAGATCATGATATTTGGCGTTTTTTATGCACATCTTCAAGTGTTCTTGGCAGATAACAAGTTATTAATGAATTAAGGATGCAATACTTACTTGCTTTGAAGATTTGAGGATGAATGTGGATGATACTTGAGAGAAAACGAATTCCAGCTTTGAAGGAGTGGTAAAAGTGTTCAAAAATGACTAAGGGTCATATTTATAAGAGGGAGTGTGTGGCTAGGATGGGTGTGCGGCCGCACACACCTGTGTGTGGCCGTACACTCAAGTGTGCGGCCGCATACTCTATGTGTTGGAGTGTTTGGCCCGAGTTTTGTTGATATACATTGTGTTATCCCATTTCTAGGCTCCTAACTTGATAGTAATAGGTTTAGAACACTCAAATAGACCCTAAACAGTGCTAAAAGATCGAAAAACGAGTCTAACCTTGATTGAATTGATCTATTGCTCGAGATAGAAATTTCGGGTTGTCACATCGTCCCCCCGTTAGGGAGAATTTCGTCCTGAAATTAGAGTTTAAATAATAACTAGGTACAATCTAACTAAGCGAAAAGATTAGGATATTTCAGTTTCATCTGATACTCGCAGTCCCAGGTGAATTCCGGTCCTTGCTTTGTGTTCCATCGAACCTTCACTATCGGGATTTGGCTTTGCTTTGTTCTCTTGACCTCTCGGTCCATGACCTCTACTGCTTCTTCCACGAAGTTGAGGCTCTCGTCGATCTCTATCTCGTCGAGTGGGATTACAAGAGTCTCATCGGATAGGCACTTTTTCAAGTTCGAGACATGGAAGGTAGAATGTACGTTGCTAAGCTCGCGGGGTAGGTTGATTTTGTAAGCTATTGGGCCGACTCTAACAAGAATCTCAAAAGGCCCTATGTATCTTGGATTGAGCTTCCCATGCTTTTCGAAGCGTATCAAGCCCTTCCAGGGTGAGAATTTCAAAAGAACGCGGTCTCCCATCTGGAATTCCAAAGGTTTCGTTTGTTTTTTTGCGTAGCTTTTCTGTCGGTCTCTAGAGGCTTTCAATCGTTCACGAATCTTAATGATATTCTCTGTCGTTTCCTGAATGATCTCTAGACCTATGAGAGTGCTGTCAGGAACTTGTCCTTTAGCTAACTAGGTGTCACCCACCTCAGCCCAACACAGAGGGGATCTGCACTTCCGACCATAGAGGGATTTAAATGGAGCAACCTTTATGCTCGTGTGATAACTATTGTTGTAGGAAAACTCGACAAGGGGAAAATAAGTATCCCATGCCTTCCCAAAGTTGATCACACATGCTCACAACATATCTTCCAGTGTTTGGATGGTTCTCTCACTTTGTCCATCGGTCTGAGGATGGTAGGCTATACTCATATCTTGCCTGGTTCCTATGGAACTTTGTAGCGACTGCGAGAATCTCGATGTGAACCTACTATCTCTATCGGAGATAATGGATATAGGAACACCATGTAGTCGTGCGATCTCCCAAATGTATGTTCTTGTAGGCTTCTCCATCTTGTCAATTTCCTTGATAGGTAGGAAGTACACAAACTTGGTCAATCTATCGATGATGACCCAAATGGTATCAAGTCTACCCATTATCTTGGGCAACTTGGTTCTGAAGTCCATAGTGATCCACTCTCACTCCGATTCTGGTATCTCCGGTTGTTGTAGTAAATCAGAGGGTTTCTGGTATTCGACCTTGACCTTAGCAAAAGTAAGGCATTTACTCACGAAGGTAGCAATCTCTGCTTTCATGTTAGGCCACTAATATAACTGTTTAAGATACAAATACATCTTATCCAAACCTGGGTGGACGGAATATCTAGTGTTGTGCGCTTTGGTCATGACCAAGTCTTTGAAGCCACCATGTCTTGGTGTCCAGATCCGGTCTATGAGATATAAGGATATGCCACTCTTGACTTCTAAGTTCTTATCCATTCCTCTAAGGATTCACCCGCCATGTTTTCAGGTTTCAAGGCTTCGAATTGAGCCTCCTGAATTTGTGTGGAAAGGTGAGAATGGATAGTCATGGTCAATGATTTGACCCTTCGACCAAAATATTTTTTCCAACTTAGGGCGTCTGCTACTATGTTGGCTTTACCCTGATGATAACGAATTTCATATTTGTAGTCATTGAGTAGCTCGACCCACTGTTCTTATATCATGTTGAGCTCCTTTTGACCGAATATGTGTTGTAAACTCTTATGGTCTGTAAGGATAGTGCTTTTCATACCATACAGATAGTGTCTCCAGATCTTTAGAGCAAACACAACTGCTCCTAGCTTAAGATCATGTGTGGTGTAGTTGACTTCATGTGTCTTTAGCTGTCTCGAGGCATAGGCGATGACCTTACCTCGTTGCATCAGAACACAGATGAGCCCCTGGTTTGATGCATCACAATATACAATGAAGTCTTCAATCTCTTCAGGGATGGATAGTATCGGTGCAGTGTATAAGGCTCGCTTTAGTGTTTGGGGCACTTTTTCTTGTTTCTCTTCCCACTCAAAGGCCATGCCTTTCTAGGTCAGTGTTGTCAAAGGTTTCACGATTCGAGAGTAGTTCTGTATGAATCTACGGTAGTAACCAGTGAGACCTAATAATTAACGAATTTCCGTAGGCATCTTTGGTGCTGACCAGTTCTAAATGGTTTTAATTTTGGAAGGGTCCACGTGGATCCCTTCTTCGCTAACCACGTGCCCTAAGAATTCTACTCTTTGGATCCAAAAATCACATTCAGAGTACTTCACATAGATTTTATCCGATCATAAGGTTCCTAGGACTTGTCGCAGATGATCGTTATGCTCCTCCTTACTTTGAGAGTAGATCAGTATGTCGTCAATGAAGACGATGACGAACTGATCCAAGTAAGGACAACATACCCTATTCATCAAGTCCATGAATACTTCCAGAACATTGGTCAATCCGAATGGCATCACCACAAACTCGTAGTGTCCGTAACGAGTTCGGAAGGCTGTCTTCGAAACATCCTCCTCTAGTACTTGTAATTAGTGATATTCGGATCTTAGATCAATCTTGGAAAAGTAATTCACCCCTTGAAGTTGGTCAAACAAATTGTCTATGCGAGGCAAAGGGTAATGATTTTTAACCGTAAGCTTGCTGAGTTCTCTGTAGTCGATACACATACGAAACAATCTGTCTTTCTTCTTAGCGAACAAGACCGATGCTCCCCATCGTGAGAAACTAGGTCTGATGAAACATTTGCTGACCAATTCGTTAAGTTGACCAGATATTTCTTGCATCTTAGCTGGTGCTAATCGTTAGGGCGATTTGGCTACGGGGGTAGCTCCTGGGAATAAGTCGATTCTGAACTCGACTTTTCGTTGTGGAGGTAATCCAGGTAGTTCTTCTGGAAAGATGTCGGGAAAGTTGCTCACTACAGGGATGTTCTTTAGTTCTTTCGTTTGTAGCCTTGTATCGACAATTTGAGCAAGGAATGCATGACATTCCTTACGTAAGTACTTCTGTGCTTGAATACTTGAGATGATACAAAAGTTTGTGCCGGGTTTGTCGTCGTAAACAGTAAGAGTTCCGTTAGGAAGGTTAAGACGAACAACTTTCTCATAGAACATGATGTTGGCGCGATGAAGACTGAACCAATCCATGCCGATTATGACATCAAAACGTTTAATTGAGACCGTCATGAGGTCGATTGAAAAGGTATGGCTATCTAGAGTTAGGGTAAATCCTATGAATATACTAGTAGTGCTCTCAGTTTTCTCGTTAGCCATTTCTACAATGAATGGTTCCTTAAGTGTGCGTGTATTTTGTTTAAGTAGACGAGCAAATTTATGATTGACGAAGCTTCTCTCTGATCCACTATCAAACAGTATGCATGCATAAGAGTTATCGAGGAGAAATGTACCAGTGATCATTGTAGGGTCGGCAACTGCTTCCTCGTGGCCTATAGCCAAAACTCTTCCCACTCCACTGGCATTCCATACCTTCGGCCAGTTCCTTTTGTAGTGGCCTACATCGCCACAACCGTAGCAATCCTAGCCAACACTAGCATTGGGGACTTGGGTGATCAGCCTTGCCGGAGAGTTGCAGAAATGGACAATGTGTCCTTTCTTGTTGCAGTTAGAGCACTGCATTTCCCGAAAGGGACCGTTGTAGTGGAAGTTACATTTGTTGCACTTTGGCAAACTTCCAGCATACTGCCTTATCAGAGTAGTAGCGGTAGGTGCTATCGTAGTATGAACTGCCACAACCTTTTGTTTCTTACCAGCTTTTTGCTTCTTCTTGTCATCCCATAATTTCTGCTTGATGTCAGTAGCTTTGGAGGGTTCTGAGATGGCTAGGGTTGTTGTGGTAGACGGGGTACGGACCCCATGGTCAATGAGACATTGTGCCAATCGCTTGGCACTATCGAAAATAGTGGGGTTTGAAGCTAACACATTCCCCTGGACTGGAGGCAACAACCCCCGTATATACCTCTCTATCTTCTTTCCCTCTGTGGGAACCATGCTGGTACATGGAGCCACCAGCTCGCTGAATCTGGCAGGATAGGAAACTATGTCGGAGCCCTTCATGGTTAGGGTCCATAGTTCTTGTTCTAGCTTCTGGATTTCGCCCCTTGGGCAGTATTCCTCAATCATCAGGTCTTTCAGGGTTTCCCAGCCCATATCATTTACCACTGTGAGACTTAGTGACTTGAAATGGGTATTCGACCATGTCAGGGCTTTCTCTTCGAAGGTGCAAGCAAAAAACTTGACCTTGCTCCCTGCTGGATAGGAGCAGATCTCGAAGACCGAATCTGTCTTTTTGAACCATTGCGAGAGGGAAATGACTCCGGCAGGCCCTTTAAAGGACTTTGGCTTGCAGTTAGTGAAGTCCTTATAAGATCACTCTCACGAGCGCACGAGGATTTCGCCTTGGGTAGAGTTAACAGGTGTTCCAACCCCTTTAGCACCCGTATAGTGATATTGTGCCATGGCTGTTGCCACAACCGCAACTACTGCAACATTAAGAGCTGTCGTATCGATTAGTGGAAGAGGTGGTGGTGGTGTTTTATTTGCCGGTCTGCCTTTGGTAGGACGCTTGCAAGGTTCCATCTTTTACCGAAAGTTTATAGAGATGATGATAATAGTAAGAATAAATTGTAAAGTATGATGGGAGTGATCTATGGACTAAATCACCATAGCCTAAACATTGGAATCGGTGTACGATTTGCATAGAGACATAGCAATAGAGTTTGAAACAACAAGGGTATAGACTTTCCAACAGGTTATAAAGTGCCAATATTACTGGTATTACTGATGTAAACGAGTTCGGGAAGAATGACCTAACAGTAGGTCTTACATCAAACAATATGAGAGAAAATGTTGACAGCTTAGTAGACTAGATAGCTTACTGAAAGACAGGAGTATTTTACAGACAAGTGCTTCCTAGAGCACAGATATGAAAAGGCTATTCCTTAATTAAAAGAAAATATGTGCTAGACATCTTCTAACAACAACGATTATTCCTTGGGCGAACCCTAAGGTCTGCCAGTTGACGCTCCATGTCGAGAAGGTATCGTTCATAAACTCTCTGGCGAACCCGGAGTTCTATGACTCCAGCCCGAGTTTCAGCTAGTGCTTACAGCAGGGCCTCGTGGTCCTTCGCAGACCTCTCTGTAGCATGTTCTATGTGTTTGGTGTGAATGGAATGCATTCTTGCATTTGCATCAACCTCCATGATGCGATGGAGAGATGTCCTGCCCTAGATTTCGTTTCGGGCAACTCTTCGAACCAGGATTGGCAAGACTCTGTCCGCTGAGCCTCCTTCACTCAGGTCATAAAAGTTTTGGTCTCCATTGAATGGCATGGGCTGATTTTGCTCTTCGCTCCATGTTTCCAAGCATTTGTGACAACCTGAAATTTCTAACCTATACATTCTTCATTTTTATCAAATTTAGCCTCATTTTGCTAGTTTATAATGAAGTTTTGGGTTTATAGGAGTGCTTGAGACTTAGTATAATCAAGATACGAGTCATAGAATGGGTTAGTAAGTGTGTATCATCACAAAATCGGTCCAAACACACCATACAAGGTGTGTGCGGCCGCACACTCTCCCGTATGTATACTACACTTGTCATTTTTTATCACTTTTTCACTTCTTCAAAGCTAGATCACGTTTTCTCTCAAGTACTATCCGAAGTTTCACGCCAAACTTCAATCAAGTGAGTGATTCATCCTTTGTTTACTTAATATGTGACCTTAACTAGCCTTTCCCCTTGCCTTAATCCATGAAAATATCCTTTTTAGTCAAGAACACCAAGAACACACACTAGTTTTGGACCTTAATCACCCTTTTCAACCTCTATAACGTGTATACCCTTATCATAACTTGCTATATGCTAAGAACACTTGTTGATATGCTAGAAAAACAAGATTTTATCATGTTCATGAAGGGTGTGCGGCCGCACACATCATGCTGGCCGCACACACCCTTTTTAGGTCTAAACATGGTAATAAACTTCATATAAGGCTAAAGCATGAAGTAAGAAACCTTCCTAGATAAGTCCTAAAACCTCAAATTACGTTTTGACACATTCCATAGGGAGTGTGCGGCCGCACACACCCCCTGGCCGCACACACACACAAATAGTGTGTATTTTGACCATACACTCCCTTGTGTAGCCATATAACCATGTTATACAATCATATATGGTTGTAACACTTCAAGATATGTGTTTACTAGCCTCTAATGTACCTTCAATTCAATAATTAGATGTTATAAGCACTAATTATATTCATATATTTGTCATTCTATGTTAAATAGGATCCGCGTGTGTGCTATAGTCTTCACTTGACACTTAGCATCCTATACAATCCGTTCATCCAAACCACTCACTACAGGTGAGTTCATACCCCTTTAATTAACCTTTTAATTGTTCTAAATGCTTTTATAGGGGAATACAAGTTGCACAATTATAGTTATTATATCAATCACATGTGATTAATAACTAGCCAACAAGTGGTTTTCTTACTTTTCAAACTGTGTTATCAAACTGTTGTACTTCAAACTCTTTTACATGTGAAATATTGTTTCTTGAACTATTTTAAACTTATATTCTGTTAAAAGTGTGTCTATATAGATGTAGTTATATAAGTAGGATTGAAAGGACTTAGGACTGATAGCTCACCTTACTTCCTGTTCCTTGTTTGGTTGTGGACTTAGGGTATTAGGGTTATCTGTCCGACGGTTGTTTGGATCATAGTTATAGATTGTGTATATGTAGATAGATATAAAAGGTTACTACATTCAGTACAGTAGGAATTACTTAATACAACACTAGAATACTATAATATTTTTCCATTACATTCACTTCGTGAATATTGACGTGATGCACGGTAATGTAAAAACTATATTCTTGGTTAATGAATGTCGGAATTGGGAAAATACACACTCTTACTAGAGACACACACACAAATACTAGATGCCTTGGTAGAAGGGTACTTTTAGTAGGAAACATACAGTCTTCTAGGAGAGTTCAAACAAATACAAACTTTACAAAACTTATACATCAAATCTTACAAACATCTTACAAATGCTTTCATACAAACACGGACACTAATATACTTATGATCTCACCGGTTTTAAAGATGATACTCCCTTTCAAAATAACTTGTATTCTCAGGGCACCAGTAGACAGGTACCAGAGCCAAGTTTTTGAGAAGACGGAGCTCGTTCAAGACTCCTCTTTTGTTTTGATGTATATTTTTGGTGTCTATATAACTTGACAGAACACACTTGTATGAAATTATATTATTAATGCAATGGATGATGTTGTTTCTTGTTTACTACTTTGTATTGTTTTGATACTGTACATGACGTCCTCCACCCCTGAACGTTTCCGCCGTTCTGGTTTTGGGGTATGACAGATTGGTATCAGAGCTTTGTTTATAGTGAATCGAGTGTATCAACCCATAGAAGATATACGAACTATAAACACAAGCGGGAATAAAATAATCTGATAAAGAGTTTATACTTTTAAATAATAAAATATTTAACCAAGTATACATACCTGCATTCATACTAAAATCAGTGTCACTAGGACAGAACAAAAGTATTATGATTGTTGGGCAGCCCAAGTAGACTTGAGACATATTGTCAACCCTGGGAAGATGTAGCATGATCAACTAAATTATCAGAGGAGTGATTAGCATGTGCCTAAGTATGGTTGTGAAGTTGCAACAAGTCTAAAAACTTACCAACACTACTACAATAAGAACAGTAGAACAGAACATAAACTTAAAATACTATAGGAGTATTTTGTTTTACTATAACTACTTATCTGAGAACTAAAGATCTTTATTAGTGTGTCAATAGTTGTTTAGTGGATACGCTAAGGTTATATGTAACTAGGATGTTATAGACTTAGAATATGTAATCTCTGCTTTACTTCTTGTTCCTTGTTTGATTGTGGACTTAGAGTTAGGATCACTTATTCGAAGGTGTGTCATGTTTTGGAATACCTATAACTGGTATGCTTTAAACAAGTATTGGAGTAACTGATAAACATCATCGTATAATTATCTAGTTAGTTCGTCTATTAATTATTTCTTTATACCTTTTCTCGCGTAGATATAATGGATGGATTCCATATTCCCGGAGAGTCGTACTCCCCCAACCACGGCAATGCAGGATGGCTGGATGAAGAACCAGAAGACGATCACCTAATTCCTTTGGATGATCATGAAGCTGAAGGATTTTCTGATGGTTCTGAATCAGAGCTAGAAGTCAACAACCAACCCCCAGCTATTCAAAACCCAAACCCTCATCTAGCATTTCAAGGACCCACACCCCTGTGGGCCATAAACTTAAATAGATGGCGTCAGGAACGAGGTCAACCCATTGCCTAGACAGAAGATTCTACAACCTCACTGAGGGAGGTTCCACTGATAGATTCTTGCCCATCATAGTTCGTAGGATTGCTCGGAACACAGAACAGGGTCGAGCAGCTATCGGCCGAGTCGTGGAGATTGATGCCAACTCTGGCGTTAACACATTCTGCATTTGCTAGCTAGAGTATGCTCATGAAAGGACTCTGGTCCACAATGTAGCTCTTTAGAGGGAACTCACTAAAACCCAAGCTGAAGTTAGGGAACTTCAAGCTCAGCTAGCAAGATCTAACAGGCGCGTGAGGGACATAGAATGTCTTCTGTCAGAGTCAAGAACTAACTCTAGTAGTTCTCATCGCCGATAGATTCTCATCAACTTTTCTTTTGGATTTATCCTAATTTGTAAATCTTGGACCCGTTAGGTCTTGATTAAGTTGTCGTCTGTCAAAATTTTCCCATCTTGGTTGATGTAAGACCTACTTCTAGGTCATTTTTCACGAACTCATTACATTTGTAATTCTAGTATTATTGACAGATATCTAGTCTCATGGAAATTATATCCAAATGCTTTCATTTACAATTAGTCGTGTTATTTATTGTACTGTTGGACTATGGAGAGTTAGTCTATGAGTCATTCTCGTCAATTCTTCTATTAAATTGTTATCAATGTTTTCATCTTCGTAAACTTATAAATCAAAGATGCTTCCATGTAAATTACCAAGACGCAATTCTCCTGCACCAACACCACTTACTCCTCAGTTTGACACGACAGCCCTAAATGATGTTGTAGTTGCGGCTGTAGCTACAGCCATGGCTCAATATCATTCATCAGGTTCCACTGGAGGAGGAAACCCTGTCCTATCTACTCATGGTAAAATCCCTGTGCGCTTGAAAGAGTGCTCCTACAAGGACTTCACCAACTGCAATCCATTATCCTTCAAAGGGACTGGTGGTTTCATTGCCCTCTTGCAATGGTTCGAGAAAAACGAATTGGTTTTCAAAATTTGGTCCTGTCCATAGGAGAGCAAGGTCAAGTTTGCTGCTTGCACCTTTGAAACAAAAGCCGTAACATAGTGGAATAGCCATGTTAAGTCACTGTCTCTCATGGTGGCTAATGCTATGGGTTGGGAAACTTTCAAAGACCTCATGATTGAGGAGTATTGCCCAACGGGGAGATCCAGAAGCTGGAGGAAAAACTATGGAGCCTAACCATGAAGGGCTCCAACATAGTCGTCTACACCACCAGGTTCTGTGAACTGGTGGCCCTTTGTCCCAACATGGTTTATATGGAGGGAAAGAAAATCGAGAGATATATATGGGGGCTGATGCCACCATACCAGGGAAGTGTTTTGGTAGCACACCCCACTACATTTGATAGTGCCAAACGATTGGAACAACGACTCATAGACCATGGGGTTAGTACCCCAGTCGTAACAACAACCTTGGTCATCTCAGAACCCGCCAAAACCGCTGATTCCAAGCGGAAGTTTTGGGAGGACAAAAAGAAGATGAAGGCTGCCAAAAAGCAGGAGGTCGTAGCAATTCATATTGCGATAGCACCTGCCGCTGCTTCTCTGGTAAAGCAGTAGGCTGGAAGTTTGCCCAAGTGCAACAAATGCAACTTCCACCACGTCGGTGCCTTCCAGGAAATGCAGTCTTTAAATTGCAATAGGGAAGGGCACACTATGCGTTTCTGTAAAGCTCCAAAGAAACCAATCAACCAAGTCCCCGGTGTTGGGGTGGGCCAAACTTGCTACGGATGTGGTGAGGTAGGTTACTTCAAAATGAACTGCCCGAAGGCAGGGTTTGCCAGTGGAGTGGCAAGAGTGTTGGCCATAGGCCACGAGGTTGCTGACCCCACAGTGGTCACTGGTACATTTCTCCTCGATAACTCTTATGCATGCATACTGTTTGATAGTGGAGCGGAGAGAAGTTTCAAGAACCAAGAATTTGCTCATTTACTTAAGCAAAAATCACGAGGACTTAAGGAACCATTCACAATAGAAATGGATAATGGCAAGACAGAGAGCATTAGTAGTATATTCATAAGGTGTACCCTAACTTTAGATAGCCATTCATTTTCGATCGATGTCATGCCGGTCTCAATTAAAAGTTTTGACATCATTATCGACATGGATTGGTTGAGTTTACATCGTGTCGATATCATGTGTTACGAAAAGGCTGTTCGCCTTAATCTGCCATTTGGCAAAACCCTAGTAGTTTATGGCGACAAACCCGACACGAACCTTCGTATCATCTCGAGCATTCAAGCTCAGAAATTGTTGCGAAAGGAATGTCGAGCATTCCTTGCTCATGCGGTTAATGTGAGCCAAGAAGCGAAGACATTCAGAACATTCCAGTAGTACGAGACTTTCTGACATCTTTCCAGAAGAACTCCCAGGATTACCTCCGCAACGAAAAGTCGAGTTCCGAAGTGACTTAGTTCCAGGGGCTACCCCCGTAGCCAAATCGCCCTATCGTCTAGCACTTGCAGAGATGCAAGAGCTGTCCTATCAACTTAACGAACTGCTCAGCAAAGCCTTTATAAGACCAAGCTTCTCACCATGGGGAGCTCCAGTCTTGTTCATCAAGAAGAAAGATGGATCGTTTCGTATGTGCATCGACTACAGGGAACTCACAAGCTGACCGTCAAAAATTGTTATCCGTTACCACGTATCGAAGATTTATTTGACCAACTTCAAGGGGAGAACTTCTTTTCAAAAATAGACTTAAGATCCGGATATCACCAACTATGAGTGTTAGGGGAGGATGTTCTGAAGACAGCCTTCTGAACTCGTTATGGGCACTACGAATCTGTAGTGATGTCGTTCGGATTAAGAAACGCGCCCTACCTATTCATGGACTTAATGAATAGGGTGTGTCATCCTTACTTGGATTAGTTCTTCATCGTTTTCATCGATGATATAGTTATCTACTCTCGTAGTAAGGAAGAGCAGAGTCAACATCTACGATAGGTCTTAGAAACATTACGTTCTGAGAAGCTCTACGTGAAGTTCTCGAAATGCTAATTTTGGATCCGACGAGTCGAATTCTTTGGGCACGTGGGTAGCGAAGAAGGAATACACGTGGACCCTTACAAAATCAAAGCCATTGAGAATTGGTCAGCACCAAAGACGCCTACAGAAATTCGTCAATTTCTAGGCCTCGCTGACTACTATCACAGGGTTATTCAGAACTTCTCCCACATAGCGAAACCTCTTACAACACTGACCTAGAAGGGCGTGGACTTTGACTTGGAAGAGAAACAGGAGAGAGCATTCCAAACGCTCAAGCGAGCCTTGTGTACCGCACCAACACTATCCCTCCCCGAAGGGATAGAAGACTTTGTAGTCTATTGTGATGCATCAAATCAAGGGCTCGGATGTGTTCTAATGCAGCAAGGTAAGGTCATCGCCTATGCCTCGAGATAGCTGAAGACACATGAGATCAACTACACGACCCACAATCTTGAGCTAGGAGCAGTTGTGTTTGCTCTGAAGATCCGGAGACACAAAAAGCACTATCTTTACAGACCACAAAATCCTGCAACACATATTCGACCAAAAGGAGCTCAACATGAGACAACGACAGTGGGTCGAGCTACTCAGTGATTACGAATGCGAAATTCGTTATCATCCGGGTAAAGCCAATGTAGTAGCTGACGCCCTAAGTCAAAAAGAGTATTCTAGTCATCGAGTCAAATCATTGACTATGACTATCCATTCACAGTTGTCCACACAAATTAAGGTGGCTCAGCTCGACGCTTTGAAACCTGAAAATGTGATGGGTGAATCCCTGAGACGGATGGATAAGAACTTGGAAGTTAAGGGTGGCGGAGCTTATTATTTCATGGATCGGATCTGGACCCCAAAACTCGGTGGTTTCAAAGACTTGGTCACGAACGAGGCGCACAACACTCATTATTCCGTGCACCCGGGTTTAGATAAGATCTATCTGGATCTTAATAAGTTATACCAGTGGCCTAAAATGAAAGCAGAGATTGCTACCTTCGTGAGTAAATGCCTTACTTGCGCAGAGGTCAAGTTCGAATACCTGAAACCCTCTGGTCTTCTACAACAGCCGGAAATACCGGAATGGAAGTCGGAGCGGATCGCTATGGACTTTATAACCATGTTGCCTAAGACAACGGGTGGACTTCATACCATATGGGTCATCATCGATAGATTGACTAAGTCTGCGCCGATCAAGGAAACAGACAAGATGGAGAAGCTTACAAGAACTTACATACGGGAGATTGTACGACTACACGGTGTTCCCATATCCATTATCTCGGACAGAGATAGTAGGTTCACTTCGAGGTTCTGGCAGTCGCTACAAAGTTCCTTTGGAGCTAGTCTGGACATGAGTATTGCCTACCATCCACAGACCGATGGACAGAGTGAGAGGACTATCCAAACCTTGGAATATATGTTGCAAGCTTGTGTGATCGACTTTAGGAAATCATGGGATACTCATTTACCCCTTGTAGAATTTTCCTACAACAACAGTTATCACACAAGCATAAAGGCAGCTCCATTCGAGGCCCTCTATGGCCGAAAGTGTAGATCCCCTCTGTGTTGGGCTGAGGTGGGTGATACCCAGTTAACGAAAGGACGAGTTCCTGACAGCACTCTCACAGACCCGTAGATCATATGGGAAACGACAGAGAAGATCGTTCAGATTCGTGAATGATTGAAAGCCTCTAGACACAAACAGAAAAGCTACGCTTATAAGAGAATGAAACCGTTGGAATCCTAGGTGGGCGACCGCGTTCTATTGAAGGACTCACCCTGGAAGGGCTTCACACGCTTTGGAAAGTGTGGAAAGCTAAATCCAAGGTATATTGGGCCTTTCGAGATTCTCGCAAGAATCGGCCCCGTAGCTTACAAACTTAACTTAGCACTAGAGCTCAGTAACGTACATTCTACTTTCGACGTCTTGAAATTGAAAAAGTGTCTGTCCAACGAGACTCTTGTAATCCTACTCGACGAGATCAAGATCAATGATAGCCTCAACTTCGTGGATGAACCAGTAGAGATCACGGACTGAGAGGTCAAGCAAACAAAACAAAGCCGTATCCCGATAATGAAGGTTCGCTGGAACACCAAGCGAGGACTTGAATTCACTTGGGAGCGAGAGGATCAGAATAAAATGAAATATCCTCTTATTTTTACTTAGTTATTTGTAACTACTTATTTGCTTAAACTCTAATTTCAGGATGAAATTCCTTCTAACGGGGGGATGATGTGACAACTAGAAATTTCTAATCTATACATTCTTCATTTCTATCAAATTTAGCCTCGTTTTGCTATTTTATAATGAAGTTTTGGGTCTATAGGAGTGTTGGAGACTTAGAATAATCAAGATACGAGTCGTAGAATGGGTTAGTAGGTGTGTAGCATCACACAATCGGGCCAAACACACCAAACAAGGTGTGTGCGGCCGCACACCCATTCGCAGCCGCACACACTCCCATATATCTATTACATTTGTCATTTCTGATCACTTTTTCACTTCTTCAAAGCTAGATCATGTTTTCTCTCAAGTACCATGCAAAGTTTCACGCCAAACTTCAATCAACTGAGTGATTCATCCTTTGTTTAGTTAATATGTGACCTTAATAGCCTCTCCCCTTGCCTTAATCCATGAAAACATCGTTTTTAGTTAAGAACACCAAGATCACACACTAGTTTTGGACCTTAATTGCCCTTTTCAAGCCTATGTAACGTGGATACCCTTATCATAACTTGTTATATGATCAGAACACTTGTTGATATGCTAGAAAAACATGATTTTATCATGTTCATAAAGGGTGTGCGGCTGCATACATCATGCTAGCCGCACACATCCTTTTTAGGTCCAAAAGTGGTAATAAACTTCATATAAGGCTAAAGCATGAAGTAAGAAACCTTCCTAGATGAATCCTAAAACCTTAAATTACGTTTTGACACATTCCATTGGGCTTGTGCAGCCGCACACACAAATAGTGTGTATTTTGACCATACACTCCCTTGTATAGCCATATAACCCTGTTATACAATCATATATGGTTGTAACACTTCAAGATATGTGTTTACTAGCCTCTAATGTAGCTTCAATTCAATAATTAGATGTTATAAGCACTAATTATATTCATATATTTGTCATTTTATGTTAAATAGGATCCGCGTGTGTGCTACAGTCTTCACTTGACACTTAGCATCCTATACAATCCGTTCATCCAAACCACTCACTACAGGTGAGTTCATACCCCTTTAATTAACCTTTTAATTGTTCTAAATGCTTTTATGGGGGGAATACAAGTTGAAAAATTATAGTTATTATATCAATCACATGTGATTAATAACTACCCAACAAGTGGTTTTCTTACTTTTCAAACTGTGTTATCAAACTGTTGTACTTCAAACTGTTTTACAAACACTTTTACATGTGAAATATTGTTTCTTAAACTATTTTAAACTTATATTCTGTTAAAAGTGTGTCTATATAGATATAGTTATATAAGTAGGATTGAAAGGACTTAGGACTGATAGCTCACCTTACTTCCTGTTCCTTGTTTGGTTGTGGACTTAGGGTATTAGGGTTATCTGTCTGAGGGTTGTTTGAATCATAGTTATAGATTATGTATATGTAGATAGATATAAAAGGTTACTACATTCAGTACAATACCTTTGGGTAGCAAGGGTATACAAACAAGCTCATATACAGAAACACCATTACTAGTAAACTATAATAGGTATAGTTTAGGGAGATACTAATACTATTACTAGAACAATGAAACATACAAAGAGTGAGTTCATACATGAGTCAATAACAAACAATAGATACTATGATGAGAAACTAACAAGAGATACTAGAACGAGAAACTTACGATAGATACTATGATGATAAACAAAACATACAGGCTAGACAGTGAAAGAACACACAATACAGCTAGCATATACATTACATAAGCATTAATACAATTATGAGAGCCACTAAACAGGGCATGGCACTACCTAACATGACCGTTATTGTATCTATAATCTCCTTAATTGGGGAGCATATGAGTTTGCGTATAGTTCTTTACTGGATTGACTATCCTACACCTTGTTGCTCACTACAGTGGGACTTGCAAGTCTACGGGTGCCAAATATCATTTCTTACGGCGTCTTACATCGTCGTTTTACTATTGAGTCGATAGCAGGGTACCGGCCGATCACATGGTACTTTAAATAACAATTGGTTTAAGGTAGTTAGTAAAATAGTAGTTACTTAATACAACACTACAATACTATAATATTTTCCCATTACATTCACTTCGTGAATATTCACACGATGCATGGTAATGTAAAAACTATATTCTTGGTTAATGATATTCAGAATTGGGAAAATACACACTCTTACCAGAGACACACACACAGATACTAGATGCCTTAGTAGAAGGCTACTTTTAGTAGGAAACATAGGGTTTTCAAGGAGAGTTGAAACAAATACAAACTTTACAAAACTTATACATCACATCTTACAAATACTTTCATACAAACATATACACTAATATACTTATGATCTCACCAGTTTTAAAGCTGATACTCCCTTTCAAAATAACTTGTATTCTCAGGGCACCAGTAAACAGGTACCGGAGCCAGGTTTTTGAGAAGACGGAGCTCGTTCAAGACTCCTCTTTTGTTTTGACGTATATTTTTGGCGTCTATATAACTTGACAGAACACACTTGTATGAAATTATATTATTAATGCAATGGATGATGTTGTTGCTTGTTTACTACTTTGCATTGTTGTGATATTGTACATGATATCCTCCACCCCCGAACGTTTTCGCCATTTCGATATTGGGGTGTCACAACATTCTACCCATGCGGGCGTCGGGCCTTGAATAGCCTGACGAGGGATAGGATTCGGGTCTGGGGCCACAGTGAGTAGGCTATTGACTTCTGGCTCGGAGTCAGAACCATCAGAAAAGCCTTCTGCATGGTGGTCATCCAAAAGGATTGGATGCTCATCTTCTGGCTCGTCTTCAATCCAACCAACATAGCCTTCGTTTGGGAACTACGGGTCATCGTGGGGATGGAATCCAACCATGATATCTACGCGAGAAAAGGGATATAAGAATCTAATATAAATAGGCATAATACTTCAGATAATTATAAGACGATCCTTACCAGTTACATCAATACTTGCATAGTGCATATCAGTTATTTGAAATCAAAGCAGGATAGACCTTTAAATAAGTAACCCTAACTCCAAATCCACAACCAAACAAGGAACATTAAGTAGATAAAAGACTACTAATTCTACGTCAATGACACCTTAATCTCATATAACCTTAGTGTATACACTTAGCAACTATTGACCTACTAGTAAAGACCTTTTTAGTTCTCAAATAAATAATTATAGTAACACAAAATAATCCTATAGTATTTGTAACGCCTGTGTTTCTGGGCTTGCCATTTTTTAGCAATGTGATAGTCTAGGTTAACCTTTGTAACCCGTTTTGAAATAATAAGATTGTATTATTTGAGTATTATGTCTTTTGTGCTTAATTGCTTAATTATGTGGTTTGATTAACTAAGAATCAAAATAAGCATCAACATTTAAGTGTAAAATACACTCGATATATTTAGATAATGTTGTAGTAGTTGAAACAAGGTTTCCGAAGATATAAAGAATGCCGAAATCCGAGTTATAACGAGGAAATTATGACATGTCGAAGTTTCGCGACAGAACCGACAACGCTGAATAACGTAAAAAGTGAAATTTACGTTAGAGCAATATTTAGCCTTAGTGATCTAAACAAGAATCGAACATCTCGTTGTTAGTATCAAAGCGATAAAAAGTTAGGCGAGAACGGACATCAAACGAAGAAGTTATGAATTTATAACGAAATTTTCTGTCCCGGCCTATTAAAAATAAATAATAAAAATAAATTTGGAATTTGCCGACGGAGTCTAAACGAAAGTTGTAGAGCGTAGTCTCACCTTCGCGTGGATATAAAGAACGTCGAAAACGGAGTTCGTATGAAGGAGATATGATTTTTTGAAGTTTACTAAATAATTAATAATTAAATTTAATTATAAAAATCTGGCCTTATGAAGGACTCATCCGGAGTACGCCCAGCGTACTCGAGTACGCCCCGCGTACGGCAAGAAGTGTCGACACTTCGGATGATGCATGCAGTGACGACTTCGGAGCCCTGTATGCCCTGCGTACAGGCGTACGCCCCGCGTACTCTGAGGCTCCAGCCTCCTATAAATAGGATGCAAGGGTTCCGGGTTTATTTGCTAATTTCCTCTCGTTCTTGTGCCGAAGCTCTGCGCGTAAACCCCCGAAGCCACCCCGAAGCCCCGGTAACATTCCCGAGTCCCGAAGCAAGTCCCAAGATCCCAAAGATCCCGAGAAGTGCAGTTTCCGAGCCAAAGCTCTGCCCGCGAGAAGTTCGATTTTTGTAGTGATATTCCAGATCTGCTGAGGATTACTACTTCTGCAAGCCGTAGTGCTGTCCGATCATCTTCTGATCAAGTGAGTGTATACTACCTTTCATAAACGCAATAATAATACAAGTATGGTTTGACTGTATTAAGTTTATCGTCGTTTATACGTGTGAGTGTGTAGTTACTTTCTTCTAACGCATCATTATGAAGTATTTTATACGAAATACGTGTTATGTGTATAATTTTGATGTTATGTGCATGAATGTATATTCACTCTTTTCAATCTCATAGATCTGAATTGTTTTCTATGAAATACGTGTTATGTGGGTATGCCTTATCTGTTATGTGGAATATGTATTGAATGAAAATGCTATACAGGTTTTAAACTATGTTTAAAAATATATATTTTTATCTACTAAAATGTTGGGTAGAACATGGGTAGATAGTTGGTGTGTAATAAACAGATGAGAGGCCTCGATGTTGTTGTTGTTGTTGACCTAGTTATTCAGCGGAGTATGGATAACGACCACAGACTCCTTCGAGACAGTCTCGTGGAACGCTAGCAGGTTCATAACCTGTAGGTGTTGTGAACGATGTGTTCACCAGTGTACTCTATCCCCCTCATGGTTTCCTTTAGGATATCTATTGTTGAGGAAACCCCTAAGCAGTAATGTCCGTCCCGATGAAAATCCTAGATTAGGTCCCTTGAGATAGATGTTGTTTTAGGGACGTAAAGTGAGGATAATGGGAATGGGTAATCAGGATAGAGATTGGTTGGTGAAATTAAATATAATTTATTTATTGTGGGTTGAAAACCCTATATGCTCACCAGGCTCCCAAGCCTGACCCACTCAGTTTTATTTATATTACTGGAAGTGGTGCAAGGGCGTAAGATGGATGAACCATCAAGTTGTTTTGTTTACAAGTCTGTATATGTATATATTTGTTGAATGACTTGTAATGTTATTGTTTATGCTTAATGGTATGTATCGGAACATGACACCCCGAGTTTTAATATTATAATGAAAATGCATCTCTTGATGAAATGCTTTGATAAATATTATTTTATCATGTTTTGTTTTGGTAACAAATTCCGCAACACTTTAAAATCAAAAGGATTTACTCTGAAATTATTTTAAAAGCATAAATGAAAATCGGTCTTTTCTGGCCGTGATTTTGGGGGATGTCACAGTTGGTATCAGAGCATTAGTTTAAGCAAACTAGGAATTTGTAGGATTTCTAAACGTAAACTTAGAATGCTAAGTGGAATTTGAGATGTGTGTCTGTTGGATTTTAGACACAAGCACTAGTTTATTTTAGGAACGTTGCCTAAAATGCTTTTATGTGCTAAATGTTATATGTTGCCATATATGATATTATTTGTTCGGATCTACGGTTTGTTGCCAACCGGATCTGAAGGTTTATGTGTTTAGGATTCTAAGCGTATGTATACGATATTAGAACTAGCATGTAATCGTTTGGAGTAATAAGGTGAAATTATTCGGTGTGTAGCTAAAAAATGGTGAGAACAAGGAGTGGCGTTGGAAACGCAAATGAAAACAGGAATCAACCGCCAGTTATTGAGAAAGCACCTGTTGTAGCAGCAGCACCAGAACAGATCACCATGGCTGGAGTGCAAGCCATGATTCGGGCTATGTTAGCCGAACAAAGGGAGGAGATGTGAAAAATGTTGCATAATAATAAGGACGAACTTATCATACCTATTGAGGAACCTAAATTGATTCCCAAGCAATCGGAGGAAGGGAACAATAGTCGCATTTTGAGTCAAGTTGGGACTCAAGAAGAACGAAGGAACAATCCGGAAAGGAGAAACAACAACGATGGGCGAATGTACAAGAATTTCTTGGGCACCAAACCGCCAAGTCTTTCTGGGAGCCCAAAGCCTGTTGAAATAATGGATTGGATCTCCGAAATGGAGATGGTATTTGAAAGTTGCGACTGTAGCAACAAACAGAAGACTGTCTTTGCAGTCAGACAACTGAAGACTCGAGTATTAACTTGGTGGAACTTGTTGGCAGATACTATGCCACAAGGGAAAGCCCTGAAAATGTCATGGGAAGAGTTCTTGGAACAGTTAAGGGTGCAATATTGTTCAGAGATAGATCTGATTGATCTGAACAATGAGTTCCAAAACTTGAAGAAGGGGAGGATGAGCGTAGACGACTATGCTATGGCATTCACTGAGAAAATGAAATTATTTCCGTACCTAGTGCTAACGGAACTCTCCAAAATTGAGAGGTTTGCTAATGGACTGCCTGCCGACTTTGGCCCGACAGTCAAGATGGCAACTACTCTGAAAACGGTTGTTCGTGCAGCTAAGAATGTGGAGGCCCAGCAGAACGAAAAAGGTCTGGAAAGGATAGAAGTTGGTGAAAAGAGGAAGTTCGATGGAACTTCAGGGTCCAATAAGAAAAACAAGTTCTCGAAGTCTGATTCGAGGGGAAGTGGAGGCGAAGCGAAATGGTGCGACAAATGTAAGAAGAAGTATCATGGAAAATGTGAGGTAGTGATCACATGCTACAAGTGTGGAAAGCCAGGTCACTATGCCAATGAATGTACCCTCACTAAGAAAGTTTGTTATGGTTGTGGTGAGGAGGGACACATGTCGAGGGACTGCCCAAAGAAGAAGGAGGCAGCTAGACCCAACATTCCACCAAAGCCAAAGGCGAGAGCATTCCAGATGACACTGGAAGCTGCTAAAGATGAAGCTGATGTCGCTTCAGGTACCTTTCTCGTTAACAATTTGCCTGCCCAAATTTTATTTGATTCTAGAGCCAACTACTCCTTTATATCGCATGAATTTGGTAGAAAACTAGCATTGCCTATTGATAGACTAGATAATGGTTTATTAGTCGAAGTTGCTAGTGGCAAGTTTGTACCTGTTAGCCATCGTATGAAAAACATCTTAATCGACCTTAATGGGAATAAGTTCCATGAGGAATTATTACCTATCGAACTTAATGGTTTTGACATCGTGTTGGGAATGGATTGGCTTAGTGCCAATGATGCCGAGATATTATGCAAGAAGAAGATAGTGAAGGTAAACCCGCCAGGGAAGGAATCGTTTATGGTTTATGGGGACAAACGCCGAGTAAATTCTGGAATCATTTCTCTAATGAAAGCCAGAAAGTGTTTGAACAAGGGATGTATATCATATTTAGCATTCGTTATTGATACTAAGAAGGAAAAGAAGGTGATGCAGAGTATTCCTGTGGTGTGTGATTATCCGGAAGTATTTCCCGAGGATATTCCTGGATTACCACCTGATAGACAGGTAGAGTTCAGAATAGACTTGTTACCAGGAACCACGCCAATAGCAAAAGCACCTTATCGATTAGCACCGAAGGAGATGAAGGAGCTGATGATGCAACTTCAGGAGTTATTGGACAAAGGTTTCATTAGACCTAGTTCATCACCCTGGGGAGGTCCGATGTTATTCGTGAAGAAGAAAGATGGAAGTATGAGAATGTGCATTGATTACCGAGAGGTGAATAAGGCAACAATAAAGAATAGATATCCGTTGCTGAGGATTGATGACCTATTCGATCAACTACAAGGTTCGAGCTATTTCTCAAAGATCGACCTAAGGTCAGGATATCATCAGCTGAAAGTAAGAGAGCAGGATATAGAGAAGACTGCGTTCAGAACTAGATATGGACACTATGAGTTCTTGGTTATGTCGTTTGGACTAACCAATGCTCCGGAAGCATTCATGGATTTAATGAATAGGGTTTGCATTTCGTTCCTTGATAAATCTGTGATAGTGTTCATAGATGACATTCTGATTTTCTCGAAAAGCCAGGAGGAGCATGGCAGACACTTGCGAGAAATGTTAGAAGTCTTGAAGAAGGAGAAGTTGTATGCTAAGTTCTCCAAATGTGATTTTTGGATTCGTGAAGTCCAATTTTTGGGTCACGTGGTCAACCAAGAAGGGATAATGGTTGATCCAGCGAAGATCGAAGCTGTCATGAAGTGGGAACAACCGAAAAGTCCCACGGAGATCCGAAGCTTTTTAGGATTAGCCGGATATTACCGAAGGTTTATCCAAGGCTTTTCTTCGATTGCTACTCCGTTGATAGCTTTGACCCACAAAGGAGCTACTTATGCTTGGAGTGATAAGCATAAAGAAGCATTCGAGAAGCTAAAGAAGAAACTATGTGAGGCACCGATACTTCCTCTACCCGATGGAGTTGAAGACTTCGCTGTTTATAGCGATGCGTCTGGGGTTGGATTGGGTTGTGTCTTAACCCAAAGAGAAAAGGTGATAGCATATGCGTCTCGACAACTGAAAGAGCATGAAAAGAACTGCCCGACTCATGATTTGGAGTTGGCAGCGGTAGTTTATGCTCTAAAAATATGGAGGCATTACCTCTATGGCACGAAGTGCAAACTTTTCACTGATCATAAGAGTCTCCAGTACCTCTTTAATCAGAAGGAATTGAATATGAGGCAACAACGCTGGCTAGAGTTACTCAAGGACTACGACTGTGAGATACTTTACCATCCCGGTAAAGCTAATGTTGTTGCTGATGCTCTCAGTCGGAAAGTCAATCTTGAAAGGAAAAGGCCAAGAGCGTTGAGAATTGAAGTTGTCTCGACTATTTTGGAAAGTATAAAGAAAGCTCAAAGCGAAGCTTCTGAAAAGAATGACCGAAAGGAGGAACGTTTGGGCAAAACGTTGGTGTTCGGTGTAAACAATCATGGACTGAAGGTGTTCCAAGATCGGATTTGGATACCTAAGACAGGAGGAGTCAGAGATCTTCTGATGGAAGAAGCTCACAAGACCATGTACTCGATTCATCCTGGTAGCACTAAAATGTATAGGGACCTGAAACCCTACTACTGGTGGCCGACGATGAAGCTTGATGTTGCAAAGTATGTGGCTGAGTGTGTGACATGTGCAAGAGTCAAGGCACAACATCAGAAACCGTATGGGAGTTTAGAACCTTTACCTGTGCCTATAGGTAAGTGGGAAGACATTGCTATGGATTTTGTCACTAAACTGCCCAGAACGAAGAATGGTCACGACATGATTTGGGTGGTCGTTGATCAATTCACTAAGAGTGTGCATTTCATAGCAGCCAAAGAGAAATGGTCTATGGAAAAGCTTGCGAACTCTTATGTGAAGGAAATTGTGAGACTTCACGGTGTTCCGCTAACAATTGTGTCGGATCGTGATAGTCGTTTCACCTCAAGGTTTTGGAAATGTCTACAAGAGGAAATGGGTACCAAGTTATGTTTAAGTACAGCTTACCATCTGCAGACTGATGGTCAGAGTGAAAGAACGATACAAACACTTGAAGATATGCTGAGATCATGTACCTTGGAATTCCTAGGTAGTTGGGATGAACATTTACCATTGGTAGAATTTTCCTATAACAATAGTTTTCACTCGAGCATTAAGATGACACCTTAATCCTATAGTATTTGTAACGCCTGTGTTTCTGGGCTTGCCATTTTTTAGCAATGTGATAGTCTAGGTTAACCTTTGTAACCCATTTTGAAATAATAAGATTGTATTATTTGAGTATTATGTGTTTTGTGCTTAATTGCTTAATTATGTGGTTTGATTAATTAAGAATAAAAATAAGCATCAAAATTTAAGTGCAAAATAAACTCGATATCTTTAGATAATGTTGTAGTAGTTGAAACAAGGTTTCCGAAGTTATAAAGAATGCCGAAATCCGAGTTATAACGAGGAAGTTATGACCTGTCGAAGTTTCGCGACAGAACCGGCAACGCTGAATAACGTAAAAAGTGAAATTTACGTTAGAGCGATATTTAGCCTTAGTGATCTAAACGAGAATCGAAGATCTCGTTGTTAGTATCAAAGCGATAAAAAGTTAGGCGAGAACGGACGTCAAACGAAGAAGTTATGAATTTATAACGAAATTTTCTGTCCCGGCCTATTAAAAATAAATAATAAAAATAAATTCAAAATTAGCCGATGGAGTCTGAACGAAAGTTGTAGAGCGTAGTCTCACCTTCGCGCGGATATAAAGAACGTCGAAAACGGAGTTCGTATGAAGGAGATATGAATTTTCGAAGTTTATTAAATAATTAATAATTAAATTTAATTATAAAAATCTGGCCTTATCCGAAGACGAGTCACCAGACTCATCCGGAGTACACCCAGCGTCCTCGAGTACGCCCCGCGTATGAAAAGAAGTGTCGATACTTCAGATGACGCATGCAGTGACGACTTCGGAGCCCTGTACGCCCCGCGTACAGGCGTACGCCCCGCGTAATCCGAGGCTCCAGCCTCCTATAAATAGGATGCGAGGGTTCCGGGTTTATTTACTAATTTCCTCTCGTTTTTGTGCCGAAGCTCTGCGCGTAAACCCTCGAAGCCACCCCGAAGCCGTGGTAATATTCCCGAGTCCCGAAGCAAGTCTCGAGATCCCAAAGATCCCGAGAAGTGCAGTTTCCGAGCCGAAGCTCTGCCCGCGAGAAGTTCGATTTTTATAGTGATCTTCCAGATCTGCTGAGGATTACTACTTCTGCAAGCCGTAGTGCTGTCCGATCATCTTCTGATCAAGTGAGTGTATACTACCTTTCATAAACGCAATAATAATAATACAAGTATGGTTTGAGTGTATTAAGTTTATTGTCGTTTATACGTGTGAGTGTGTAGTTACTTTCTTCTAACGCATAATTATGAAGTATTTTATACGAAATACGTGTTATGTGTATAATTTTGTTGTTATGTGCGTGAATGTATATTCACTCTTTTCAATCTCATAGATCTGAATTGTTTTCTATGAAATACGTGTTATGTGGGTATGCCTCATCTGTTATGTGGAATATGTATTGAATGAAAATGCTATACAGGTTTTAAACTATGTTTAAAAATATATATTTTTATCTACTAAAATGTTGGGTAGAACATGGGTAGATAGTTGGTGTGTAATAAACAGATGATAGGCCTCGATGTTGTTGTTGTTGTTGACCTAGTTATTCAGCGGAGTATGGATAACGACCACAGACTCCTTCGAGACAGTCTCGTGGAACGCTAGCAGGTTCATAACCTGTAGGTGTTGTGAACGATGTGTTCACCAGTGTACTCTATCCCCCTCATGGTTGCCTTTAGGATATCTATTGTTGAGGAAACCCCTTAGCAGTAATTTCCGTCCCGATGAAAATCCTAGATTAGGTCCCCTGAGATAGATGTTGTTTTACGGACGTAAAATGAGGATAACGGGAATGGGTAATCGGGATAGAGATTGGTTGGTGAAATTAAATATAATTTATTTATTGTGGGTTGAAAACCCTATATGCTCACCAGGCTCCCAAGCCTGACCCACTCAGTTTTATTTGTATTACAGGAAGTGGCGCAAGGGCGTAAGTGTTGGATTAGTGTCTAAGTCCATAACTATTTTGGTATGTACTTGACCCGATGGTGCATGGTCCTTTTGGGTTGCCTTCACCAAAGCAACTTGATTGGAGAAATGAATAAAGAGAGAGAGGATAATATGATTTATTAATATGTTATAAGAATAATATATTAAAGGAGAAATCATATTTGTTTAATTAATATTGGTCAATAATTAATTAAGAATTAGTTTTGTGATCAAATGTAATTAATTAAACTAGAGGGGCTGATTTGTAATTATGTGATAGTTACAAAATAAGGTAAGGATTATCTTATTTATATGGTGGACGAATTTAAGGTTGGAAAGCCTTAACATTTGAGTATGATAAGGATTCAAGGATTATCTTATTGGTTGCTTAATGGATAATCAACTAGATAAGGATAATGACTGAAACCCTATCTCTACACCTATATAAACACCCCTAGGGTCATGAATTCGTGTATCCCTTCCCAAGAGGTCCTAGATACGAATTCTAACCTCTCACCTCTCTCTTTATACCTTCTCCATTTGCTTATTGTGTTTGTAAGCCATTAGAGGAGTGGCACTTGTGACTCTAAGCATTCCAAAGTCAATCCAAGGTGGAGTTGTGATTGTTATTGCTATATAACAATCAAGGTATGTTCTTAAACCTGATTATATGTTAATGTCGATTTCCATATGTTAGAATTAGGGTTTATAGTCTTGGATTCAAAGCATGTACAATAGAGAAACCTAGATCCAAGCATTAGGGTTTGTATGAGCACATAGGATGTCTTATGACCAAAACCCATCAGTGGTATCAGAGCCTAGCTTGGTTTCAATTGTATTGATGCATTGTATAACTGGAAAATCGTTTTTTGGGCTTTATAGATGAGGAACTCGGCGAGTACCACAGTGTACTCGGCGAGTAGACCTCAACTCGGCGAGTACAGTGCGGTACTCGGCGAGTTCGAGCGTCAGATAATGCTTATCTCGGGATTTCTTGTTGTTTTTGCATATGGATAGTTACCTTATCATGTTAGATCAATATAAATCCGATTTTATGATATATATGACTATATTCTTGATCTAATTAAAGATAATTATCAATTAACTAGATAATTGTTTCCTTATAAGATAATTGATTAATTATTTTGAGTAAATTGATAAATTGTTTTGCAAGAAATCATTAAACAAATCAAATATGGATAATTATGTAACTAAATGTTAGTTTAGATTATTTGTTATTTGATCCTTGTTGTTATGAAAAGTTTCATATTTTCCCCTTTAGGTTTTATAGTTTAAATTTGAACCCAAAAGTTTTGGAGTTTTGAAATTTAAATAGTTAAAACCCTAATGTTTTGAAAAATGTTCAAAACTTGCCCTCAAGTTTTGGAATTTAAAAGTTGATTAAAGGTTTAATTAGAAATGTTAAATTCTAAAACCCTAGTAATGTTTTGAAAAGTTCAAATCACATCCTTATGGTTTTATTAATTAATTAAGGAGTATAATTAAAAGAGGTTTAATAAATCCATAAAAGTTTAGGTTAACCATTTAATTGAATTAAAAGTGTAATTGTTAAAGTTAACCATATAGTATTTTAAAAGTGTGAAGTACACCCTATACTATATATATACCATTAAAGGTCTAACATTATATATATGTATGACTAAAAGTCAGTCTTATCGTTAGTAGGCCTCATTCACGAAGCTGGTCTATAAGGGGTGTTTAAGGAAATTGCCTATAAAATGGCGATTGAATGGGTATACACTCTTACCCACCGCACTCTTGACTAGTGGAGGGTCGTTAGCCGAACGGGTAGGATAGGACAAAACCTTCCATTATAAGTATAATGAATTACAAAGTAACTAAATGTTTTTCAAATTCCCAATCTTAGTTACTTAGGCAAAAGTGAATTGATGCAATTCCATGAAATTACACTTTGTGCCCTTGCGAAGACGTTAGTGGAGCGTGTGTGGTTTACCGGCACACTAAATGGTTCTAAGCAAAGGTAGCAAAGGGTGACTCAATGTTTGTCATAGTTCAGTGGAGCGTGTGTGGTTTACCGGCACATCTAATAGGTGATTGTAACATGAGAGGGCACCTTGTAGTTTGCATGGTTATTCACACCCGCTTTATGATCCTCGGCATCCCAGTCACAAACTAGAGGGGCATATCGAGATTTAAACATGCCATTGAAATGTTCAATGAATCTCAAAGGATCTAGGAGTTTTCATAGATTTAAAACTTAAATTTCTTTTTCGTTTTTCATGGTGGAAACTAGTGAATCGTCATTCACTTACCTTCAAATGTTCTGCAATTTGGGTTACGGCATCCCTCTCCCGAGTTGTAGGATATTGTGTTGGGTCCTAGCCTTGGAATTTCATTTGGGTGATTTACCAAGGACTCAATCAATCAACTAACTTGAATTCGTTTTTCTCCCGATGTCAAAGTTCGACAACTATGGTCTTCTCAAGTCCCGTGGAACAAGCATTCCACATGAAGATGATATTCCACGATTCGATCGAGGAACAAGAAATCATGCTTCACTTCCTCCTCCTCCCCCAATTATTCTCCCTAACCCACAAAATTGTAAAATTGAAAGGTTCAATATCACTCAAGCCCTTTTGGCAAGTGAACATAAAGAGGGCAAGTCGGTGTGTGCACACGTCTTAGGGATGAAGTCACACATTGATAGATTAAGAATGACGGGATCCGTTGTCGGTGAAACGATGGCTGTTGATTGGGTTCTTCAGTCACTTCCTAACTCGTATAGTGAGTTCGTAAGAGAGTACTATATGATGAACCACGACGTGACACTTATAGATCTCACCTACATGCTTATTGCTGCTGAATCAACAATGGTTTGGTGCAATAGAAAAGCAAAGTTGATTGGTGAATCTGCCTTCAAGACCTCTATGGATATAGACAATGGCAATGAAAGACATGCAATGATCAAAATGTTTGATCATAAGAGAAAGACGATGTCTGAAGTAGTTCCATGTGTTGTTCCAAAGGAGTCAATTTGCTTTTATTGCCAAGAGAAGGGGCATTGGAGACGAAGTTGCCCTATCTACCTAAGAGATCTAAGAGATGGGAGAGTCAAAAGTATGACTACGCTTTAGGTAAGAATCCACTATCTAACTCCATTAAGTTCCTATTCATTGATTCTTAATACATGATGTGATAAGATTGCATTTGAATGTTTTGAAGGATCGGTGAAAAGAAAGGAAGCTTGATAAGAGCGCAAGATGAATCTAATCACAAGAGATGGATCTCGATCTCATGGACTTGAAGATTGGATTTTGAGCTTAGATAGTTATGATAGAGTTGTTAGAAATTTCCTTTTACATAGTTTTCAATAGATTTTGCATTGTAAGGACAAATGCTTTTCCGCTGCTTTTATAAATAAAATAAATTTTGTTTGACTTATTTATTCATTTGTTTACTTCCTTGCAATGAAATCGTTATGTGAAAATTGATGTTTGCATATTCCTACAACGAATGGATATGATTCTTAGTTATGTTATTTATGGAAATGTCGAGAATTTACCAAATAGGGAGAGTTTCTCATCGCCCAAGTTTCAATTGGATAGAAACTTGGAATCATGCAACGTGGATGCACGATGAATGAGAAATTACGTATTTGGAAATTAGACTAATTCATTGACAAAGTGTCAAGTGAAGGACTAGGAGATCGAGTACACAAAGTTGTGTGTTGATCAAGTTCACCATAAGAGTAACAAAGATATTCGTCATGATTTACTAAAGGCTTAGTAAATATGATTACACTTACAAGATTAAGTGTAATTTTGAATTGATTAAAGGGTTTAGATCAATAGCAAAACGAATAAGAAGAATCAAGTAGGCAGAAAGATAAGAGTTTCTCCATTCTAAGAAGAAGGGAGAGTAGCTTTTATGCTTTATGATAGGTCTTAATGATTAAGAACCATATCTCAATTGATCCTCTAATGAGTCTTGGTACAATTGTATGTCCAAGAAGAGGAATCAAAGATTGAAGAAATGGTCAAATCAAGAAGTCAATCATACTTCGTTCCAAAACAAGTCTTAAAGTCAAGATTGTAACATTGAGTGAATAGTATTAAGAAGGTTTATAACATTCATCAATTATGGAAAGTTGTGATGTCTTGGATAAGACAAAGACCAACTAAGACCAAAATTATGAAGTGTTTTGTTTTGATATAAGCTACACTAACTCTTGAATATTTGTTTGTCAAGAAATGTTTTGATAAGAGAATCGTATATGTCAAGGAGTCAGTGGGAGTCTTAATAGTCTTGAAAAGTTTGAAGAACAAATCAAATAAGCCTTATCAATCATCACTAGCACACGAGTTGAGGTTTACAACCTATCGTGAAGATATTATTTTGTTTCTGTGCCAATCCAATCGAGTTAACTATGCATGTGAGTCCTATGAGTTCTCATTTGAATGCATAAAAGGCAAGGACCTTGATCAATGGAAAGTACATTGATAGGAAAAGGTGAGCTGCTTAACTAATTGGAAGACGTGGTGGGCAGCTGTGCTACCATAAGGCAAGAAATCAAGATTAAGGAAGTTCGATCCATATAAGTTTGAATTTGTCGTAAACTTTGGTTTTTAACAAATTCACATGGATAGGAACGCATACACCGTTTAAATCTAAGTGTCATAAGATTTCCTCCTTCATGAAAATGATTGTGAGGAAATGCTTTCACTAAGAAAGATTTTAAAAGATAGTGATTGTAAAATTGCATTCTCGAATTCGATCATGGTTACGACATCCCTTTCCATAATTTGAATTGTGAGGTTTGGCAATTAGTCTTAATTGTTAAGACACACATATGAACTATCTAAGGCAAAAGTGTATAAGTTCAAGAAGTCTTGATAAAAGATTATCAAAGCACTAAGTATTAGAAACATGAACTTAAGAAATTCAATAAGTATTGTTTTTCTGAAAGTTAAGATGTTTATGAATACATGTTGAAGCTAGTGGGAGCATAAGTGTTATGTTTTATAATAATCATCATGATAATGGGAGCATAAATGTTATGATTGTATGATTATTAAGGCAAGTATTGCATAGTTGGCAATATTAATTATAGAAAACAAGAGTCATACTTTGCAAAGTTGTAAGAGTTGAAAGGTTGTTTTGCTATAATTAAGGGAGAGAATATTATGCTTCATTTCAAATCTAAAGGATTAGGTTGTGAAATGTTGATAAATTTAGTCAAAGGATTAGGTTGTGAAATGTTGATAAATTACGGCATTCCTCTTCACAATTCGAATTTTGAGAACATAGAAAATAAAACATTGTGCGTCGTGTCCCATACGCTTCGGGTATATGATCGATTGCAAATGCTTTAATGTTTGACCGTTCTAAAATTTTCCAAATGTCCAGCGCATTTAGAGGGAAAAGGGACTAGAATTGGTTCTGACTAAAATAATTAAACAACTATCAAAGGACGATTCGAAGTTCGACGAGAATTGGTCGCTTGTGAGTAGTTGGAAGTATAGTATTGGAAATTATGGAAATGTTTCCATATTGGATGGACAATATCGACATCATTACGAATAGATAAGATTCTATTAAGAAATTAGTTGTCATATGGAAGCGTGTCCATATTGGGAAGTAAATATTGAAAATCTATGACTAGATTAGAATCCTTTATGCAAAAGGATGTTCAAAGGAATGTGCTTTGAGTGAGAGACATCGTATCTAAGGAATTGTCTTGTAACAATCTCCGATAGAGGACTTTGTAATATCATCGGCAATAGTCTTTGAGACTTTGGTGCAGTGACATTACAAAAGGATCGTTGCATAAAGTGTTAGAATCTAGTATATTCTATAAGTAACAAGAATTTGATATTCTTACACTTAAGAAAATGGATTTGGAGTTGTAAAATGAGAATGATTGGAAATGTGTTCAATTTGTCTATTTCACAAAAGTAAGGACCATAGGTAAACATTGTGTGCATGCTAGGAGCATGGGACAAGTGTAATAATTCAAGTAAGAAGTCAATTACCCGAAACAACAAATAATGAGTAATCGATATGGTGATAAATAAAACATGTTTTGTTTATACTCAAAGGTTTGAGGCCATATGGGATTATTATTATTCTTGTGTTTCACCTTGCATGTTTTGACTTCCAGAATAATTGAGTTTATTAAGAATAATCGAATTATTCAAACGGGCCACAGTCGTTCATATGTTGGAAGTAGATATGAATGAAGACTGTCATGAATTGGTGTGTGGATTGTCTAAAAGAGTATTAGACATAAGCAAATGTTTGCTGCAACGTTCATGAGTGCTTATGAATATGATTTGAGCATTGGATTAAACCCACCCTCACTTGGATCACTCCATGAATTGTATTACGAGTGATTAGTGAGACGATAACATCTTATATTCTTGAAACCGAGATGTGTGAGTTGTATCTTGCGAATCGGTTGCACATTGATAATATGTAAACGCACCACTAACTTGGTGTTATAAAACATATTGTTGTGTGTAATTCGGTGAGTGAGTGCAAGCAAGCATTGTATCAAAGTTTATCCGTTCCTTTTATTCAAAGAATAAAAGCGATATCTTTGGGCCCCTCGATGGTTTAATGATGACTAACGTAAATGCTCGGCCGGGCTAGGGCTAATTTGATTTGTTCAATTAGTCTGTCGTCATAAATCGGAAATCGAGATATAGTACAAAGAAAATGATTTGAAATCATATATCATACGATATCTAGAATGGAGGAATATATGATCCCTTATCTAAGGACACGCGTATCTGATATGATCAGAGTTGACAGCGGCTTTGGAAAGCTATGATTGCAGATCAGGATCTGAAGTCATACGCAGAATAGTTGTTAGACTTATCCAAGTGGGAGACTGTTGGATTAGTGTCTAAGTCCATAACTATTTTGGTATGTACTTGACCCGATGGTGCATGGTCCTTTTGGGTTGCCTTCACCAAAGCAACTTGATTGGAGAAATGAATAAAGAGAGAGAGGATAATATGATTTATTAATATGTTATAAGAATAATATATTAAAGGAGAAATCATATTTGTTTAATTAATATTGGTCAATAATTAATTAAGACTTAGTTTTTGTGATCAAATGTAATTAATTAAACTAGAGGGGCTGATTTGTAATTATGTGATAGTTACAAAATAAGGTAAGGATTATCTTATTTATATGGTGGACGAATTTAAGGTTGGAAAGCCTTAGAATTCGAGTATGATAAGGATTCAAGGATTATCTTATTGGTTGCTTAATGGATAATCAACTAGATAAGGATAATGACTGAAACCGTATCTCTACACCTATATAAATACCCCTAGGGTCATGAATTCGTGTATCCCTTCCCAAGAGGTCCTAGATACGAATTCTAACCTCTCACCTCTCTCTTTATACCTTCTCCATTTGCTTATGGTGTTTGTAAGCCATTAGAGGAGTGACACTTGTGACTCTAAGCATTCCAAAGTCAATCCAAGGTGGAGTTGTGATTATTATTGCTATATAACAATCAAGGTATGTTCTTAAACCTAATTATATGTTAATGTCAATTTCCATATGTTAGAATTAGGGTTTATAGTCTTGGATTCAAAGCATGTACAATAGAGAAACCTAGATCCAAGCATTAGGGTTTGTATGAGCACATAGGATGTCTTATGACCAAAACCCATCAGTAAGATGGATGAACCATCAAGTTGTTTTGTTTACAAGTCTGTATATGTATATATTTGTTGAATGACTTGTAATGTTATTGTTTATGCTTAATGGTATGTATCGGAACATGACACCCCGAGTTTTAATATTATAATGAAAATGCATCTCTTGATGAAATGCTTTGATAAAGATTATTTTATCATGTTTTGTTTTGGGAACAAATTCCGCAACACTTTCAAATCAAAAGGATTTACTATGAAATTATTTTAAAAGCATAAATGAAAATCGGTCTTTTCTGGCCGTGATTTTGGGGATGTCACAGTATTTTAGGATTATGTTTTGTTCAAATGTTATCATTGTAGTAGTGTTGGTAAGTTTTTACACTTGTTGCAATACCACAACTATTCTTAGGCACATGCTAGTCACTCCGTGGAAAATATAGTTGATCAGGCTATATCCTCCCAGATTTGACTATATGTCTCTAAGCCTAATTGTGTTGTTCAACAATCGTAATACTTTTGTTCTGTCCTAGTGACCTTGATTTTATTATGAATGCAGGTATGTATACTTAGTTAAATATTTTACTATTTAAAAGTATAAACTCTTGGTCAGAGTATTTTAACCCCGTTGTGTTTATAGTTTGTATATCTTTTATGGGTTGATATACTCATTTCACTATAAACAATGCTCTGATACCAATCTGTCACACCCCAAAACTGGAACGACAGAAAACGTTATAGGGTGGAGGACGTCATGTATAGTATCACAACATAGAATAATAGTAAAAAAGCAAACAACATCATCCATTGCATTAAATAATGTATTTTAATTCAAGTGTATTCTATATAGTTTATATGACACCAAAAATGTAAATCAAAATATAAGATGTGTCTTGAATGTGCTCCATCTTCTCAAAAGCTGGCATTGGTAACTGTCTACTGATGACCTGAGAATACAAGTTATTATGAAAGAGTTTATCAACTTTAAAGCTGTAGAATTCATAAGTATTTTAGTTTCATTGTTTGCGTCAAAATGTTTGTAAAAGTGTTTGAAATATGAGTTTGTAAACGTTGTAGCAAAAGTAAATGGATGTTTGTAAATGTTCGTAAAGGTTTGTAAGTGTTTGCAAACATTCATAAATGCTTGTAACTCCTAGAAAATCCTATATTTTCTACTAAAAGTAGCCTTCTACCAAGGCACGACTTTTTTGTATGTTTGTTTCTTGTAAAAGTGTATAATTTTCCCAAATGTAACTATCATTATCAAAATATAGTTTATACATTATTGTTTATGAGAAATGATCACAAGTGAATGCAAAGGGGAAATTAATGTAGTACTGTAGTGTTGTATTATAGTAACTACTGTTGTACTAACTACCTTAAATCGGATTTTTATTAAGGTATTATGTAATTAATTGTACCATACTATCGACTACAAACACGAAGATGTAAGATGTTGGAAGTAATGACATTTGGCACCCGTAGACTTGCAGGTCCCACTGTAGCTAGCAACAAGGTGTAGAATAGTTAATCCAGTATAGGTCTATACACAAACTCACGCACTCCCTCCAGCAGATTTTGGCTGCAAATCGGGCCATGGCAGTGAAGACATGCCCCGAAATAGAGGTTCACATTTATGTTATAGTATACTTGTATATATAATGTATGTACTAGTGTAGTGGATTTATTATTTCTCATCATAGTAGCGTTGTATAGTTTCTCATAATAGTATCGTTGTATACTTTCTCATCATAGTATAGTTGTATAGTCTCTCATAATAGTATCGTTGTATAGTTTCTTATCATAGTATAGTTGTATAGTTTCTCATAATAGTAAGTATTGACTCATGAATGAACTGACTCTTTGTATGCTTCATTGAACTAAAAGCAATGAGTAGTATATCCCTAACTATACCTATTATAGTTACTAGAAGAATCGTTTGTATGATTGAATGTATTGAACTGAGAGAAAAGTCGTTTTATCTATACATATATACATAATATATAACTAAGGATCCAACGACCCTCGGACAAAAATCATGGTACTCTAAGTCGAAAACCAAACAAGGAACAAGAAATAAAGTGAGTTGGCAGTCCAAAGTCCTTCAATCCTTACTTATATAGCTATATATGTAATAGACATGGTTTTAACCATATGTAAGCTTGAAATCTGTAATAGAAAAGGTTTGATACATAAAAGTGAGTTTAGTAAAGAGTTTAACATGTAAAAGAGTTTGATAAGCAGTTTGAAGTCATTTGTTTAGTAAAATAATTTGAAAGTATAGTAAATCCATATGATTGATAGTTATTAATCACAAGTGATTGATATAATAACTATGATATTTAACTTGTATTCCCCTCCCCCATAAAAGTATTTAAAATCCTTCAAAAGGTTGATTAAAGGGGTATGAACTCACCTATAGTGAGTGATGCTAATGAAAGATTGGTTTAGGAAGTTGAGTGTCAATTGCAGACTTGAGCACAATCAAATCCTATTAACCAGATAATGATATATATGTGTATATAATTAGTGCTTGTAACAACTAATTATTGAATTAGGACCACCTTAAGGATTAGTAAACACTTATATTGAAGTGTTACAACCATAAATGATTGTATATAAGGGGTATATGGCTATACAAGGGAGTGTATGGTCAAAATACACCATATTAGTGTGTGTGCGGACAGGGTGTGTGTGTGCGGCCGCACACTCCCCATGAAGTGTGCCAAAACAGATTTTGAGGCCTTAGGACTCATCTAGGAAGGTTTCTTACTTCGTGTTTTAGCCATGAATGGAGTTCATTGCCATTTTAGGACCTAAAAAGTGTGTGTATGGTTGAACATGGTGTGTGAGACTGTACACTTGGTGTGTGCGGCTGTACACACCTGAAGTTCATGATATTTGGCGTTTTTCATGCATATCTTCAAGTGTTCTTGGCATATAACAAGTTATTAATGAATTAAGGAAGCAATACTTACTTGTTTTGAATATTTGAGGATGAATGTGGATGATACTTGAGAGAAAATGAGTTCCAGCTTTGAAGGGGTGGTAAAAGTGTTCAAAAATGACTAAGGGTCATATTTATAGGAGGGAGTGTGTGGCTGGGATGGGTGTGCAGCCGCACACACCTGTGTGTGGCCATACACTCAAGTGTGCGGCTACACACTCCATGTGTTGGAGTGTTTGGCTAGAGTTTGCTTGATATGCATCGCGTTATCCCATTTCTAGGCTCCTACCTTGATAGTACTAGGTTTAGAACACTCAAATAGAACCTAAAATTTGTTAAAAGATAGAAAAATGAGTCTAACTTTGATTGAATTGATCTATTATTCGAGATAGAAATTTCAGGTTGTCACAGTACGTAGGGCATACTTAGTTGTATGATGTGCGTACTTGCTTAATGGTTTGTACGTTGCACATACTAGCTTGTATACCCAAAGTACTTCCATCTTAGTCCAACCTTTTCCATTAACCACATAATGATTAAACCCTAAGTCCAAACCACAGATCTGAGTCCATAATAATGTCTAAGCCCATAAAATCACTAACTTCGTGACTTTTCATGCCCCAAAAGGACCAAATAGCATTCTACTTTCATGGATATGGATCAAATTTCAACATAGATCGTCTTAAAATCTAAAGTTGCCAACTTTATCGACCTTGAACCTCAGAAACACTAAGTGGGGCAAATCAAAGCTCTCTGAATGAAATCAAGACCACTAGATATCATACTTGGTACTAAAATGAACCAAAACCAATAAATGGTAGATCTAAGACATAAATGATCTAGTTCAAAGCGTTATACCTTCATCAAGGAGAAAATGAGTCACAAGAGCCAGATCCATAAGCTTCTCCTTGATCCCCATCTTTACATCAAACTCCACCTTCTTGAAAATGGGTCAAATACCCCAACAATAGACACCATAAGCTCAAAATGCCACCATGAATGATTAAGGACGATTTTTAGGGTTTTAGTGGGTGGGGTTGACTTAGAATGAAGAAGGAGGCTTAACATTATGCTTATATAGGGTACAACGCCAAGATTAGGGTTTTTAATCTACCATTCGTACACCCATCATACCATCTTGTACGCCTCCAGTACGAGACCGCGCACCCCGACCCGGCCTCCCACAAACATCACACGTTCCTCACAGCTATGCCTCACGTAGTTCCTTCTCCTGGGTATGCCCTGTGTACCACCTTTATACGCCCCACATACTAGTGCTTTTCCCAAAACCCTAATTCTTCCGAAGACCCTAGCACACTTGATACAACTCTGATTCCAACAATTCATATATCCATATAAAGGTATCAAGACACTCAACACTATTATCAATTCTTGCCTACCATAAACTATCCTAAACTAAAATCCACTCCCCATAAAAAACCGAGCTAACAATTTACCGAAAGACCCTTTTTCCTAAAACTCAAACTGAATACCCGAGCAACCAAGATACATTATTCAACTCCAGTTGGGTCCAAAACTCAAACCCTCGAGGTTCGAAGGCCTGATAATACCCAGCCCTTTGATAACTCATTCAAAATGGGAATAAACAGGATGTTACACTTTGTAGAAAACTCTGGACATAAAGATGACTATGAATATATAAACCTCCATTTAGGGATGCATATTTTTGTACAGAATGAGAAAGATGTAGTCATGGTATTCAAATATGTTAATTTGTATAAGCTAACATATTTGTTGATATTTTTTCTTATTGTTCATTTGGTCTTCTCTTGTATAATTTTAAGTTAAATGAATGTAGTATATGTTGGTCTAAAAATTTTATAGTCCATATTTTTATTTGTAACCATTTTGTTGTCTATAATTCCTTCATGAGTTTGTACAAGCTATTATTAATTTTATATATTAGAAATTGTTAGTCTTATTTATGAATTGTAGTTGTTTATTAACTAACAAATCCAAATACCAATGAATAATTGTTAATGATCGGTTTAATATCATACATACTTATAAAGCTAGCATTTTTTCTTGGATCATATTCATTTGAAACCCCCTTTTCTAGATATTGCTATGATTGTATATTTGTAGGCAAAACAATAAAATTAGGTTGTAGTTTTTGTATATTAAAGCATTAATTTATTTTTATATAATGACAATGTGACATCCCCAGTTTCACGGCCAGAAAAGACCGGTTTTGTTTATAGTTTATTTCAAAATCAGAGCAACCTTTTAATAAAAGAATTACGGAATTTGTCCCAAAACTATAATATGATAAAGATTTATCAAAAGCATTTCCTTAGAAATGTATTTCATTAAAAGACTTGGGATGTCATGTTCGATACAATACATAAGTATAAACAGTACATTATAAGCCTTACAACAGTTATTTACAACTAATGGCCTATAATCCAAAAGTCCCTCATCATCATCATAATTATGCTCTGAGTCCACTACCTGTAAAACAGAAAGCTGAGTGGGTCAGGCTTGGGAGCCTAGTGAGCATATAGGGTTTTCAACCCACAAATAATAATAAATTTATTAATTTCATCGATCAACAATAAATTTATTAATTTCATCAATCAACAATAACCCTGATTACCCATTCCCGTTATCCTCACTTTGCATCCCTAAACACCTATACAAGGGACCTAGTCCAAGGACTTTATCATCGGGATGGACACTACTGCTAAGAGGGTTCCTCAACAAGAAATGTCCTAAAGGCAACCATGAGGGGGATGGAGTACACCGGTGAACACATCGTTCACAACACCTACACGTTGCGAGCCTGCTAGCGTTCCACTGGACTGTCTAGAAGAGTCTGTGGTCGTCATCCATACTCCGCTAGATGACTGGAGCAACAACAACATCGAGGCCTCTCATCATTTTAACACATATCAACTATTTTGTCTACCCATGTTCTACCCAACATATTTGTAGATAAAATACATATACAGTTTATAACTTGTATAAAACACTGTATTCAACAATCATCTCAAATAAACAATCAATATAATTACACATAACATGTATTTTATAGAAAATACTTCATATCTATGTGTAAGATGAAAGTAACTATACACTCACTTGGTTTGATGATAATCGGGCAGCAATTCATTCCTTAAAATGATCGTTTCTGATAAATCCGAGAGTTTTATTGAGAAACCGGGCTCTGCGAGAGTTGGAGCTTCAAAACCGAAAAGATAAAATTTTCTGGGTTTTCGGGCACTTCGGGACATATTCTGGGCTTTAAAAATGATACCGGGGCTTCGGGGGAAGTCAAAATAGTCAAAATATAAGTTTAGGGGTGAAAAATGTCAAGTTTTCAAAAGTAGTCGGGAGTTCTCGCAACCCCCCTATTTATAGGGTGCGAGGTTGAGGTCTCCGTGGCTAAGAAGCTTCCACGTAGCTGCTTGTGAGGCTCAGTGACGAAGGGAGGAGGTGGCTGCGAAGGAACGAGGTGCGTGGCAGCAGCGAGGCGAGACACGGAGGTGGCTAGGAGGCTCGGATGTGGCTCTACGAGGTCCGGACACACGGCGGCCACGAGGCGGCTTCTGATTGGCCGAGGCTTCGGTCCGAGGGAATTGCGACACGCGTCTAGTCCGAATTTTGGCCACGTCTTCGGTGACGCAGCAACTTCGGCCTCGATGACGTGTCCGGTTACTGTTCATGCGAAAATTTCCGAATTTTGAGCCCCGAACTTCTAAAATCCATAACTTTCGCATACGAGTTCCGTTTTTGACGTTCTTTATATGCACGCGTAGCTAAAATCATGCTCTACAACTTTCGTTTAGACTTCATCGGCTAATTTTGAATTTAATTTTATTATTATTATTTTTAACAGACCGGGACAGAAAAATCCGTTAAAAATTCATAACTTCTTCATCCGACGTCCGTTTTCGTCAGTCTTTTTACCGTTGTACTACTATTGATGAGACCTTCGATTCTCGTTTAGTTTGTGTCGGCTAAATTTCGCTCGATTTTAAATTCAAGTATTTAGTTGTCTACTGCTAAGCTAAAACTTAGAAAAATCATAACTTCCTCATACGAAGTCAGATTTGGGCGTTCTTTTTATCGAACTTATCGGTTTAACGAATACTACGAATTTAGTTTAGATTGTTAAGGATAAAAAGCACTTTATCGTAATATTCACTTTTTACGCTTCCCGGTGCTGTGCCGGTTTTGTCGCGAATGTTCGACAGGTCATAACTTCTTCGTTATAACTCAGATTTCGACGTTCTTTATATCTCCGGAATCCTTGTTTCGGCCACTACAACTTTCTTAAAAGATATCGGCTTTTTATAATATTTATTTTAAATGCTTATTTTTATTATTAATTAGTTAAATCATAATAACTAAGCAAATAGGCATATAATTCACATAATTCATCTTTACTACTTCAAAATGAGTTACAACGGTTGACATAGACTATTACAACTTTATTAATGCTTTTAGCCCAGAAACACGGGCGTTATAGACAATCACCATTAATAGAAACACAAATGAGAATGAAAACTTTGGAAGATAAAATACATGAACCAAAATATGCCAAAATACCAAAACGACAATTTTGAAACTCGCTAGACGGCAAAAAATAAAAAAAAGATTTAGCAAAAAAAAGTTTTGTACATTTAGAGCGAAAAAAAAGTTTTGTGAATTTTGATGTTTTTGAAATGTTTGTTAATAAGAATTGTGTTTTAATGAGTTGTATTCAAATTGATGAAATAAGTACAAGAAACAACCATGAATATTAATGTGTCTCATGTGTGTTTTTGAAAGAAAAAAAATGAAATCAAGTATTGTTTTCTAATAGGTTATATTTATGATGAAATAAAAACATGACATAATATGTAGAAAACTATAACTTTTATATGTTTAAAGTGCATTTTTAAACAAAAAAGTAAGATCAAAAGAACAAAAAAATTTCTTATTTTTCTTATCTATCGAATGACATGAATCTTTAGAGTAAATTACGCGAATTGTCCTTCGTGAATTTGCCAAAGTGCACGTTTAGTCTCTATTTTTAAAAATGAACTCAGATCGTCCATTGGATGTTTTAAACTTGCACGCTTGATCCCTCGTTTGATTAAATTTACACACTTTATCGCTTACCATATTTAAAATGACTATACTACCTTTACTATTCTACTTTAGTTTATTTTGAATTTATTTTATATCTAAAGAATAGTAATTACAAATCATATATCTATCACACTTTTCCTCTTGCTCTCATCATGAAACATCCTCACCACCACTTACCGGACCACCACCGCCGACGACCAGCTGTGACGTCGGATCACCGCCTACCACCATCAATGGACCGCAACCCCTTCTTTCTTCCTATCACTCCTCTTTTTCTCTGATTTTTAGTACTAACTCTTCAAGCCTTCATCTTCATGAAACCCTAGCACCGTCACCACCACCTCCTTCACCATCAAGCAGATGGTCGTTGGTAACCTCTAGGCCATCATCGCTACCATTCTTATCCGGTCCAGATCTCCTTAAAGAACCACCATTTACCTCTAACAAGAAATTTTTGTTTTCACTTTCGAAAGCGAACCCCAAAAATTATGCTTCAAAAAGACGAAATTTGAAAAGGAAATCGACACAAGTGCTTTAGATTCAAAGTATCAAAGAAGAAGAGGGGGAGAGTTGGTCCCCTATGTGCTTCAAGGTAAACCTCACCCAGGTACTACACATCATCGCCTTCTGGATTTGCAACACCCCGACCGGAATTCCGAAGAAATCTGTTATGGTGATTGGTAGTGGTTGCTAGGTTTATGAAACGAAAAAAATAGAGTATAGGGTTTTCTGGTGGCGATTGGTAGTGGTTTTGGTTGGGTTGGTTCACGATCGGAATATTGGAGTCGGCCAGAGATGTTGCAAAAGTCGCCGACGGGGTGGTGATTGTGGATTGGAGATGCACTGAAGAACAAAAGGGGGGAGGGGACGATCGAACGAGTTATCAATCTATTCAAGGGCTATTTTTTTAGGAAATAATATTTATTTTATACTAAAAAATCAATAATTAGTTAATAAATAACGAATAATTATAAAATAAATCAAAAAGGAAATAAATAAGGGCAAAAGGGTCTTTTTATGCTTAGAGGGATGAAGCCTGTAAGTTTAAAAATAACGAGGGACGGTCCGAGTTAATTTTTAAAAATAGGGACTAAACGTGGCTTTTGGTACTTTGATAAGGGACGATTCGTGTGATTTACTGAAAAAATCTTTCTTAAGAATTTTAAATGGGTTGGGAATGATAGGAAGCATGTAATGTACTAAAGTTTACTTGATCTTTATGACATTTATATCGCAGTTTCTATTTTTTGTTGTAGACTTTGATACTCATAAAATTTTAATGTTAGTGGATCGTTCAACGGTTACTATTCACGTTCAACGGTTCACAGAGCTTCGCATTCATAATTTGTGCTAAATCATTTAGTTGTGTTGGCTTATTATCAAAGTTATGGTAATATTTTTTTATTTTCATTTTCATTTCTTTTTCATTTTTTGTTGAACAATCAAAAATCCTAAAAAGATTTCTTTTATTTATATCTTTTATTGACAAATTAATAATACCAAAAAAACTTTGTTATTTTTGTCTTTTAATTTAAATATCAAAAATTTGAACTATATTTTTGTGTGTGGAATTTTATATTCAAGTCTGAAACTACTGAATTGACAGAAATCAAAACCAAAATTTTTGTTAAACGCTTGACAATTTGAGTCAGAACCATAAGTTATTGTCACCATAAGTTTGTAAAAGACTCGTTTCCCATCTTACTATCTCATTATTCTTACACTTAGCACACATATGACACATATCCTAAGACATCTCTAGTCATAACCAAATCAAATTGCGGTGTGACAAAACTTTGTTATTATGATCTTGAAATCGTTATCACCGTGATGAAACTGAAACCCAGAAAACGACACATTTTAAGAAATTGGCGATGAAAAAATTATTGTTCTAGTTTTTACAAAGGAATTAATGGACGAACCTTTACTATTTCAATGTACCATTGACTAGATGTTGAAAATCTCATTTTCATTCTTTTGTGCCATTTTAATAAAATTGACCAATACATAGCCACTTCTATCCAAATAGATCCAATTTTTTTTCATGAAATGGGATTTCAATTTGAACATTTTTCCTTAAACTTTAGTTACTTTATATTCTATCCATGATTACTTGAAGCTGATTACACTAATCACTCAAGGATTTTCTTACATTGTTTTGCTCTTATGTTAAGTTGCAAACTTCTTTTAAAATATAACCTACCTTTGATTATGAATAAAAGAGGCCCTTTGATACTTTTATATAAGTATTCGATTGTAATTCACAGGAAACTGCACAAGCACTTTGATATCTCTCATGATATCGAAGGAAGAGAATCTTTGCGTGTGATCTTACTGGTTTATATCAACTTGTCTTTTATATCAATACTTATCTAAATTTTTTTTTACATTTGAGCCAGTCTTTTTCTTTGGATAGACATATACACTCGCATCCTTGAGGTTTTGGGTAATACTAACTTGGACCAAGATTCTGCAAAGTTTGGTTTAAGTTTTCATTTCCTATACCCATAAGTGGATGAGACCTAATCTAAGATGTGGTGACTATCAAATTTGTTTACATGTTTCATATTCAAGCAATTAATATTCGCTATCTATGAAGAATGAGAAGTGAATACTATTTATTTTTGCTTGTTCGAGGTCAAACTTATGACTTTTATAGATGGGAGATAGAGATGATGTCTATTCAGCTTCTTACTTTATGCATGGAAGCTACCGATTGGTTATCATTTCGAATTCAAAATTCACTCCATTTTGAAATGGGTTTTGACGATTCTAATTATGTTTTTCTAATCTCCTCAAATAACCCTAACCATAAACTCCGTTTTCTGCAAAATTTGTAACTCGATTCATCATCATGTCGCAAATCGACCAGTTGAACACCACCAATGAAGAAACCTATATTCCTCAGATGAAGATTTAGTCCAATAATTTAGGTTTAACCACGAAATTGGTGATTATCTAGAAGAACTTCAAATGCTCGCTTAGTGTTTCAATGATTCAGTTCTTCATCTCACATTGATTTCTTCTTTTGCCATACTGATGCAGTGGTTATCCTTGGCATATCCAAATGCTGTTTACTACAATGATCATGAAATTGGTACATTCCTTGGCATGTTCAATTGCTATTTATAAAAAAGATCATGAAATTGTTACATTTTAGATATATTTGAAAGCCAAGAAGGTGTTGATAATGAAGCAATTCACATAGATGTTAAACTTGGAATCTAGTGGTCCTTTTAAAACTATGACACATGATCAAGTGTTTCCTATGTTGAATGAAATGTGGTATTATCCTCCTATTACTCTTTTCAGTGATTTTTAGAAATACAAATTACCCTCTATATGGTGTTTCTTCTTTGATGTGATCATCCGTTGTCAAACTGGGAGAAATTATGGCCTTAAGAGAGCAAAACTTTAGTTGTACTATGTTTTAGCAGGATTGTATGATCAGATGAAGATGGATTATGAATCGTTCCTATGGGATGAATTTACTACATATGTTACTCATACAAAGACAGCTACTACGATCGCAAGTGCGAGGTTTTGGATATTAGTGATTGTTGAAGCCTATCAAAAAGAATGAATTAAAGTTCCAAATAATGTTAAGGTTTTTATATTTTCTCATCTAAAATTTCCAAAAAGCTTTGTTGATGATCCTGAGTATTTTTCTATTATTGGAAGGATATAGGATGCTATGCTAGAGTTAGTTCCATTAACGAATCATGTCTTAATTTGATATCATGAAATAATTGGTGATGTTCCTAAGGTGCCTACCCCTGAGAATAGAAATACCAAATCAAAGGGAAGTGTGGTGATCAAATAAATCTTTGGTGAAGGGAAACCATAAAAAAAGCATAAAGATAACGATAAATTGAAGACGACGGCTAGTAAGAAGCAAGTAACTAAGCCTATTAAGAAGAAAAGAAGAAGACTATTTGATTTATTTTTCTATATGTTCCCGATGATGAAGAAGAAACTGATACAAAAGATATTGATATGTCGAAGGCAAAATCATTTTATTACAATCATGAAGGATGCAAATGATGTAACATTGGATTAGGTGTCAAATCCCATAACTATAATTGGTATGTACTTGAATTGATAGTGGCATGGTCCTTTTTGGTTGCCTTCATACTTGCAATTAGACATGATGATTAATTGAGAAAGAGGAAGAATTTATTAATTTGATGAATAAATTGGAATAAATGATTTATTAATATGTTATGGAAATAATATATTAATTAGTAATCATATTATTAATTAATATTTAATCAAAAATCAATTTGGAATTAATTTTGGGATTTAATGGATTAATTAAAAGTGTAGGGGCTAAAAGTGCAATTGTTCAATAGTTGAGCAAAAGGGTCTAGAACCTTCTTGGGGAAGGTGGAGTATGATATTGCATGATATATAGAAGTTCTAGAATATCTTAGCATATATGGATAATCAAAGGAGGTGGATAATTACCATATTTGAGATAATGATAATTTATACAAATTAGGGTTATCTATAGCTTCTTGGTGCACTTCATAATGGGTGCTCAACCCTTTGATTTCCAGCTAGTAATTCTAAAAAGAAGAAACCAAAAAATTTGATCTTCTTCCTCCTCTCTCATATCATTTTATTGCATTGTGGGTTTGTGAGCCATTAGAGGTGTTATACTTGTGACACTAAGTTCTGAAGCTTCAAGATCTACAAGGGTATCATTGTTATTCTGATACAAAAATAAAGGTATGTTACATAACCCTAGTTTCATGTTGATTCCGAAATTTATAGTTACTTCCTAGGGTTTCTCCTGTTATGTTTGAATTTTCATGTTTAATTAGAGAAAACCTGGATCCAAAGCATTAGGGTTGCAAGCACATATATGAATTTTTGTTATGCTCAAAACCCATCATGTAGATCATTTGATCACTGATGTATTTTGTGATAATACATCACCTATTTCACCATTAAAGGTTGCCATTATTGAATCTAATACAAAGAGGATAAGCAATCTTAATGTCACTGTGAATACATCCAATATGGACACAAACATCAAAAACAACGAAAGACCTTCGACATCTCTTCCTCAATCAACAACTATCAAACCACTCGAGGTTCCTACTACCATGTTCATTCCAGAGATGGTTCATACTTCAGACATCCTTGAGAACACATCTCATGTAGACTCAAATGTCAATATAGGTGGGAAATCTACAATCGATTCTTTGATAGTTACTCCACAATTAGATTCACCACTCAAATTCTCATTACATCAATTCACGTTTGTTCCTCAAAATTCTCCAACTTGTGCTGGTATGTTTACTCATGCAATTACCTCTTTCTTTTCTTCACAATGTACTGACCACTATTTTGAACAAGGAAAGGATATTTCACAGAATATGGAAGATGAGGAAGATGAAGGTTTTGGTTTTGGTAAACTAACTTTTGATCTTGAGGAAGAAGATATTGCAGATGAAGCTTTGATGTCAGGGAAACAATATTGAATCCTTGAATCAAAGATGAATATTATTCTACAGTTCATTTGTAGTTGTAATGAAATTGAGTATGAATTACGAGATCCAATTAAAGTCTATTTAGCTCAATTATGCTTTCAGAAGTACAGAGATTATTTTGATAAAAATAACAAAAGTTCTTATTTATCTCTAGTACACATACCATATTTATAGGGATCTTGGAAGCAAAACAAATATATAAGGGACTGAACACTGAAAACTTCGATACATAAACTGGCCTTATAATAAAATAACAATCTATCGAAACTATATATGACCTTCGACACCTCACAACAATGTTCGACATCTACATTCTCCCCCTTTGTGAGCAGTGATGAATCAGGTCATCAACATCTGTATATCTTGGTGCATAGTTCTTCGAACTTCGGTATACCATGTCATCAATTTCTTCAGATTTACCTTATCTCCATCATTATTCTTTTTGCAACTATTCATACGAACAGTAAAGTTCGTATAATGAGATGTAGAGTACCTTTCAGCATTACAATCTTGGAAAAAAAAACTTCATTTTATTTCCCTTCTTGCTTTTTCCAACGAATGCTATCCCAAGAGGCTTTAAGCATATTTTTCCATTGACATAAGGCCTTAAATCAGCTTGACTCTTCAACAATAATTGAGGCACGATAATTTCTTTTCCCATTGCCAATGCCAACTCGACATCAGTCAAAGTTAAGCATTCATAATAGTTGTTGATGAAAAGCTTGATGTGTGCAAGACCCAGCAAATAATGTTCCTTGCTTGTACCTTGGAGTTTCAATTCATCAATTCCATTGAGAATCTTCCCAATTGTGATTAATTCGTTAAGATTCATGATTGGGAAGTCAACAATCTAAATGTCAAATGTACTATTATTTTCTTTGACCACATGATAGCGAAAATTCTATAATACTCCCGCGAGTAAAACATCTTTTGAGATACTAAGAACTCGAACTATTTTAACAAGTGACCAGACTTCTTCTTCTTCTTTTCCAAGGACAACATGAAGTCAAAGCTTCAACCTCTTGAACTCCTCTTTGTCTTGGAACATATCAAAAATTTGATATTGAGTAGTAATGAACATCATCTTGTTGATTGGAAAGTCCAACTGATTCAAATCGGAATTGTTGTTGCATAGCTTTTCTTTGGAACTTTCTCAAAATCACGCATTTCTAAATAAACAACTGTTGCCGCTATGTTCTCATAGCTATAAATCTTTTTTAGATCACCCTTCTCAAAACATGGAGGATAACTTTCACAAAGTCTAAGAATGCTCTGTATATGCCTTTGTTTTTGCGTCTCTTGTTCTAATGTAGCTTTCTTCTCATCTTTCGAAAGCCCAACACTTACACCTTTTCCTTTCCATTTATTTTCTTTAGTAGTCTTGGGGTTCGAAGAAGCACTTGAACTTCCAATTACAATTCCTTTTGTCAAAAGCTTTGTTATTGTTGTAGAGATTTTTGGATCAGTTTTATTAGGCATTGTCACTGGAATCTGAGTAGTTATAACCTTTCCAACTATCTTCGCATCATCACCAGTCTCTCCAGAACCTCCTTCGCCTCTAATACTTTGTGAACTTGTGCTAACACTTCTCCTTTCTCCCCCTTGCACCCCTGTGAGAACAGGCGGGGCATCTGTTGGCATGAAATTTGAAAATTTCACATGTGGAGCCAAGTCATTGTGAATGGTTGACACTAATAAGCGAAACTTATGAGTTAAAAACTCAGGAGTGAGTAATGAAGATGACGAAGATCCATATTTTGACATTTGATCCTTTAATTCACCAGTAACTTTGCAACATTCCCAAAATTTGTAGCATTAACCTCATCCTTCTTATCAAGTTTCGGAGCCATCGAGTTATACCATTGAACCACTTTCGTTATTGCCTCAGCAATTATATCTACCTCTGTGAGAAGAGAAGAATAATTATTAGTCAAATCCTGAATTTTCTTTTCCATATCAGCTCTTAACTCTTCGATTTTTCTATTCACATCTTCTCAAACAGTCCTAACATCTTCAACAAAAAGAACATGTGTTTCCTTGAAACCGTCTTCAAATCTTTAAGTGCGCCATTAAAGGACACGGATTCAACTTTGATTTGTACATCATTGCATTTGTCCATCTGATGAAATTTATTCTGAAGACGATGCTCTTGAGCTTTCAGCATCACATCCACCTCAATGCCAGAAACTGAATGTTTACCCCCTGCATCTGCTTGTAATTGTAGCAATGGATTAAGCTTTCGGTTCAGAATCTGAAATTGCTTCCCAGAGATCAACATGTCATCATGTATCTTTTCTTCTTCAGAATTGAATTGAATATCAACAAATGAACCCACAAATTCACCATCATCGATTTCATCATCGCTAATTGTTTTTGGACCTTCTGTGGATTAGGATGGGAATAAGGAAGTAATGGGTTGTTGCATGATATTATCAAAGGTAGGTAAGTGGGTTGATGAAGGTAATTCAGATGAAGTAGGAATAAGAAATTATGGTAAAGAGATTGTGGTATCAACACTAGCTGATTCGAAAGTAGAAGATACAATAAGAGAAAGATTACCTTGGACTTCTTTGTTCGATACTCCTTCACCCGTACTAACATTTGCGTCCATATTAGATGTTTTCGCAGTGATGCCTGAAGTGCGAACCTCTTTAAAAATTGATTTGGTAGTCGACTCTCTGAGTGGTGTGACAATTGTCTTCTCAGGAGTAGAATTCTTCGTTTGTTCACCATGATTAGTGGTTGTGTTGACTTTACAAGCTTCCACATTTCCACCAGGATTCCCAATCGCCTCGAAATTCGAGTTGATAGGAGAGCCCCTCACAGGTGAAGAATCCACTTTATCATTTCCAAATGGAGATTCAAGAACTACTTCCTCATCCATGGAATCTTCATTGATAATTAAGTTCCTATGTTTCTTTTGCTTCTTTGAAATTCTTTTGTCCATGTCTTCAGCACGCCTTTTATTAGATGTTGGAGATGCTTGTGTTGGAATTTCACAAATCACAACCCCTTACTATTTAGCTGAGGCTTGCAAATAAAAGATGGTGAAAAACATGTTGATTATTCAGGCGAATGGCTTCGTTTATGAGCCATTTTCTTCAACTGTTTCAACACACCTGATTTCGAAGGTACCACCACCTTATAAGGTATTGCGATTTCTTCAACAACAAGCTTGGGATTTTGTTTCGAAGACTTCACTTCCTTGATTATTTATTCGGAATAGGTTTAGCCAACTTTTCAACTTGTACAGGATTAGGTTTCAAAGGACTAGCCTGATCATCCTTCTTTGATCCTTTGTGCTTCCTTGAAGGACCTTCATTAGACTGTTGCAACAACACTCCAGTATCAATGGATGGATTAATAGTCTGCAAGTAAGATACCAATATGAGATTCGCTAGATCAACTTTTCGAAGCATCGCATCTGGGATACAAGCAACAGTAGGAAACACATATGGATTATCTCCGATAGTTTTTGGATAATGATACACTGAGAATTCAGATGTTTCTTCATCTTCATGAACTATAATGCCTTCCTTCTTATAGAAAAAAGACAGAATTAGGATCTAGTAGCAAGCACAAGAAATTCCATCTACATCATTCATATTCCCGATGCTTTTCACAAACTCATCCCATAGTTGAGTTGCATAATCCACTGATAAATCATATTAGATCCAGCTACCATAGCGTAAACCACTAATCTAGCTTTATCCAACACCACAGCTCGACCTGTCAAGCATCGAAGGTATATGCAAAATAAGAAATTCCAGATAGCAGGCAATCCAGACTTCTTAAATTCACTGATTTTGCTAAGAGTTGGTTGATAAACCATCTCGTTAAACATATGAATGACTCACTTATCTGTTACCTTGTAAAAAGGTTCTGCATTGGGGATATTGAGAATTTGAGCAAAAAGCTTCTTCGTTAACCTGAATTTCTTGTCATTCATCATCTGGAATGTTACAATCTTCACCGTCTTGCTATGAGTGGCCGTAGAACCAGCAAGAGATAACCAAGCGAGTGGTACAAAAAAAGAGTAGAATATTTCTGTCGATAACACCGAATTTTGTAGAGCAACGATTAGCATCTGCAATCCCTCTAGGTAAACATTAATATCACCTTGACTTTGGTAGTTAGTGCTTTGAATCTTCATAATGGGTTGAGAAGAAAGATATTCAATGGTTTGAGACCGTGGTCCTTGCTTAGACGCCATTGTTAGGTTTTGAAGAACTTAGATATTAGAGAGAAAAAGGGCACAAATCATTTGGGAGTATTATGTGAGCGTAATATTGGAATAGAATCCCCAAATCCCTTTTTATATGTACACCCAATTTGAATTCCAAACGGTTTCTATTAAAGTCATGCCACGTTTCTCCTTGAAAATCATGCTTATAGTCGTGAAGATAGCCTCGTATAAAAAGGTAATGATCACTTTTTGCTTGGAAATCATATAGCAACCAAAACATCACATCAACTGTCTTTTCGATAGTACTTCAACAGATAAGGAAAAAAATGAATCCTTCGGAATGGAGGATGGGATCTTTCACTTTTGGGTTTAAAAAAGAAGTCATTTGCTAGACTTGCGAAATCTTCAGCCTGAGTTGGTATTACTCAGAACCTCAAGGATTTCATGAGTGCCTAGTGGACCAAAGAAAAAGATAAGAAGAAAAATAAGAAATTTTTGGTTATGTGATGTCAAAAATATTTCGACACAAATGTAGTAAGATCCCATGCAAGATCACTTTGTTATTCATCAGGAGAGATGACTGACAGGTTGTGTGGTTTCCCGAGAATTACAATCAAATACTTATAGAAAAGTATTGAAGGACTTCTTTTAATAAGGCTTCATAGGTATCTAAATTTTTTGTTACATATCACATCTAAACATAAGGGTGATTAATTGTAAACAAAATTACATGTTTGACCAGTGTAGTCACGGACAAGTATGCTTTGAAAAATTTTATCAAGTAACGAAGAATCAGATTGATAATCACACTGAAATCATATTCTACAAAACAAAATTATTCCTGGATCTTGTTGGGTACCAAATGTCTTGGGTCTTGAACATTTTATCAAGACCACGCAAAAGGAAAGAATATGATTTGGAGTATCAAAAGGTGGTACTAAAACAAATGTTTCGTTAAAATTTGGAACAAAGTGATGGGTTTTGGTCATAAGACATCCTATGTGCTCATACAAACCCTAATGCTTGGATCTAGGTTTCTCTATGCTTTGAATCCAAGACTATAAACCCTAATTCTAGCATATAGAAATCGATATTAACATATAATTAGGTTTAAGATATTACCTTGATTGTTATGTAGCAATAACAATCCCAAATCTCGTTGATTTGACTTTGGAATGCTTAGAGTCACAAGTGTCACCCCTCTAATGGCTTACAAACACCAAGAGCAAATGGAGAAGGTATAAAGAGAGAGGAGAGAGGTTAGAATTCGTCCTTAGGACTTCTTGGGAAGGGATACACGAATTCATGAGCCTTAGGGTCTTTATATACGTGTAGAGATAGGGTTTCAGTCATTATCTTTATCTAGTTGCTTATCCACAAAGCAACCCATAAGATAATCCTTGAATCCTTATCATAGTCGAATTCTAAGGCCATATCACATTAAATTCGTCAAACCTAATAATAAGATAACCCTTACCTTATTTTGTAACTATCACATAATTACAAATCAGCCCCTCTAGTTTAATTAATTACACTTGATCACAAAATTAATTCCTAATTAATTATTGATCAATATTAATTAAACAAATATGATTTATCCTTTAATATATTATTCTTATAACATATTTATAAATCATATTATCCTCTCTCTCTCTCTCTCTCTCTATATATATATATATATATATATATATATATATATATATATATATATATATATATATATTTCTCCAATCAAGTTGCTTTGGTGAAGGCAACCCAAAAGGACCATGCACCATCGAGTCAAGTACATACCAAAATAGTTATGGACTTAGACACTAATCCAACAGTGTCCCACTTGGATAAGTCTAATAACTATTATGCGCATGACTTCAGATCCTGATCTGCAATCATAGCTTTCCAAAGCCGCTGTCAACTCTGATCCTATCAGATACGCGTGTCCTTAGATAAGGGATCATATATTCCTCCATTCTAGATATCGTATGAGATATGTTTTCAAATCATTCTCTTTGTACTATATCTCGATTTCCGATTTATGACGACAGACTAATTGAACAAAATCAAATTAGCCCTAGCCTGGCCGAGCATTTACGTTTGTCATCACTAAACCGTCGAGGGGCCCAAAAGATACTGCTTTTATCCTACCTTGGATAAAAGGAACGGATAAACTTTGATACAATGCTTGCTTGCACTCACTAACCAAATCACACACAACAATATATTTTATAACACCAAGTTACTACTGCGTTTACATATTATCAATGTGCAACCGATTAGCAAGATACAACTCACACATCTCGGTTTCAAGAATATAAGATGTTATCGTCTCACCAATCACTCGTAATACAATTCATGGAGTGATCCAAGTGAGCGTGGGTTTAATCCAATGCTCAAATCATATTCATAAGCACTCATGAACGTTGCAGCAAACATTTGCTTATGTCTAATACTCTTCTAGACAATCCACACACCAATTTACGACAGTCTTCATTCATATCTACTTCCAACATATGAGTGACTGTGGTCCGTTCGAATAATTCAATTATTCTTAATAAACTCAATTATTCTGGAAGTCAAAACATGCAAGGTGAAACACAAGAATAATACTAATCCCATATGGCCTCAAAGCTTTGAGTATAAATAAAACACGTTTTATTTATTTTACATATCGATTACTCATTATTTGTCGTTTCGGGTAATCAACTTCTTACTTGAATTATTACACTTGTCCCATGCTCCTAGCATGCACACAATGTTTACCTATGGTTTTTACTTTGTGAAATAGATCAAATTGAATACATTTCCAATCATTCTCATTTCTCAACTCCAAATCCTTTTCCACAAGTGAAAGAATATAAAATTCTTGCTACTTATAGAATATGCTAGATTCTAACACTTTATGCAACGATCCTTTCATAATGTCACTGCACCAAAGTCACAAAGACTATTGCCAATGATATTACAAAGTCTTCTATCGGAGATTGTTGCAAGACAATTCCTTAGATATGATGTCTCTCTCTCAAGGTACATTCCTTTGAACATCCTTTTGCATAAAAGTTTCTAATCTAGTCATAGATTTTCAATATTTACTTCCTAATATGAACACGCTTCCATATTTTCCATATGACAACTCATTCTTAATAGAATCTTATCTATTCGTAATGATGTCGATATGGTCCATCCAATATGAGAACATTTCCATATCTTCCAATACTATACTTCCAACTACTCACAAGCGACCAATCCTCGTTGAACTTCGGATTGTCCTTTGATAGTTGTTTAATTATTTTAGTCAAAACCAATTCTAGTCCCTTTTCCCTCTAAATGCGCTAGACATTTGGAAAATTTTAGAATGGTCAAACATTAAAGCATTTGTAATCGATCCTATACCCGAAGCGTATGGGACACGATGCACAATGTTTTATTTGCTATGTTCTTAAAATTCGAATTGTGAAAAGGAATGTCGTAATCATAATCGAAATTTTAAGAACACACTATGTACCTTTGACTAAATTTATTAACATTTCTCAACCTAAGCCTTTAGATTTGAAATGAAGCATAATATTCTCTCCCTTAATTATAGCAAAACAACTATACAACCCTTACGACTTTGCAAGGTATAACTCTTGTTTTCTATAATTAATATTGCCAACTTGCAAAACTTTCCATAATAATCATACAATCATAACTTTTATGCTTCCACTATCATAATGATTATTATAAAATATAACACTTATGCTCCCACTAGATTCGACATGTATTCATAAACATCTTAACTTTTAGAAAAACAATACCTATTGAATTTATTAAGTCCGTGTTTCTAATACTTAATGCTTTGATAATCTTTTATCAAGGCTTCTTGAACTTATACACCTTTTCCTTTAGATAGTTCATATGTGTGTCTCAACAATTAAGACTAATTGCCAAACCTCACAATTCAAATTATGGAAAGGGATACCGTAACCATAATCGAATTCGAGAATGCAATTTTACAATCACTATCTTCTTAAAATCTTTCTTAGTGAAAGCATTTCCTCATAATCATTTTCAAGAAGGAGGAAATCTTATGACACTTAGATTTAAACGGTGTATGTGTTCCTATCCATGTGAATTTGTTAAAACCAAAGTTTACAACAAATTCAAACTCATATGGACCGAACTTTGATTTCTTGCCTTATGGTAGCACAGCTGCCCACCATGTCTTCCAAGTAGTTAAGCAGCTCACCCCTTCCTATCAATGTACCTTTCATTGATCAAGGTGCTTTGCTTTTTATGCGTTCAAAATGAGAACTCATAGAACTCTCATGCATAATTAACTCGATTGGATTGGCACAGAATCAAAATAATGTCATCACGATAGATTGTAAACCTTAACTCGTGTGCTAGTGATGTTGATAAGGTTTATTTGATTTGTTCTTGAAACCTTTCAAGACCATTAAGACTCCGACTGACTCCTTGACATATAAGATTCTTTTGTCAATAAACATTTCTTGACAAACAAATTTTCAAGAGTTAGTGTAGCTTGTATCAAAAACACTTCATAAATTGGTCCTAGTTAGTCTTTGTCGTATTCAAGACATCACAACTTTCACATGTGATGAATGTTATAAACCTTTAACACTTTTCACTCATTGTCACAATCTTAACTTTAAGACTTGTTATTAGAACGAAGTATGATAGACTTCTTGATTTAACCATTTCTACAATCCTTGATTCCTCTTCTTGGACATACAATTGTACCAAGACTCACTTAGAGGATCAATTGAGATATGGTTCCTATCATAAAGCATAAAAGGTACTCTCCCTTCTTCTTAGAATGGAGAAACTTTTATCTCTCTGCCTTCTTGATTCTTCTTATTCGTTCTGCTATTAATTTAAACTTTTTCAATCAACTAAGAATTACACTTAATCTTGCAAGTATGATCATATTTACTAAACTTTTAGTAATCATGACGAATATCATTGTTACTCTTATGGTGAACTTGATCAACACACAACTTTATGTACTCGATCTCCTAGTCATTCACTTGACACTTTGTCAACGAATTAGTTTAATTATCAAATATGAAATTTCTCATTCGTCATGCAACCAAGTTGCGTGATTCCAAATTTCTGTCCAATTGAAGCTTTGGGCGATGAGAAACTCTCCCTATTTGGTAAATTCTCAACATTTCCATAAATAGCATAACTAAGAATCATATCCATTCGTTGTAGAATTATGCAAACATCAATTTTCATAACGATTTCATTGCAAGGAAGTAAATAAATAAGTCAAACAAAAATTATTTTATTTATAAAAGCAGCGGAAAAACATTTTTCCTTACAATGCAAAATCTATTGAAAACTACGCAAAAGGAAAATTTCTAACAACTCTATCATAACTATCTAAGCTCAAAATCCAATCTTCAAGTCCATGTGATCGAGATCCATCTCTTGTGATTAGATTCATCTTGCTCTCTTATCAAGCTTCCTTTCTTTTCACCGATCCTACAAAAACATTCAAATGCAATCTTATCACATCATGTATTAAGAATCAACGAATAGGAACTTAATTAAGTTAGATAATGGATTTTACCTGAAGCACAACTATACTCTTTGACTCCCCCATCTTTGGAATTTTCAGGCTCTTGGGGCAGACTTCTATCCAATGCCCTTTCTCTTGGCAGCAAGCGCAGATCGGTTCTCTTAGAACGTCCTCGGAAGCATGGTCGGTTGACCATCCCAACAAATATGCTCCATTTCTTCGCCAAATTATTTCTGATTCAGCAGCAATGAGCATGTAAGTTAGGTCAATGAGGTTGTCGTCATGATCCATCATATAATACTTTCTTTTGAACTCATTATATGATTCAGGGAGTGATTGTAGAACCCAGTTCACAGCCAACTCATCGGGAAATGACACACCCAACATAATCAACCTATCGATGTGTGATTTCATTCCTAGAATGTGGTCACACACGGATTTACCATCTTCATGTTTCATTTCGAATAGGGCCTTAGTGATATTGAACCTTTCAATTCTTCGATCTTGTGGGTTAGGAGAACAATTTGAGGAGGAGGAGGAGGTGAAACATGATTTCTTGTTCCTCGATCGAATCATGGAATACCATCTTCATGTGGAATTCTTGTTCCACGGGATTTGGGAAGACCATGATTGTCGAACTTTGACATCTACAAAACGGGAGAAAACGAATTCAAGTTAGTTGATTGATTGAGTCCTTAGTAAATCACCCAAATAAGATACTAAGGCTAGGACCCAACACAATACGCTACAACCTAGAAAGGGGATGCCGTAATCTAGTTGCAGAATATTTGAAGGTAAGTGAATGACGATTCACTAATTTCCACCATGAAAAATGAAAAAGAAATTTAAGTTTTAAATCTATGAAAACTCCTAGATCCTTTGAGATTCATTGAACATTTCAATGGCATGTTTAAATGTCGATATGCCCCTCTTGTTTGTGACTGGGATGCCGAGGATCACAAAGCGGGTGTGAATAACCATGCAAACTTACATGGTGCCCTCACATGTTACAATCACCTATTTGATGTGCCGGTAAACCACACACGCTCCACCGAACTATGACAAACATTAAGTCACCCTTTGCTACCTTTGCTTAGAACCATTTAGTGTGCCGGTAAACCACACACGCTCCACTAACGTCTTCGCAAGGGCACAAAGTGTGATTTCATGGAATTGCATCAATTCACTTTTGCCTAAGTAACTAAGATTGGGAATTAGAAAAACATTTAGTTAATTTGTATTTCATTATACTTATAATGGAAGGTTTAGTCCTATCCTACCCGTTCGGCTAAGGACCCTCCACTAGTCAAGAGTGCGGTGGGTAAGAGTGGATACCCATTCAATCGCCATATTATAGGCAATTTCCTTAAACACCCCTTATAGACCAGCTTCGTGAATGAGGCCTACTAACGGTAAGACTGACTTTTACTCATACATATATATAATGTTAGACTTTTAATGGTATATATAGTATAGGGTGAATTTTTCACTTTTAAAATATTAGGTGATCAAATTTCACAATTATACTTTTAATTCAATTAAATTGTAAACCTAAACTTTTATGGATTTATTAAATCTCTTTTAATTATACACCTTAATCAATTAATAAAACCATAAGGGAGTGATTTGAACTTTTCAAAACATTACTAGGGTTTTAGAATTTAACATTCCTAATCAACTTTTAATCAACTTTTAAATTCCAAAACTTGAGCGCAACTTTCGAAACCTTTTTCAAAACATTAGGTTTTTAACTATTTAAATTTCAAAACTTCAAAACTTTTGGGTTCAAATTTAAACTATAAAACCTAAAGGGGAAAATATGAAACTTTTCATAACAACAAGGATGAAATAACAAATAATTTTTAATTAACATTTAATCACATAATTATCCATATTTGATTTATTTAATGATTTCTTGCAAAACAATTTATCAGTTTACTCAAAATAATTAATCGATTATCTTATAAGGAAACAATTATCTTATTAATTGATAAATATCTTCATTTAGATCAAAATATAGTCAAATATATCATATAATCGGATTAATATTGATCTAACATGATAAGGTAACTATCCATATGCAAAAACAACAAGAAATCCCGAGATAAGCACTATCTGACGAGTTGACTCGTCGAGTCAAGCCTGGACTCGTCGAGTCACCCTGGACTCGGCGAGTTCAGCTATGGACTCGGCGAGTCCAGCCTCTAGAACACCAAAAAATCAATTTTTTTAGATATACAATGCATCAATACTATTGAAACCATCTTAGGCTCTGATACCACTGATGGGTTTTGGTCATAAGACATCCTATGTGCTTATACAAACCCTAATGGTTGGATCTAGGTTTCTCTATTGTACATGCTTTGAATCCAAGACTATAAACCTTAATTCTAGCATATAGAAATCGATATTAACATATAATTAGGTTTAAGATATTACCTTGGCTGTTATGTAGCAATAACATTCCCAAATCTCCTTGATTTGACTTTGGAATGCTTACAAACACCAAGAGCAAATGAAGAAGGTATAAAGAGAGATGAGAGAGGTTAGAATACGTCCTTAGGACTTCTTGGGAAGGGATACACAAATTCATGAGCCTTAGGGTCTTTATATAGGTGTAGAGATAGGGTTTCAGTCATTATCCTTATCTAGTTGCTTATCCACAAAGCAACCCATAAGATAATCCTTGAATCCTTATCATAGTCAAATTCTAAGGCCTTATCACCTTAAATTCGTCCAACCTAATAATAAGATAATCCTTACCTTATTTTGTAACTATCACATAATTACAAATCAGCCCCTCTAGTTTAATTAATTACACTTGATCACAAAATTAATTCCTAATTAATTATTGACCAATATTAATTAAACAAATTTGATTTATCCTTTAATATATTATTCTTATAACATATTAATAAATCATATTATCCTCTCTCTCTATATATTTCTCCAATCAAGTTGCTTTGGTGAAGGCAACCCAAAAGGACCATGCACCATCGGGTCAAGTACTTACCAAAATAGTTATGGACTTAGACACTAATCCAACAGAAAGTTCCACGTCATTTCCTTTAATGGTTCAAAATTTTGGGTTTCTATAACATTTAAAATTTCAAACAAAGTTAAACTTTTAAAAACATATCAAGTTCATCAAAATATTACAACTTTATTTTCAAAACATTGTTTATCAGAGTCTTGTCCCCAAAAATAAGATAATAGGAGGAGCTGTACGATCACGCCTTGGCCTTGCCGCAATCCCTAGATGTACCTAAACAATAAACTGAAATTGTAAGCTCGAAAGCTTGGTGACTTACCCCAAAATACCAATACACATACAGTTCACATAGCAATATCAACATTAGCATATCATACCAATCAAAACAGAACAGCATGCACTGGGTCCACAGCTTTACAAGCTGAACTACCCCTGGGCCCTCAATACGAGTCTGGAATGCCTACCGGGCCCTCAGCTCATATCTGGAATGCCATCGAGCCCTCAGTGCAAGTATGGAATGCCTACCGGGCCCTTAGCTCGTATCTGGGATGCTCTCGAGTCCTCAGTATGAGTCTGGAATGCCTATCGGGCCCTCAGCTCATATCTGAAATACCCTCGAGTTTGTTGGCTACCGCACAGAGCAGTACAACCTCAACCTACCCTACATAACATGTCAACATGTAACAGATGATCATACACATACAGGTAATCAATTAGTATCACAAGCAGTCCTACAGCTCTACCCGACTAGCACATCAACTGGCATACATTACTAACTCAACTCAACATATCAATGACTACTAGGATATCAAATTCAATGGGTCGGCCTTGGTGCCTTAGACCCCTTAGTATAGTGAGGATAACTCACCTTGTAGATGTCGGTTTGGTAAGAAATCACAGCTCTCCGATCACTTGTCGAAGACTCCACCACCTATTACCATAATATGATTATGATCATAAGTCTATGTCCTCATAGAGTACTCCATAACCTAACTAGTTAACCCTAATCAATATCAAAGTCCATAGTCAAGGTCAACAGTCCATGTTGACGTTAACTTGTCGAGTACCCCCGGCTGCTCGCCGAGTTCGTCGAAACTCTTACCTACTCGTCGAGTCACCGGCATGACTTGTCGAGTTCCTACGATTCTCGATTGAGGCCCTAGAGCCACTCGCCGTGTTTCTCTTCTAGTAATACGTTGATACACACACATTCCTAACTTGGAGGAAACTCATCTGACTCGCCGAGTTGTTCATGCAACTCATCGAGTCTAAGGCAACCTTCATCGGACTCACCGAGTTGTTCTACTAACTCGTTGAGTTCACGACTATATTCATCCGACTTGCCGAGTCTTTCTTGCGACTTCCCGAGTTGCTTTAGTCCTTAAGCCATACAAATCCTTTTTAAGCCATGCAACGACTCCAAACCTTAGATCCAAGCTTCCACGGCATGCCTTTCACGTAAAGTTGCAAACTTTACGTGTATGCATATCTAAAAAGGTCCTTAATGTCCAAAACTAAGCTCTTAATGGGTTGCATGCACAAGGAAGGCCTCACTCACGTCCAAGACAAGAACTTTATGGATCTAGAACTCGGGAATGGTCCAGATCTGAAGTTACAAGTTCAACTTCAGATCTAGCTTATGTTTTGCAATATCACCTTACTTACACCTTAAAAACCCTAGATTTCCACTATATGAGATCTAGAAGGGAAAATGGATAAAGGTGTCAACTTGGTACCTTCTATGAGTGCTAGCTGAGGTCGATTTTAGGTTTCACTCCTCCCTTGCTTCTAGTCCTTTGCTTCTCCAAGTTCTTCCTTCCACAAGTTCTCCTTTCAAGCTTTCAATCCAGTAATGGAACAATACTCGGTTAGGGTTTTTGTTTGAGTTCTATCGGACTGTAATGGAACAATACTCGCCGAGTCAGTTAATTAAGTTTCAATTCAATCTCGTTGCTACTCGATGAGTAGGGCAACCAACTCGTCGAGTAGGGCCAAACCAAGAAACTGCAATTGGACATTACCTGAGAATTGGGGCGTTACAACTCTCCCCCAGTTGGACTAGACTTCGTCCTCGAAGTCCGCTGGGATGAACAATGTCGGGTAGTGCTCGCGTATCTCCGTCTCCGGCTCCCATGTCCACTATACCTTTACCAAAGGTATCCCCTTGTTCCGCAGAATCTTCGTCTTGCTTTCCAAAATGGCCACAGGCCTTTCCACATAGTTCAGGTGCTCGTCGATCTGAACATCATCCAATGATACCACAGCCTCCTGGTCCATAACGCACTTTTGCAATTGCGATACGTGAAAAGTATTGTGGATCTGACTGAGCTCTTCCTGGAGCTCTAGTCTATAATCCACCTTGCCAACCCTTGCAATGATCCTAAACGGCCCAATGTATCGAGGGACCAATTTTCCCCTTTTCCTGCAATGGATCACACCCTTCCAGGGCGAGACCTTCAGAAGTACCATGTCGCCTATCTGAAATTCCAATTCGGACCGGCGCCTGTCGGTGTAACTTTTCTGCTGACTCCGAGCTGTCTGCAGCCTCTGTCTGATCTGCTGAATCTTCTTGGTCGTCTGCAAAACAACCTCCATCCGACCCATTACCCTGTGGCCCACCTCACCGCAACAAATCGGAGTGTGACATCTCCGCCCGTATAACAGCTCGAATGGTGGGGCGCCACAGCTAGAATGATAGTTGTTGTTGTAGGCAAACTCTGCAAGCGGTAGGTAGGAATCCCAGATCCCAACAAAGTCGATGGCACACGGCCTCAGCATGTCCTCAAGGGTCTGAATAGTCTACTCGCTCTGGCTGTCCGTCTAAGGGTGGAATGCTATGCTGAAGTGCAACCGTGTGCCCAGCTCCTCGTGAAACTTCTACCAGAAACGGTAGGTAAACCTGACATCTTGATCTGAGACAATAGAAACGAGAATCCCATGGCGATACACGATCTCACGAACGTACACCTCGACCAACTTTTCGGCTGAGGAACTATCCCATATGGCCAAGAAATGGGTACTCTTAGTCAATCGGTCCATGATGACCCAAATGGCATCGAACCCTTTCAACGTTCTTGGCAGCTTGGTGACAAAGTCCATCGTGACCTGCTCCCACTTCCACATGGGAACCTCCAGGGGCTGCAGCTTGCCATGCAGCCTCTGGTGTTCGGCCTTGACCATCCTGCAGGTCAAGCATCTCTCAACGTACCACGCGATCTCACATTTCATACCCGGCCACCAATAGCTCAAGCTCAAATCCTGGTACATCTTGGTGGCTCCCGGGTGGATGGAGAAGTGAGACTTGTGAGCCTCTTCCATAACCATCTGCCTGATCCCGCCAGTTATCGGAACCCACACCCGACTATATCTGGTCAGTAATCCCCGACTATCCTGCACGAAACTGGTGTTTTCACCCTTGATCCTTTTTCTCTTCAAATTCTCCGGTCGCATGCCCTCTATCTGGGCATCCCTGATTAAGCTCACAAGCGGAGAGTCCACAACTATTTTCATACATATTGCAGGAGTAGAAGACCCCGCTAACTTGTGGCTTAAAGCATCCGCAACGACATTCACTGTACCAGGGTAGTAAAGGATCTCGCAATCGTAGTCCTTAACTACATCGAGCCACCTGCGCTGCATCATATTTAGGTTCGGCTGATCCATGATGTGTCTCAAACTCTTGTGATCCGTGTAAATGGTACAGCGGACCCCGTAAAGGTAATGTCTCCATATCTTGAGGGCGAACACCATTGCCCCCAACTCCAAATCGTGCGTAGGGTATCGAGTCTCATGCGGTTTCGGCTGCTGCGATGCATAAGCTACCACTCGTCTTCTCTGCATGAGAACCACCCCTAACCCTGTGATGGAGGCATCACAGAACACCACAAAATCCTCAACCCCCTCCGGGAGTGTCACCATTGGCGCTTCATACAAACGCTGACGGATGGTCTCGCACGCTCCTTGCTATTCGGGATCCCACCGAAAATCCACCCCTTTTCTTGTGAGACGAGTGAGGGGTACTGCAATCTTAGAGAAATACCATATAAATCTCCAATAGTATCCTACCAATCCAAAAAAGCTCCTAATATCTGAAGGGGATTTCGGAACCTCCCACTGCATAACCGCCTTGATCTTGGCCGGATCGACCAAGATCCCTTCTTGGTTAACGAGATGTCCAAGGAACTGGACCTCTCGTAACCAAAATTCACACTTCGAGAACTTGGCGTACAACCGTTCCCGCCTCAGGACCCCAACAACTCTCGCAGATGTTCCTGCTGCTCTCGGGTCTTGGAATACACCAAGATATCATCTATAAACACTATGACCGAGTGGTCGAGCATCGGTTTGCAGACCCGATTCATCAGGTCCATAAATACCGCTAGCGCGTTGGTGAGCCCAAACGGCATCACCACAAACTCGTAATGTCCATAACGAGTTCGGAATGCGGTCTTCTCCACGTCCTCCTCCCTGACCCTGACTTGGTTGTACCCGGACCTCAAATCGATCTTGGAAAACCAAGATGCACCCTGCAGCTGATCAAAGAGTTCGTCTATCCTCAGTAGTGGATAACGGCTCTTTACCGTTATCTTGTTTAACTCCCGGTAATCAATGCAAATCCGTTGTGATCCGTCCTTCTTCCGTACAAAAAGAATCGACCGTCCCCACGGAGAACCGCTAGGTCGAATGAACTACTTACCCAACAGTTCCTGTAGTTGCGATGACAGTTCCTGCATCTCAGGCGGCACCAATCGGTACGGTGCCTTAGCGATAGGGGCCGCACCTGGCAACAGGTCGATTCTCAACTCAACCTGCCTCTCCGGAGGTATACCTAGCAACTCCTCCGGAAACACATCTACAAACTCCCTGACCACTGGTACATCGGAGACCGGAATCTGGTCCCGAACTCGCGTATCTACCACGTACGCTAGATAACTCATACACCTGTGCTGAATGTACTGTTGAGCCCTGGCAGCTGAGCAAAAACCTGAGCCTACTCTGGTGCCCTCACCGTATATAATCGGTTCTCCCTTACTTGGGGTTCGAACCACCACTCGCCGACCCTCGCAATCAATCATGGCACCGAACCTACTGAGCCAATCCATGCCCACAATCATGCACACCTGCCCCATGGGAATCAGAATCAAGTATATCGGAAAAAACACCCCAAAGATCTCCAAGTCACATCCTCTATAAACTGAAGAAGCAAAAACCTCGTGTTCGTTAGCAATGGACAATCGCAATGGACACTCTAACTCGACCATAGGCGTACTGAACTCCGCACTAAAAGACTGAGACACGAAGGACCGACTCACCCCCGAGTCAAATAAGACCAAAGCAGGCAAAGAATTCACCAAAAACGAACCTAATTACAGGTACAACAGATAAGCACATAATAGATAAAGAAAAAAAGGTGGGGATAGAAACATACCGGAAACCACATCTGGTGCTGCTTTGGCCTCCTCCACTGTAAGCTGGAAAGCACGACCCTAAGCCTTCGGAGGCTCTGACCTGTCTGATCTCCCGTCAGTTATCCTCAATGTAGTCGGTGCTGCAGCCTGCACCGGCTTGGCGGCAAGTAGTGGATAGTTCGCCTTCATGTAGCCGACCTAGTTGCAGTGGTAACATAACCTCATACCAGGAACTGCGGCAGCCTGGCGATAGTCCTTCGCGTAATGTCCATCCTTGCCACATTTGTGGCACCTACTACCATCCCGACATACCCTAGAATGACCCTTGCCACACTTCGCACAAGTGTGACCCTATTGACCCCCGATCCTAGCAGCTGCGGTCTTAGGCCGTTTCGGCGCCGGCTGCGATAGTACCGAGGCGAACCGCTACTCCCTCAGTTGCAGCTCAATATCCAACTCCCGCCGCCTGTCGGCCTCTTGTAACTCCAGAAGAGTATCACATCGCTGGGTGGACACGAACTATCGGATATCAGTCTTGAGCATACTCAGATAACGGGTCATCTGAGACTGCTCGGAGGCAAACTCTGGGCAGAACATCACCCTCTCATTGAACATACTGGTTATCTCCGTCATCGACTCTCTATCCTGTCTCAGACTTAGAAACTCCTGTGCCAAATGTTCCCGCTCAACCCTCGGAATGTAACGACTGCGGAACATATCCCTGAACTGCTCCCAAGTAACATCAGCTCTCTGATCATCAGTATAAGTCCCAGTCGCAAGTCTCCACCAGTCCTTGGCTCCGGACCTAAGCAGGTTAAGAGCACACCTGACCTTTTGGTAAGTAGGACACAAGCATGTGAAGAAACACCCATCCACATCTGAAATCCATCTCATAGCCTTGATGGGATCCTGTGTCCCATCAAAAGTAGGGGGCTTAGTGTTGTCGAAGTCCCAGTATTGAAAACCCCTACCTACTCCTCCCCCTGCCGTAGTTACAGCTGATGCAGCTGCTGCGGCGGCTATTTCTGTGATGGATGCGTAACGCTCATCGAAATACTCCACCATGGCGGTCTTAATTGACCCGAACATCTCCGATAATTCGGCCCGGAACAACGCAGCAACCTCGTCATGCAGGATTGCTCGAATCCTGTCATCCATCTCCTCTGGCCTCATCTTGCCGATCATCTCATGTGCTGTCAGCTCCTGCGGTCCGCCCTCTCCTGATCCCGATCCTGATCCTAACCCGGATCCAGTCACAAAGCGCCTTGTCATCACCATTATGAAACACAACACAAGGCATTACATAACGTTTACAACAACTAGGGACCAACCCCCAACAAAACCCTAGGAGTCGTGACTTCCTTGTCACGCATATGGGTCCTGTGCTTTCAGTAGTACGGGCACATACTACCTTCCATACCTACCCACATTTGTTCCTAGTATTACCACAACGCCCTAACAATATATATAATTACATCGAGCACTCAAGTCCGATTCCTAAGGAATGTTAGACGACTCGAAATCAGCGGACTTATCCAAACACCTACCCACTCACGAAACTTCCACCAACCCTGCAGCACTAGTGTATGCTAGCCATACATAATGCTGGACCCAATAGACTTTTGAATATTTAATCCTACCCTACGCTCCCAATCAAACAAGAACAGAACATAAGGCTAAATCAAACATTCTCAGGCTATAAGGTCTTAATTATGTACAAATGTGGTGCATACACTAAATCACTGCAGTAATGATGTCAATTTCATGTAAATGGAACCCTAGGCTAGCAGGCACCACGCAATCAGGAAATTCTTTCATGCAATTCCTGAAGATCCCTAGCCTTTTACTAGCATCCTGTGCTAATATGTTACATAATCAAATAACTGTATGGTATTTTGGGGTTTTCTTACTGGCTCTGGCTGATCGTACATCCTGCATCCTCCTGATTTATTTTGAAAACTGATTTATTAAACCATTTTGAAAAACATTCCTTGATTTGAGACTGGATTCACACGAATGTTCCCCCAATTCACTCAAACCGAAGCTCTGATACCAACTTGTAACATCCAAAATTTAAAACAAATTTAAACTTTTAAAAACATATCGAGTTCATCAAAATATTACAACTTTGTTTTCAAAACATTGTTTATCAGAGTCTTGTCCCAAAAATAACATAATAGGAGGAGCTGTACGATCACACCTTGGCCTTGCCGTGATCCCCAGATGTACCTGAAACAATAAACTGACACTGTAAGCCCAAAAGCTTAGTGAGTTACCCCAAAATACCGATACACACACAGTTCACATAGCAATATCAACATTAGCATATCATACCAATCAAAACAGAAAAACATGCACTGGGTCCACAACTTTACAACCTGGACTACCCCTGGCCCCTCAGTACGAGTCTGGAATACCTACCGGGCCCTCATCTCGTATCTGGAGTACCATCGAGCCCTCAGTGCGACTCTGGAATGCCTACCGGTCCCTCAGCTCATATTTGGTATGCTCTCGAGTCCTCAGTATGAGTCTGGAATGCCTACCGGGCCCTCATCTCATATCTGGAATACTCTCGGGTTTTTTGGCTACCGCACGGAGCAGTACAACCTCAACCCACCCCACATAACAAGTCGACATGTAACAGATAATCATACACATACAGGTAATCAATCAGTATCACAGGCAGTCCTATAGATCTACCTGACTAGCATATCAACTAGCATACATTACTAACTCAACTCAACATATCAATGACTACTAGGATATCAAATTCAATGGGCCGGCCTTGGTGCCTTAGACCCCTTAGTATAATGAGGATAACTCACCTTGTAGATGTTGGTTTGGTAAGAAATCACATCTCTCTGATCACTTGTCGAAGACTCCACCACCTATTACCATAATACCACTTTGCTCATAAGTCTCTGTCCTCATAGAGTACTCTAATACCCAACTAGTTAACCCTGATCAAGGTCAAATTCCTTAGTCAAGGTCAACAGTCCATGTTGACGTTAACTCATCTAGTACCCCCGGTTGCTCGCCAAGTTCCTCAAAACTTTTGCCTACTCATCGAGTCACCGGCGTGACTCGCCGAGTTCCTACGATTCTCGATTGAGGCCCTAGATCCACTCGCCGTGTTTCTCTTCTAGTAATACGTTGATACACACGCATTCCTAACTTGGAGGAAACTCATCCGACTCGCCGAGTTGCTCATGCAACTCATCGAGTCTAAGGCAACCTTCATCGGACTCGCCGAGTTCTTCTACCAACTCGTTGAGTTCACGACTATATTCATCCGACTCGCTGAGTCGTTCTTGCGACTTGCCGAGTTCCTTTAGTCCTTAAGCCATACAGATCCGTTTTAAGCTATGCAACGAATCCAAACCTTAGATCCAAGCTTCCAGGGCATGCCTTTCACGTAAAGTTGCAAACTTTACGTGTATGCGTGGCTAAAAAGGTTCTTAATGTCCAAAACTAAGCTCTTAATGGGTTTCATGCACACGGAAGGCCTCACTCACCTCCAAGACTGGAACTTTATGGATCTAGAACTTGGAAATGGTCCAGATCTAAAGTTACAACTTCAGATCTAGCTTATGTTTTGCAATATCACCTTACTTACACCTCAAAAACCCTAGATTGCCACAATATGAGATCTAGAAGGGAAAATGGATAAAGGTGTCGACTTGGTACCTTCTATGAGTGCTAGCTGAGGTAGATTTCGGGTTCCACTCCTCCATTGCTTCTAGTCCTTTTGTTCTCCAAGTTGTTCCTTCCACAAGTTCACCTTTCGAGCTTTCAAGGCAGTAATGGAAAAATACTCGGTTAGGATTTTCGTTTGAGTTCTATCTGACTGTAAGGAGGTCAAATGGGGCTTAAGCCTCCTTAAATAGAGTGTAGAACCCGGGACTTAGGGTTTCTTTTGCCAGCTCCTACTTGCCGAGTCAGTCACTTAAGTTGCAATTCAATCTCGCTGCTACTCGACGAGTAGGGCAACCAACTCGTCGAGTAGGGCCAAACCAAGAAACTACAATTGGACAATACCTGAGAATCGGGGCGTTACAGTTTCACTTTCATCATGGTCTCATGAATTCATATCATAAACATAAAATGTTTACATTGTTGGGTTTTGAGCATTCTAACACTCCTATGGTGTACATGCAACCCTAGAAACCTTGGATTTATGTTTGACTAATATACATGCAAAATGATTTTCCAAGGATCATAATCCTATGTAGAATACATGGGGATCTTTTATTCTAATAGTTAGTAAGAATTACATACCTCTTTGTAGCTTGGATTCCTTTGAAACCTTGTAAGCCTAGCACCTCAAGTGTGATGCCTCAAATGCTTTTCACAACACCAAGTACACTTGGAAAAAACTCTTAAGAGAATAATACTTCCTAGAATTACGGCTAGCCCTCTTTGATTCACTCTAGTGGCCGAAAGTGGTGAATAATAGCTTCTTTATATAGTATGTTACAATTAGGGTTACACCATGTAAAGCCTAATTGTCATGACCTTTCATTTCCATGACCCAAGGGTTATGTAACCCCCATGAAGCATCTTATGGTTTTAACCCAACTTGATAATCCATGGAGCCTTGGCCCACTATATAAGTTATGGATGATTGACATAATCAACCCATATATTTAATTAGTCTTCTTTTGATCACATAATTAATTCTAAATTAATTATTGATCAATACTAACTAAATATTATTATTCTTATTATTAATATATTAGAACTTATAATATATTAATAAACCATAAGTGTCTTATTTCTCTCATTTAGTGTATCCAAGTGCATGATGCCATGCAACCCAAATGGACCATGCCGGGTCGGGTCAAGTACATACCAAATATAGTTATGGACTTAGACACTATATCCAATTGTCTCCCACTTGGATAAGTCTAATAAATATAGTTGCAAGTATGACTACAGGAACCGATCATAAATCATAGCGCTTTCAAGGTCTCTCGGAACTGAGAAGATGTTGGTGTGCCATTTTAGATAAGTGATCATATATTCCTCTGTTCTAGATATCAGTCAAACAAATACATGTAACAATGTCTTTCTATTGTCTAGCAGTTGTTTCCCGATTTCCGATTTGTTTGACATAGAACTTAATTGAACACATCAATTTAGTTCTGATCGGGCCCGGTACATGGGTCAAAAAATAATCATCGACGGGGCCCAGATATCGATTCTAATCCAGGAAAGAACAGATAAACTTTAACTCATATGTTTCCTCTACTACTTGTTGAATTACACACAAAGGTACGTTTTATAACATCGAGTTACCAATGCATTTTTGTACAATCAATGGATAACCAACTCACAGGTAACAAATCATATGTCTAGGTTTGAAGACTTATATGATACTACCGTCTCACGATCACTCGAGATAAATTCCATGAAGTGATACCAGTGAGCGTGGGTTGAATCCAATACTCAGAACTTATGAGCAACCATGAGTGTTGTAGCCCCCTTTGTCTAACATCTTGGACCTCTACAAACCAACCCATGATAGTCTTGATTCATATGTACTTCTAACATATGATTGACTGTGGAGAATTTGAATAATATGATATATACCATAACATAATTATTCTGAAACTCAAAAGATGCAAAAAGAAATACTAGTAAATGATTGACAAGAGATAGCAAAACTTTACTCTCAAATAACAACTTTTATTTGTCATCAAATGTCAATTACATTTTAAAATTTTCAAAAATATCTAACTTCTAGAAACTAATATCATCTCTTAGCCATATGCTCCTAGGATGATGAAGATGCTTAACCCTACTCAGTCCCTTCGTGAGGGGATATGTCGGGTTCTCATCTGATGATACCCTCTTTGCCACGAGGATTCCTTCTTCTATTCGATGTCTGACAAAATGATATTTTCTGTCGATGTGCCTAGATCTCCCGTGATCCCTTGGTTCCTTTGCTTAGGCAACTGCAATTTCACTATCACAGAAAATTTCCATGGGCTCCTTAATAGCTGGTATAACTCCAAGGTCTCTGATGAAGTTCATTAGCCATATAGCCTCCTTTGCTGCTTCACTTGCTGCTATATACTCTGATTCACAAGAGGAATCAGCCACTGTATCTTGCTTGGAACTTTTCCGTGTAATTGCCCCTCCATTTAGGGTAAAGACCCAGCCCGACTGAGAGCGGAAATTATCCTTATCAGTCTGAAAGCCAGCATCACTATACCCTGCTACTTTCAAGTCATCACTCCCACCAAGGGTAAGAACCCAATCCTTAGTCCTTCGCAAGTACTTGAGAATATTCTTTACTATAGTCCACTAAGCCTTGCCAAGATTACTCTGATATCTGCTAACCATGCTTAAAGCAAATGCAACATTAGGACGAGTACAATTCATAGCATACATGATCGAGCCTACATTAGAAGCATATGGGACTCAACTCATCTCAGCTATCTCTTCATCTGTACTCGGGCTCTAAGTTATACTCAGTCTGGCATTACAATGAATAGGTAAATATCCTTTCTTGGAATTTTCCATACTGAACCTCTTCAACACTTTGTCCAAGTAAGTACTCTGACTAAGTCTAATTACTCTTTTACTCCTGTTTTTCAAAATCTTTAGCGCGTGGATATAGCCATCTTCTCCTAGGTCTTTCCGAGCGAAACACTTCCCAAGCCAAGATTTCACTTCCTGCAGGGTTGGGATGTCATTTCCTATGAGCTTCATGTCATCCACATACAGTACCAAAAAGCTAACTCTACTCCCACTAGCCTTGACATATATACAAGATTCATATTCACATCTCGAAAAGATAAACTCTTTGACTTTCTCATCGTAGAAAATATTCCATCTGTGAGGTGCTTGTTTCAATCCATATATGGATTTTTCAAGCTTACACACTCTATTAGGGTATTTTGTACTTACAAAACCCTCTGGTTGAACCATGTAAACATCCTCAACTAAGTTTCCATTAAGGAAAGCGGTTTTGACATCCATTTGCCATATTTCATAGTCATGAAATGCAGCAATGGCTAATAGAACCCTAATAGACTTAATCTTGGCCACTAGTGCAAAGGTCTCATCATAATCAACTCCCGGAGTTTGAGAATAACCCTTTGCAACCAGTCATGCCTTATAAGTATGTACATTACCATCCATGTCGGTCTTCTTCTTGAAGATCCATTTGCACCCTACTGTCTTACGACATGGTACATTATCAACCATGTTCCAAACTTGATTGTCATACATGGATTGTATCTCGCTATCCCTAGCATCTTTCCATTTAGCAGACTCAGGGCCTGCCATGGCTTCCGTGTAACTGTTAGGCTCTTCCAGATTTATCAGTGTATTATCACTTATAAGGGTATCACCTTCTGCAGTAATATGGAAACAATAATAATGCTCAGGTGCATTCCTCACTCTGGTGGAACGCCTCAGAGGTATGGACTCTTTAGTCGGCTCAACAGGAGTTTCCTCCTTAGGTTTAGGGCTAGGGTTTGAGGTTCCTTCACTACTTGACTCTTGAGTTTCTTCAATTTTAACTTGCCTCCCACTGTCTCCTTCGATTATGATTTCTCTCTCTCGAAAGACTCCTCTTCTTGCTACAAATACCACATTGTCACTGGGTATGTAGAAGATATAACCAAAAGATTTATGTGGGCAGCTGATAAAAATACACCTCACACTTGGAGGTTCGAGCTTGTCATGAGTCTCGCGTCTCACGAAAGCCTCACAACCCTAAACCTTGATGTGGTCAAGATTTGGAACTTTTCCAGTCCATATCTCGTGAGGTGTTTTGGCAACATTCTTTGTAGGGACTAGATTAAGGATATGGGCGGCAGTCTCTAAGGTATACCCCCAAAATGAGATTGGTAGCGAAACTCGACTCATCATGGAATGAACCATGTCCAACAAGGTTCGATTGTGCCTATCAGCAACACCATTCAACTATAGTGTTCTGGGGGGTGACAATTGTGAGACTATCCAACATTCCTTAAGATAGTCAAGGAACCCGGTACTAAGATACTCACCAACTCGATCGGGTCGATGCATCTTAATGGTCCTGCCCAACTGATTCTCCACTTCTTGCTTAAACTCTTTGAATTTATCAGAGGTTTCCGACTTATGTTTGATTAAGTAGACATATCCATATCTAGTAAAATCATCAATAAAAGTCACATAAAAGCGATTAGCATCTCTAGTGGCAGTTCTGAAGGGTCAAAGTAGACAAGATTCACAACTATCATCTGACTTTAGGTCGCATGATTCCAAGACTCCATCCTTTTGGAGTTGGGCTATGCGTTTCTTGCTTACATGTCCAAGACGACAATGCCATAAAGATGCTTTATCTAGGCTAGTGGAAGAATCGATATACAATACATTATTTCCTAAGTTATCTACAACAGATACAGTTTCAGACACACCATCACAAGGTAATTCTTTAAAATAAAGAACACTATTCTAGAAAGCATCAATACCACCACTTTTTGTTGGGTTTTGAGCAATCTAACACTCCTAAGTGTACATGCAACCCTAAATACCTTGGATCTATGTTTTCTCTATTATACATGAAAATATCAACTTTGCAAGGTATTGTACTATTCTAGCATACAAAACTTTGAATAACACAAGTTAGAATAACATACCTTTTGTTGGTGCTTGTCTTCATGAAGCTTGAGTGCCTAGTGCCCCAAGTGTGACACCTTAAATGGTTCACACAACACCATAAGCACTTGGAATAAATTAGAGAGAAACTAGAATACTTCATGAAATCGTTTTGCCCTCACCCTCACACATAGTGTATGATTTCTTGAGTCATGGGATTCTTTTATATGGTGGCTATTAGGGTTACACCATGTAACTCGTGACTTTACCCATCCCTTATGCTCCATGGATTTTAACCTCCATGGAGCATCCATGGGTCACCCCATGGACTTAGTCCAACATAAGGAATCTTGGATCACATGCCCACATATATAAGAATGAATGATTTACACAATCAACCCATATATTTAATTAGTCTCCTTTTGATCACTTAATTAATTCCAAATTAATTCTTGATCAATACTAATTAAATAACCTTATTAATATATTAGAACTTATAATATATTAATAAACCTTAAGTGTTATTTCTCTCATTTTAATCTACCCAAGTGCATGATGCCATGCAACCCAAATGTACCATGCCGGGTCGGGTCAAGTTTTACCAATTATAGTTATGGACTTAGACATTAATCCAATAGTCTCCCACTTGGATAAGTCTAAAACTATTATTGCAAGTATGACTTCAAAACCCGACTAGCAATCGTAGCTCTCAAAAGCTTCTGTCGAACTCTGACCTTGTAGATGAACTCTGACCTTTGTCAATGACTTGTCCATTAGATAAGGGATCATATATTCCTCCATTCTAGATATCATATGGACTGAGACATGGATTATAATCATTCTCTATGTCCATTTGTTGTTTCTTGATTTCTAATTTATGACGATTGACTAATTGAACAAATCAAATCAGTCCTGGCCCGTCGGAGCACTTCCATTTGTCATCATCAAATCATCGAGGGGCCCACAGATAGTGCTTTTATCCCAAAGGTAAAAGGAATGGATAAACTTCGACTCATATGCTTGTACTAACTATTTGTTGAATCATACACAAAGGCACGTTTTATAACATCGAGTTACCAATGCGTTTACGTGCAATCAATGTATAACCAACTCATAGTCAACAACTCATATCTCTAGGTTTGAAGAATATGAGATATTATCGTCTCATGATTCACTCGTGATAAAATCTATGAAGTGAATCCAAATGAGCGTGGGTTGAATCCAATACTCAGCCCTTATGAGTACTCATGAATGTTGTAGCAACTATTGCATTGTCTAAAGCACTTTAGACAAATCATACAAGCCAAATTCACGACAATCTTGATTCATATCTACTTCCAACATATGACCGACTGTGGATGGTTTGAATAACTTGGTCATTCGAGAGAATGACCTAGTTATTCTGGAAGTCAAAACATGCAAAGTGAAACACAAAATAATACTAGTCCTATATGGCCTCAACACTTTGAGCGTAAATAAAACACCTTTTATCTAAGCACCATATTGATCACTCATTATTCATGTTTCGATTAATCAACTTAATACTTGAATTGAAACAATAGTGATGCCATGCTCCAAGCATGCATACTATGTTTCTCTAAACAATAGCTATGCCATTCTCCAAGTATGCACACTATGTTTACATATGGTCATCTCTTTGTGAAATGTATATCAATTGAACATGAATTCTATGATTCTCATTTCACAATCCCAATCCTTATTGTAAATGTAAGAATACCAAGTTCTTGTCATTTACCGTAATCTATGCAATCATCCTCTTGTAATGATATTCACACAAGTCACAAAGACTTGGCAACAAACATTACAAAGTATTCCAATGGAAAGTAATTCCATGGAGATGAAGTCTCAGATTCAAAGTACATTCCTTTGAACATCCTTCTTTGCATTTACATAGATTCAAAGAATAACTTCCACCTATGGAAACAATTCCATATTCCCATCTTGACCATCACTTTTGAACAAGAGTTGCCTCTTTCCAAAATATGTCAATACGATCCTTACTCTATACTTCCAATTGTCCATGAGTAACCAAACTTTGGAAAACCCCAAATTGTTCTCGACAATTGCTTAATCATCTTAGTCATATCCATTTCTAATCCCTTTTCCCTTCTTAACGCCCTAAGCATTAGGAAAATTTAGAATGGATGAACATTATAACACATGCAACTGATCCTATATCCGAAGCATATGGGATACGATTCATGCTATAATATTTTTATTTGCCATGTTCTCAGAATTCGAACTATGAAGAGGGATGTCGTAATCATAATCAAATTTTGAGAAAGAAACATATATAGAAATTCCTTATGTTGAACAATTCCAACATAACATTCATATATATTCTTGACTAAAGTTGATAAAATTCCCAATCTAAGCTTGTAGAATTGGAATGAGGTATAAATTTCTCTCCCTTAATTATAGTAAAACAACTTTTTCAAAGAGAGTTGAAACTTTTGTTTTCTATAATTAACATTGCTAACTTGCAACATAATCATCATGCTCCCACTAGCATAATGATTATTTTCTAACTAGCATAACACTTTATGCTCCCACTAGCTTTGACATGTACCTAGAAATCAGTCAGATTTCTGATACTAGATTGCCTTGATAAGACTTTATCAAACCATACACCTGGAGTCTAATCCTTTCCTTAGATAGCTCACATGTGAGTCTAAACCTTTTCCGTTCTCATTAGTTAGTGTGCCGGTTAACCACACACTCTCCACTAACGACATGAGAATGAAAACTTCACACATGCTATCCACTTAAATCTACTAAGTGAAAGAGTTTCCTCACTATCATTTTCATGAATAGGAGAGAAACCTTATGACACTTAGATTTAATGGTGTATGTGTTCTTATCCATGTGAATTGTCAAAACCATAGTCACAAGACAAGGATAATGAAACCAATTGAGAACTCTTAGAACTCCAATGCACCTGGCAGCTCAAGGGCCTGCCATTGCTTCCAAGTTGTTATGCAACCAGTTGAGAACTCTTAGAACTCCAATGCAAAACCAACTTTAACTGGAATGGGCACAGAATATGTCAACACGATAGGTTACAAACCTCAAGTCGTGGTCTAGTGATTAACAAAACTCTTGATTAGTTCTTGAATCTATCTTAAGATCCTTTTAAGGCTCCCACTGACCTCTTGACATATAAGATTCTCTTTGTCAAGAACCCTTCCTTGACAAAAACGAATATTCAAGAGTTAGTGCAGATTCTTATCAAGTTAAACACTTCTCACAATTGGTCTTAGTTGGTCTTTGTTTTATCCAAAACATCACAACTTCCCAATTTCAAATGTACAAGAGTAAGATCACATTTTACTCTACATTTTACAAGTGTTATAAACCTTTCTTAAGATTATGTTACTCAAGGCTTAATCTTGGAGTATGACTCTAAGATTTAATTTTGGAACGAAGTATAATTTATCTTTTGATCTAACCATTTCAACAATTCACGATTCCTCTCCTTAGTCAAACAAAATGAACTAAGGTGTCCTCAGAGGATCAATTGTGACATGGTTTCATAATCACTAATATAATCATAACACAAAATACACAAGTACTCTCCCATCTCTTCAGATTGGAGAAACTTTTATCTTTCTGGCTTATTTGAGCCTTCTTTTTCATTCTGCCATACATTGAAACTTTTCGAATGTTTCAGAATTACACTTAAACTTGTAAGCATAATCATATTTACTAAACTTTAGTAAATCTTATCAACCTTTGTGGTGGACCTGACCAGCACACAACCAAGTATACCCAATCGTTTAGTCCTTTACTTGACTCACATGCGAATGTGAACAAGGAATTAGTCTTAATTTACCAAAGATGAAAATTCTCATTCATCACACAATACAACTTGCATGATTCCAAGTTTCTATCCAACTGAGACTTGGGTGATGAGAAACTTTCCTTATTTGGTAAACTATGACACCACCACAAATGAAAGAATCAAATCCATTTCCTATATTTCTTATCAATGGAAACATATAATCAACATTTTTTCACAAATGCCATTGTAAGGATACTTAAAATAAATAAAATCAAAAGAATTTTTCTTTTATTTTAAAACTTTGCGGAAAAATTAATCCTTACAATCCATATGGAAAAGTTGTTGTTATCTATTCCTAAGCAATATATCATAACTCTTAAGTAACAGCTCAAAATTCTGAACACCGAACGATGCGATCGAAATCCATCTTCGCGGTCAGAATCAGCATATACTTCCTTTACGTTTCTTCACTTTTTCTTTGATTCTTAAAACATCAACATGTGACCTCGTCACATTATGCAATAAGAATCTCATAATAGAAACTTAATAGAGTTAGACAATGGACTTTACCTGAAGTAGAGTCAAACCTATTGACTTTACCATCCTTAAGATGTTTCAGGTAAATTTAGCAGCTTCGCAACCAAAATCTTTCCTTTGGCAACAGAATCATATGGACTCTTTGGAAACGTACATGGAACTATCACAGACTTAACCTTTCTCTTTACCATTTGGTCAACCGAGTTGACTATGGCCGATCCCTTTCCATTGGGAAGAGAAAGTTTTTCCTGGACCTCCAATGTCACCATTTTCAATGTCCAAATAGGTTTTGAAAGTAGATCTTCCAATACAATTTGCTTTACTAATGCTCCAAATCATTGCTGATTTAGCATCATCGAGCAAATAGGTAAGATCATTAAGGGTCTTGTCGTGACCTAGAAATCAGGGAGTGACTGAAGAACCGAGTCAGCCGCCAGCTACCTCGAGACTTCGACACCCGACTCTCCCGACTTGTCAATATGTGGCTTAATCCCCAAGATCTAAGCACATATAAACTTGGCTTGCCAATAGGGATTGAGTGACTTAGAACTTATCAAGTCTTAAAACTTGTGGGATAGGGAGATTTATTGGAGGAGGTGGATTAAGTGAAGTATGATTTCTGGTCCCACAAATGCCCAACAAAGGGATTGATCTTTCACCTTCATTGCCATTTGGGATATCGTCTTCATTAGGAAGCTTGTTCCTAAAGATTTGGGAAGACCATAACTAACTAAACTAGACATCTATAATGGGAGAAATTCAAGTTAGTTGATTTAAAGTCCTTAATACAACACCCAATATGAAGTATTAAGGCTAGGACCCAATAACCTATTTATAACTGGAAGAGGGATGCCGTAATCCAAGTTATAAAATAGTTAAAGGTAGGCAAATGCTGATTTACCAATTTCCACCATGAAAACGAAATATTTTATTATTAGGTTTTATTGGTTTTGAAACTCCTAGATCTTTTGAGATACATTGAACTTTTCAATGGCATGTTTGAATCACGATTTTGCCCTTTCAAATTTGTGACTGGGATGCCGAGGATCACAAACAAGGTGTGAATAACCATACAAATTGACTTGGTACCCTTAACAATATTACCTAATCGATGTGTCGGTTAACCACACACGCTCCACCGATCTATAATAAAGTCAAGTTACCATTTGCCACTCTTACTAGTCCATGTTAGTGTGTCGGTTAACCACACACGCTCCACTAACAACTTGGTAAGGTACAATGTGTAATTTTATGGGCTAGCACCTTTTCACATTTTCCTAAGTAACTAAGATTGGGAATTTATAAGTGTTTAGTTACTTACTATTTTTCATTATACTTTTAATGAAGGGAGAATTATAGTCCATTCCTACCTGTTCGGCTAACGACCCTCCACCAGTCAAGGAAGCGGTGGGTGAGAGTGGACACCCATTAAACTGTCATTTTATAGGCAGTAACCTTATACCCCCCTTATAGACCGGCTTCGTGAATGAGGCCTACTAACGGTAAGATTGACTTCCTCTTATGCATATCTATATAACTAAAATTATAATAATAGTATAAGGGTTTAATTTTAAACTTTTTAAAATTTCAATGTTCAATTTGGAATTAAAGTATACATGAGGAGTAAATTTTCAAATTCCAAAACTTGAGGGCAAGTTTTGAAACTATTTCAAGACTCTTTAAATCATAACTTATGAGTTTAATGGTTCATTAAAATGAAGACTCTTCAGTTTAATGTAACCCCTTATTCTTTAAAAACACTTTAAAGAAGTGTCTCTTCAACATCCATAACTCAAGGACAAGTTATGGAGTCATTAAAGTATTTAATGAAAAAAACTCTTACATTTTATGTAACCTACAAAACTTTTATGAGTTTTTAAGATTCATAAATATGACTTTTTACATAACTTGAAGACAAGTTACAAAAACATATTTTATGAACTTCTTTTAGACTAATATGGATTGAAAACAACTAAAACATAATTTTTCATTATCAATCTAAAATAACTCATAAATCAAGGAAACATAAAATTCTTGAAAATTCATAACTTGAGGACAAGTTATGAACTCCATACAATTTTTCAACAAGATCATGAATTATATCAACAAACAATTTGCACACAATTCCTATGATCTAGCAAAACTCATAAGCATGATTATTCATAATCAACAATTTTCAAGAATAACATGAACACATATAAACTTGAAATTTTTATTATAGCATTGAAATTGGTTTAACATAATCATTACAACATTCAAATAAGTTTTATAAGCCCAAAATAGTCAAAGGTAATGATTCTAGACCAATTCCAGCACCAAAACTCAAAAATATGTTGTCTGGGGGTCCAACTCGTCGAGTGCATGAACAAACTCGGCGAGTTGGATGCATTTTGCCTTGGACTTGTCGAGTCCCTTCATGGACTCGGCGAGTCTGCTGGGCTGACAGCACCAAAAGTCGATTTTTAAGCAGTTTAAGCAAGTAGAACAAGAAAACAAGCCTTGGCTCTCAGACCACTGTTAGGTTTTGAGCAATCTAACACTCCTAAGTGTACATGCAACCCTAAATACCTTGGATCTATTTTTTCTCTATTATACATGTAAATATCAACTTTCCAAGGTATTCTACTATTCTAGCATACAAAACTTTGAATAACACAAGTTAGAATAACATACCTTTTGTTGGTGCTTATCTTCATGAAGCTTGAGTGCCTAGTGCCCCAAGACTGACACCTCAAATGATTCACACAACTCCATAAGCACTTGGAATAAATTAAAGAGAAATTAGAATACTTCATGAAATCATTTTGCCCTCACCCTCACACATAGTGTACGATTTCTTGAGTCATGGGATTCTTTTATATGGTGGCTATTAGGGTTAGACCATGTAACTTGTGACTTTACCCATTCCTTATGCTCCATGGATTTTAACCTCCATGGAGTATCCATGGGTCACCCCATGGACTTAGTCCAACATAAGGAATCTTACATCACAAGCCCACATATATAAGAATGAATGATTTACACAATCAACCCATATATTTAATTAGTCTCCTTTTGATCACTTAATTAATTCCAAATTAATTCTTGATCAATACTAATTAAATAACCTTATTAATATATTAGAACTTATAATATATTAATAAACCTTAAGTGTTATTTCTCTCATTTTAGTCTATCCAAGTGCATGATGCCATGCAACCCAAATGGACCATGTCGGGTCGGGTCAAGTTTTAGCAATTATAGTTATGGACTTAGACATTAATCCAACACTTTTATCATCAAAATAAAAGGTGAACCCTTGTTTATACAATGCATGAAAGGAAATAACATTTCTTGCCATTTATGGTGAATAAAAACATTTATTCAAGTCTAGTTTCAACCCACTATCAAGTAACAAGGAATAAACTCCAATGTTGGTGACTGAGGAAACTTTCCTATTCCCCATGATTAGGTTTATCTTTCCATGCTCCAAATCCTCACTTTTTCTTAGTCCCTGCAAATAAGAACATATGTGAATTCCACAACGTGTATCCAGGTCCCAAGACTTAGAATGAGGTGAGTTATTAGACAATATAGTGTATATACCTACATGGTTGGGTTTTACTTTCCCATCCTTAAGATCTTGCTTGTATTTACGATAGTTTCGCTTCCAGTGCAACTTTTCATGGCAATAGAAGCATTCAGTCTCATTAGGGTTAGCAGAAGAAGTGAACAAACCTTTCTTGGTTTTTCTTGAAAAGGAGCCTTCAAGGGTCTTACCCTTGGTACCCTTAGAAGGGTTCTTTGTTTTATTACCTTTGCCATTCCCGATTGCCAAGACATTGTCCGCCATAGGAGTAGGAGGAGTAGCAACACCCGACTTACCCTTAAGACTACTTTCTGCAGTCTTTAAGAGTCCTTGAAGTTTACTAAGTGTAACTTCTTCCTTATTCATGTGGTATGTCATTCTAAATTGATCATAACATGAAGGTAAGGAGTGAAAAATGATATCTATTGCTAACTCCTCAGGAAAGTCAACATTCAGTTTCTTCAAGCAATCCACAAATCTTCGCATTTTCTGCATGTGGGTCGTGAGGGACTCATTGTCCTTCATTTGGGTGGTTATCATGGTTGAGATTATTTCATACCTCTCTTGACGAGTGCTTTGATGGTATCGCTCCGTCTAGTCCATGTGCATCTCAAAAGGGTAATAGTCCTCATAGGACTTTTGGAGGTTAGCTGTCATTGTAGCAGTCATGATACATGCTACATTGGTAGCATCCCTTTCATGTGCTTGAAATGCAGCAATCTCCTCTGGGGTAGCACTTGAGTCATCAATCTCCTTCAGCTCCCTATCAAGGACATATTCTTTGTCCTCATAGTGAGTGACCATCCTGATGTTTCTGATCCAATCAATAAAATTGGATCCATCAAAGATGACTCTCACACAAAGGTTCATGAGAGAGAAGGAGCCAGTAGGGTTTGAGCCAGAAGCATTGTTTTTGGAAGACATCTGAAATGAAATAATAAGTTTAGATTAGATTTCAGGATAGTCCTTAATAAAGCACCCAAATGCTATATTAAGGCTAGGACTCAACTCAATATTTTATAACTTAGAAGAGGGATGCCGTAATCCAAGCTATAAAATATTTAAAGGTAGGTGAATGACGATTCACCAATTTCAACCATAAAACAAAATAAATTTTATTATGTTTTAATTGGTTTAGAAATTCCTAGGTTCTTTGAGATTCATTGAACTTTTCAATGGCATGTTTCAATCTCGAGTGTGCCCTTCAAGTTTTGTGACTGGGATGTCGAGGATCACAAAACAAGGTGTGAAGTAACCATGCAAATTAGTTGGTACACTTAATGTATTACCCCTCAATCGAAGTGTCGGTTAACCGAACACGCTCCAACGATACTATAATAAACATTAAGTCACCCTTTGCCTACCATGATAAGTCCAAGTTAGTGTGCAAGTTAACCACACACGCTCCACTAATGACTTAATAAAAGTGCACAGTGTAATTTCATGGAATACCTTTTCGGCTAACAACCCTCCACCGATTAAGTTAGAATAGACACCCGTTAAGTTGCCAATTTATAGGCAACAACCTTATACCCCCCTTATAGACCGGCTTCGTGAATGAGGCCTACTAATGGTAAAACGACTTTTATCTTATACATATATAATTTTATTCACTTATAATATTATAAAGTATAAGGGTTAAATTTTTATATTTAAAATTCTAAGGGTTGGAACTAAAGTTTTAATTATCACTTTACTTGTTCCAAAACTTGAGGGCAAGTGTTGTAAACTTTCAAAGCTTTTCATTTCTCATAACTTATGATTTTATTACAGTATTAAAATAAAGACTCTTCATTTTCATAACTCTTGTGTTCTTTTAATGGTTTTAATTCATGCGTGACTCTTGGTTTTCCATAACTTGAGGACAATTTATGGACTCTATTAAAACACATAATGATAAAGAATTAACTAGCATGGTGGTTACAAATAATTCCTATGATCATCGAAATTCATAAGTTCAAGAACATGATTATCAAGAATTTCAAGAACCATAACAAACTTATATAAAACTTGTAATATTTTATAATACCCATTGGAAATGCATTCACATAAACATTACACCAACTAAAACAAGTTTTATCAAAACAGTTTAGGGTAATGTTTCTAGTCCATTTCCAATGGCATAACTCGAAAATCTGGACATTGCAGCCTCTACTCGTCAAGTGCATGAACAGAGTCGACGAGTAGCATGCATTTCTGCATGAACTTGTTGAGTCCCCCCATGGAATCGGCATGTTCATATGTGCAGTGAACAAAAAACTTCGTTTTTCAGCTATTTTGCATCAAGTATCAAACAAACAAGCCTAGGCTCTGATACGACTATTGGGTTTTGAGCATTCTAACACTCCTATGGTGTACATGCAACCCTAGAAACCTTGGATCTATGTTTGACTAAGATACATGAAAAATGATTTTCCAAGATTCATAATCTTATCTAGCATACATGGGGATCTTTTATTCTAGTAGTTAGTAAGAGTTGCATACCTCGTTGTAGCTTGGATTCCTTTGAAACCTTGTGAGCCTAGCACCTAAAGTGTGATGCCTCAAATGCTTCACACAACACCAAGTACACTTGGAATAACCTCTTAAGAGAATAATACTTCTTAGAATTTCGGCTAGCCCTCTTTGATTCACTCTAGTGGCCGAAAATGGTGAATAATAGCTTCTGTATATAGTATCTTACAATTACGGTTACACCATGTAAACCCTAATTGTCATGACCTTTCATTTCCATCACCCAAGGGTTATGTAACCCCCATGAAGCATCTTATGGGTTTAACCCAACTTGATAATCCATGGAGCCTTGGCCCACTATATAAGTTATGGATGATTGACATAATCAACCCATATATTTAATTAGTCTACTTTTGATCACATAATTAATTCTAAATTAATTATTGATCGATACTAACTAAACATTATTATTCTTATTATTAATATATTAGAACTTATAATATATTAATAAACCATAAGTGTCTTATTTCTCTCATTTAGTATATACAAGTGCATGATGCCATGCAACCCAAATGGACCATGTCAGGTCGGGTCAAGTACATACCAAATATAGTTATGGACTTAGATACTATATCCAACATACATACCTATAACTTGGTTGGTTTTGACCAAAGATGTCTTGGGTATGTGTCTTTATGTGTGATCGTGAAAGAAATTTAGGATTAAAAAGAGAAGTTTAAGAATCGAAAGTACCTGTGCGATGATTGGACCAAGCAGTTAACTCTTAACTCGTCTGAGAAGAGTAAGGTAGCTCATGAACTAATGTGAATATAGTTTAATTGGGAAGGAATCCTTTTATTGAGAAATCCATTAAGTCTTCATAACACATTGAGTTATGGAGGCTTAGGTCAACATGCTGCAACATGCTTCTATAGATACCTTAACTAGTACATAGTTTCGAAAATATACCTTTCCCTCAAGCAGCAAGCATGAGCTATCAAAAATCTTCGCTAAAACATACACAAGAAAAATTAAAAGAACACAAACATATTTTTGGATTTTACATTTTTGAAAGAAAAATTACAAAAATTAGAAAATATTTTTAATATTTTTGAATTTTGAAGAACAAAGACAAAAATGAAAAATCTTTTTGTTGTTTTTGATTTTTAAAGAAAAATAGAAAACAATAAAAGAAAGGTACCTGATTAGCAAAAATAAGAATATGAAAAAAGTAGCGAAGATTTTGTCAAACGATTGTTTATGATGTCGAAAGCAAAGCATGTCAAAGCGTTGACTATGAAGAGTAACCATTGAATTGACATCTTTCCACCACTTTGGTTTGTCATTCTAAAGATATCAGTCCTGGAATTGAATTTGCATCGATCATTCATAAGCTATTCAGTATTCTTATGAAATATTTTTCATCTAAAGGTTTTATAACGATATCAGTAAGCTGATTAGTTGTCTTTACAAAATGAACTTCAATGTTGTCATCTTCAACATGATCTTTAAAAAAGTGTTAGTGAAGAGCAATGTGTTTTGTTTTGGAATGTTGCACATGATTGTGATAAATGTGTATGGCACTTTGTGAGCCGCAATACAACAAAATTCTCTTCATGTTGATTGCATAATCATGCAGTTAACTTTGAATCCATAAGATTTGAGAAGTGCAAGCTGCAACAGCAACCTATTCTGCTTCTGCTATGGAAGTCGAAACACATGTCTGTTTCTTCGCTTGGTAACTCACAAGCATCCCATCCAAAAGTTGACATCCGTGACTTGTTCTTTTTCGATCAAGTTGACACCCACCAAGATCAGTACCTGAATATGATTGAATGCAAAACCCTTTTTTCGAAGGATACCACAATCCTAACGAAACTGTGGCTTTAGGATAGCGAAAAATATTCTTCACAGCAGTAAGATGAGGTTCACTAGGATTCGATTGGTACCTAGCACAATTGCACATAGAAAACATAATATCAGGTCTACTAGTTGTGAGGTATAGTAATCAACCTATCATGATTCAATACCATGTGAGATCAATAGTTGGTTTGTCCAAAGATGGACTTAGTCTTGTTCCAACAACCATCGGTACTCGTAACTTTGAACTATTTGTCATGGCGAACTTCTCAAGCAGATTTCTTGTATACTTCTCTTGATTGATAAAATTTCCTTCTCTGCTTTGACGAATGTTTTATCCCAAAAAATTGTTTATCTTCCCCATCATACTCATCTCAAACTTATTTTTCATCATATTTTCTAATTCAATTGACAATTGAGGATCAGTTGAACCAAAGATAATATCATCGACATAAATTTGTGTTGGGTATTAGATGTTGCATCATTGGGCTTATTGTATTTAGTCCATTATGTACACTGTTTTTGGCCTATCCAGCCGTCTTATTTATTAGGGTTTATGTATTTAGAATGCACGCATGCACTGTAGGAGGTTAAGGCTTTTATCTTTCGAAATCATTTTGTAAACCCTAATCGCAACTCTACAGTAGCAGTTCTTTATCGAGCTCTTCTGAGGCTGTGAAGCTTGAATCATTAAGCATATTTTGATTCATTGTCGTGTTCTTCTTTGCTTGTTGTTTTTGAATCTTATAAATCATTAAGGATTTTATCCTAACAATTGGTATCAGTGTAGGAGACTGTGTAATCTATATGCATCTCTTATGTTAAAAGAAGCTGCTAGGGTTTCCATTAGTATTAGATCTTGTTGAGTTGCCATCTATGTGTTCTTGATGCTGTCTTTGTGATCTCAATATTTCTCTTAGTTTTTACACGTCCGAGTCTTAAACAGGTTAAGAAGATCTTGTTAAAATTTCGCACGAGGATTCTCAGATCAATTCCATGAGCAGTATTGGGTCAACAACAAGTATTCCCATTCTATTTACCATCGAATATGAAGTCTAACACTTCATTTTAAAGATTATGTTCTAGGGTTTGAACATAATGGTTATTTGATCTGGCAAGCTATCACTATTGGAGATGTTATTGGAACAAAAAGGGTTATTAAAACTCAAACTAATCTCAATCGACTTTTTCTTGATGTCTAGGAAGTTCCTCAGGATGAAAGAGACAAACTGAAGAGGAACATCAAAGCAATGACAATCATCAAATTCGCATTGTAGATTGATACCTTTATCTTGTTAGTTCTTGCGACACAACCAAAGCCATATTGAACAAGCTTAAAGTGCTTTACTGAACATATGTAGATCTTGAGCATTCTACTCAAACGCGATTGCTTTCTGAATTCGGTGCTTTTGTGTAAAAGGTTGAAAAAAATCTTAGTCAAACGTTCAATCGCTACAATCATATTTTGAGCACGATGATGAAACATGGCATTAGGTGTGAAATCATCAAGCAGAAGACAACGTTTATGAATGGGTTAAGGTCTGAATGGATGGTTGTAGTATCAATGGTGAAAGCTCACGAGCAGTTCTGAAATTACACCTCAGCAAAGCTGGTAGGTATTCTAAAGTCACATGAAAGCGAGGTGACTAAAGAAGCGAAAGTTGTGTCTAGCATGGGTACGTTCACTAGTTCCAAAGGGGAAGCAAGTAGCCGAGGATGAAGATAAGGCTAATCTTTCTGATTGTGAGCTCACAAATGAAGAGTTCGCTATGATGGTGTGGAATCCCAAGAAATTCGCAAAGAAGAAGTTTCCCTCCAACAAAAACAGCAACTGGCATGGAAGCTATTGTTCAGAAAAAGCGAAGTAAGAGAAAGTGAATAGCTTCCAGAAGAAAGAAGAAAATAAAGAGAAACAACTAGTAGGTGATTTAGGCTATGACTGCAACTATTGTCCTGGCATGAATCGTCTGGCTAAAGAGTGCATGTTGTGCCGATTGAATGAGAAGAAATAAGCAGAAGATGATGAGACCTACCATCTTCGCAAGCTTGAGGAAATCAAGTAGAAAAAGAAAGCTAATAAATCGATGCCTGCTTTGATTGTGCAGGGTAATAATGATGATGATGAGTTCGTTGGAGTGGAGGTATGGTCCACCGATTCAGAGAATGAAGAGGTTAGAAGGCCCACTCACGGAAAGAGTTTTGTGGCGAATGAAGGAGATTCACATGTGGGTGGAAAGTGTTTTATGGTTATAAATGATGTATCACAAATTTGAGGGTATGAAATAGATGGAGGACATGGAGAAGCGAACGGAAGAAAGGATGACACTTGCTTCACTGCGAAGCAAATTCTTGCACAAATTAGCGAATGTGATTAGTTGATTAATAAGGTACATTCCATTCTTAAATGTCTTAATGTACTTGTATCTAATTATGAAACTGAATTAAACGATTTAAAATTCACCTTTTCAAGTATATGTGAAAGTTTGAAACAAACTTGCCTATCAAATGCTAACATAACCGAGCAATTCAGCAGGTTGTCGTCAAAGAGTGAGGAACGAAGCATATAGATAGAGAAGATAGAGTCTGAGCTTTCTAGGTCTAGGGATGAGTCTATTTATTTACAACAAGACAATTTAAAGCTTTTAAAACAAAGTAAGATTTTTTGTTTGATTGCTAAGAAGCTTTATTTTAATATCACTCTATTTTATTTGGGTTGTGAAATTGGTAAGAATATTCATAAAATGATCTTGCCATTTTTGGAATTAAAGGAAGATGAAATTGATGTTGATTGTTATTAATGTAAATCTATCGTCTCATCGGACGAAACCTCTGAGGCTTATAAAATTGGAATTTACAAAATTGACTCATATATATTCAGTCCAAAGAACACAAGGACATGTTCATATAGTTATTCGATGAAAATGAAAGGTTAAAAATCAAAACCGAAACTGTATATAAATTTGATTCATTGAGTTCAAACAATAGATTAAATGTTGAAATTATTTCTGAATTTGATGAGGACAGTGAGATGAGTGAAATATCTATAGAAGATGACGTTGACTATTCGCAATTCCTTAAAAGCGAACCTAAAAAAATGAAAGCTCCCATTTCAGAAAATTCAGTTGAATTTGCACATCTTTATCAAAATAATCCAAAGTTTCTACAGGAAATTGCGACTGTCTTTCCAAAAGGTCAAAACGTCACCTAACCAAGCTTTGCAGTTAATGGCGTAACTAAATGTAAAATTTTGAACTAACATCCATAGTCGAAGTTGATAATGCTGATGGGTGTGATGAGCACTTCTAGTCCACCCCAATTGATAATGAAAACAAGACAATAGGTCTATCTGAGAAGACCTCTTGGAGAGTTAAAGGAAGGTATGTACTTGAACCTATAAATAAGGTTAATACCACCTACGAAAAGGGAAGTTCCAGTGGAACCAAGGATAATCTCACTGATAAATCCTTAATTCAAGAAAACACTCCTATACGAAAGATAAGGGCAAAAGCGAATGTTCACAAATCTGCTAAGCAGCTCGCAACACAAAAACGTCAACGAAATGCCAGGTACAACAAAAATCAACAAGAACGAAAGCAATTTTGGAAGTCAAGGAACCCTAACTATGTTCACCATGAAAAGCATTTCAATCCTCAAACGAACTTTGGATCAGATACCAATTCCAAAATCCAGAAAGCCTCTTCACATGTGAATCCAAAAGGCTTCTTACCTCATCAGTTTCACAGCCCTCATGATCCGAAGCATAGAGTTCATCATAGATCCGCTGTCTTAAAACCCAACATCTTCGTTTATAAACCAGGAGCTTTGCACTCTTCCAACTTCTCGTGACAAGATAAAGGGAAGGCGAAGGTTGTTTCAGAGTCTCACATTCCTTTTAAATCTAAGGAGGAAGAGATAAAGTTTGTTAAAATCAAATAAGAAACAAGAAAAAAAACAAACTAACTTGAAAGAAATAAACCAGAAATATAATCGTATTAAGGTTTTCACAATAAAGAAGAAAGACCAAACAACCCTAATAAAACGAACTTATATGATTGAGCCTTCTATTTCTTATCCAGTTACTGTAAAAGACTCACGTGGAATCAAACACCTTTAGGTTCCTAAATCTGCATAATTTTTATAGATTATTCATGACGAACAGTTTGACACTAAATGGCATATCGTCAGTGGATGTTGGCATCACATGACAGGAAGAAGAGAGGAGTTGAGAGAATACATGAAATTGAAGAATGGCGGTCTCGTGTAATTCGGTAACAATGAGCTTGGTGAAATCAAAGGATATGGCATGATAAGGAATCACGAATTCTCAATTTGCAAAGTGGCATATGTTGAAGTACTACAACACAACTTAATAAGTGTTTTGCAGTTGGTAGTTGGTACTGGGTTAAAGGTCCCATTTGATGATTAAGGATCTGAAATTATCGAAAAGAAATCGAAAACAATACTACTTAAATCAAAACACAAAGCCGAGATGTATCCGCTGAATATCAATCCGATACGAGGGAAGCATTCTATCTGTCCACTCACTAAAGCTACTTTAGATGATAGTTGGTTGTGGCATAGGAGACTTTCACACCTCAACTTCAAAGATATCAACGAGCTGGTTCTTAGTTATCATGTGCGAGGTCCTCCTCTCTTGAAATATGACAAATCCCATCTCTACGCCGCCTGCAAAATAGGAATGAAAAGAAGGAAAAGTCATCGAACTATAGTGAACATGAAGGTTATTGAGCCACTCAAACTACTTCATATTGATCTTTATGGCTCATCTGCAATCGAAAGTATTGGCGGTAACAAATACATTCTCGTTATTGTAGATGATTTTTATCGTTTCACTTGGGTGTTCTTTCTTAAGCAGAAATCTGAAGCAACTCCTAAGCTTAAGAACTTTATCAAGCAGATTGAGTTACAGCTGCAAAAGGTGGTTCGAAATGTTCAAAGCGATAATGGTCTAGAATTTAAGAGCCAAGCGTTCGATGAATTTCTCACTTATAAGGGAGTATCTAAAATTATTCTGCTCCCTATACTCCACAACAAAACGGGGTCGTTGAAAGACGAAACTTTTCGTTGTGTGAAGCAGCTAGGAAAATGCTTTTTTTTCGCATCACTGCATCTTTACTTCTGGGCTGATGCTATTGCTATTACTTGCTTTAGTGAAAACAGGTCACTTCTTAATAAAAGATTCGTTGTCACTCCCTATGAAATTATCAATAAACGAAAACCTAAGGTCAATTCACTATCATTCCAAGTGTTTCATTTTCAATTCAAAGGAACAACGGAATAAGTTTGATGTGAAGGCTGATGAAGGAATTTTTCTAGGATATTTGCTATGGTCAAAAGCATATAGGGTTCTAAACAAACAATCCAAAAATATTGAAGAAACTTATTAGGTCACGTTCAATGACAATTACTTAAAGAAGACACAAGCGTATGATATTCAAACTAAAGAAATATTTCCTCAATGGAACCAAGCGACCATTCCATCGGCCAATCTCTATGAAGAATTCATGCGTCCATTTGACGAACCCGAGAAGGCCATCATATCTGAAGCAGAGGCAACTGATAATAAGGTATAAAAATTGGAGAATATAATTTATGACACTGCTCAAGACATGCACAATCAGTTATCAGCTGCGAATAAGCCTCAAAACACGAGCACCACACTTGAGGGGGAGAATTCTAACTCCACTGCAAGTCCTTAAGAGGAGTTTTTTACTCCATAGAAATCGAATGGTCCATTCCAGTGGGATGCCAGGTTCATCATTGCCATCAAGCTCGGCTCTCCAAGGGGAGGATTTAAGTCCATTTGTAACACACAAAAGTCCTATCGTGGGGGGAAGAAGTGATTCCAATCTTTGAAACTGTTTCATTTTTTGAGGGGGAGAATACAGATGTGAATGATGGTACGGACGTTCAATTAGAATTCAAAGATGATAATGCCGAACTGGATCCATCTTATGATCCAAATTACCATCCACTAACAAAATGGACCAAAGATCATCCAAAAACACAAGTTATTGGTGAATCATCTGCAGGAGTACTTACATTATCTCAAATAAAAGTGAAAGAAACTGCTTTATTCTCTCAAGTGGAATACTCCATGTTTAATTCGTTTGTCTCCAAGATAAAACCTAAATTTGTGAATAATGCGGTCGATCACCCTGATTGGGTATAGGCAATGCAAGATGAGCTCAATGAGTTTGAAAGAAATAAGTATTGGAGATTGATTCCCACTCCATAGGATGCATTTTTGGTTGGTTTGAAATGGGTGTTTCACAACAAAATGGAAAAAGAAGGACATGTAATAAGGAACAAAGAGAGACATGTGGTTAAGTTATATTTTCAGGGAGAAGACATCGACTACAAATAAACCTTCGCACCTGTTGCAAGGTTGGAATCTGTTCGCATGTTCTTGGCATATGCAGCGTATAAGAATTTCGAAGTACATCAAATGGATGGTAAGTGTGATTTCTTAAATGGAGAATTAGAGGGGCTCGTATACATGGAACAACCACCGAGTTTTGTGAATGAGAAGTATCCCGATCACTGCTATACATTGGGCATGGCAGTCTATGGTCTGAATCAAGCTCCAAGAGCCTGGTATGAAACACTAACTCGCTTCCTTAAAATGTCCAAATTGAAACAAGGTTCGGTTCACCCAACCTTCTTTCACAAGAAAGAGGGTAACCACTTAATGATCGTCCAAATTTATGTTCATGATATCATCTTTGGATCTACAAATCGTAGCTTAAAAGTTGAACTCAGAAAGTTGATGGAAACTAAATTTGAGATGAGCTCTATGGGTCCGATTAACTTTTTCCTTGGCTTGAATATATGATAGCGACCAGAAGACATTTTCATAAATCAAGAAGCATACACGAAGACCTTACTATCTAAGTTCGGTATGATGGGAGACTCTAAAGTAATGGTTCCAATAGCATTCGGAACGAAACTAACACCATCACTGGAAAAATTCGTTGTTGATATGACTCTTTATCGCCAAATGATAGGATCTCTAATGTACCTAATAGCTAGTAGTCCAAATATTATGTTTTTCATTTGTTATTATGCTAGTTTTCAAGCTAATCCATGCAAACCTCTTATGGTGTAAGTTAAGAATATCTTTAGATATCTGAAATGAACCTCTTCACTCAGTATATGGTATCCTACGAAATCAGGTTTCTTCGTATAAGTGTTTTCAGATGCTGATCTTAGAGGACGCGGCTTAGATAGAAAAAGCACAACTGGAGGATGCAAATTTCTTGATGGAAAACTTGTCAGCTAGCAGTCCAAAAAGCAAACAGGCGTCTCCTTATCAATAGCCGAAGTTGAGTACACTGCTGCTGCATCTTGTACTTCTCAAGTCATATGGATTCAAAGTCAATTACGAGACTATGGCCTGAACATGAAGTGAATCCAACTCTATTGAGATTCTGAAAGTGCAATTCGCATTTGTCACAACCCAGTGCAACACTCAAAGAGGAGACACATAGCATTGAGGTATCATTTCATCAATGATCATGTAGAAGTCGGAAATGTTGAGACTCATTTCGTTCGATCCACAGACTAATTGGCTGACATATTCACGAAGCCTTGCTGAAATCATCCTTTAATAGAATACTCCAAGGCCTAGGAATTATGGAAGATGAGTCAGTTCCAAAACCACCTTCGCTTTCAAAGTAGCCCTTTCGCTTTTGGGTTACCTGTTGGCTTTTGTTTTTATTTTTCGACATGCGAAATAGAATGAACGCTCGCTCTATTTCGTTTCCAATTTTTCTGGGACACGAATTGAGATGAGCGTTCACCCTAACTTTCCCCTCAATTTTTTTTAAGAGAACGCTCGTGGTCTGGATTTTTTTGTATATTAGGCTTACTTGTTCCGTTTTATTTTTCATTAAATCTTTGAAAAATACATTAATATATATTTTTTTTTTTTTATCTTTCAAATTTAAAATACAAAATATTTTATTTTTGTTTTGTTTCTTTCTTTTTTCATAAATTATCAGAATACAAAAATATATATTTTTTCATATTTAATATCTTTGTTTCTTTGAGTAGCATTGCAGGTTAGATTGCATGTTGTCTGAAGCCTTAATAGACTCAATGTGAAGTCTTAATGAATCAAATCTACCATTTGGTTCCTCCAAACTAGGTTGTTAAATTCACATTAGTCACGAGCTACCTTACTCTTCTCATCTGGAGTTAAGAGTTATCTGCTTTGTTTTATTCGCATAGCATAGGTACATTTACTTCTCTGGAGCCACCTTCACTTTTCTCCATTTTCCTTCATACTCATAAATGTAATCCTTGAGACTCTCAGCCACACCACTGAGGTTTATGGTTACAAAACATCTGAGTTAATGATCTTAGATTCGTTCACCACGAACTGAGTGAAACCAATCATTCAACACACATAAATGAATTAACGATGAACAATTAAAAGTTCTAGCTTTCACCATGGAAATGATGTAGCTCTACCTTCGTGGATTATACCATGAAATATCTTTTTCTTTTTGCATGATCTTTATGAATTGTTCTAAAACCAAGACTTTTCTACCCCCATCAAATCCAAATTTATTTTTTTTAAGATTTCTAAAATCACCGAGTCACTAAATCGTCGTTTGGTTTTTCTCGGTCAATATAAAAGGAGCTTTCAATCAATGATTCAATCTTTACCACTCTCAAAGATTTTACGAACCTTAAAAGGTGATTTTTCTCTCAATTGTTCATCTTCTTCCTCGACATACAACAATGGCCGACTCCTCCTTAGTTCAAGAGCAGTCTGCTCAATCATCTCTGCTCACGATCAAACATAATCAAAACTTGATTCTCGATTGGGCTCCATTCAAATACGATGCATTCATTTTTCCAATCGTCGAATGTCTAAAGCATTAACCTATGGTCGTTTCTCTAACAAAGTTCGAGTGTGTTCTGATGTCGCTACTGTCAAAAGCTTATTCTTCAGGAACCTACATCAGAGAGGATGAACAAATTACCTTTGACGTATTTGAGAAGAAGAGTTACATCATGAAAGCTATGTTTTGCTCTCTTCTAGGGCTTGCCTATGACGATTCAATGGTAAACCCATATTCGATCTTCACTACTCAAATCATCGACATGTTCTATCAGATAGGGTACAAAGATCTCATCACCTCCATCACCAAGTTCAAGAAATCTAACCTTCCTCTCCAATGGAATGGCCTCTTTACCCTTCTTTTCGAGGCATTTTCTGAACCGGTAACTAATTCGGATTGTGTAAGCATGTCCTTCATGATGATCCTATATTGTCTCTACCACAGGATTAACCTAGACTACGGTTCTGTTTTTTGGGCTCAATTGGTGCAAAGAACAAACTCCACTACTTCACAAAGCGAGATTTGTGACAACCGTCAAATTCGAGTCAAAGTCAAAGTCAACAAATTCAAGTCAAAGTCAACAAGTCAAAGTCAAAGTCAACAAGTCAAACCGGTCAAACTTAACTTGTACTTCTATGATAAAAGTTATTCCATGTATAAGAATGTGCAATTGTATGTAAAGAATCCAAGTGTCTCGGAGAATTTATGTGTTTAGCAATGTAAAACCCTAAAAAGGGAGTTAAACGCATCAAAACACGACCATGGACCCTTTCGGGGACTTAAAACAATCATAAACAAAGCATAACGGGGTTCACACACCTTGCATTACAAGATTATACAATAATAATGGCTAAAATTAAATCTCTCTCAACATTTTATAGTCAATCGGGTCATCCTGAGCCTTAACTTGGTCAAAAATAACTCAAAACGGGAAGTTATATTGAAAAACGACTAATTAGGGCCAAAACCCTCTTAGGAACCGAACCCTCATAGTGGGAACATCTTAGAGCCAAACCCTGCTTAAGAGGATCGAAGCTGCCATAGGACCGAACTAAGCCTTCTGGACCAAAGTCATCCTATCTCGGATCGAATCTCCATGCACCCAAAGTAGACCAAGCCTTTGGTCCATTTCGGTTCTCTGTTACCTTCGGTTCCTTCTAACCTTCATACCTGAGCCTCCCCTTCAGTTCCTCCTACTCCCACTCTCGGTTATTACCTCCTAAGAGTCGAACCTCACATGTTTGCTCCTTAAAGCCTGATTTTCGACTACTTTCGCTTCCTAAGCCCATTTTTTACGGGAATTTTTCACCAAATCCATATTTTTACCATTTTAAACCCCCTAAACTCATATTTTATTCATTTTTCAAGGGTTTATTAATTAAAAATCATTATTTCATTCATAGAAATATCTAAGGATTTTCTACCCCACAAGTGGGTCAAGTGTGCCCACTTCCCTTCCATGTGTCACTTCCTCATTAGTCCATCCATATCCACATCACACAAACCAAGGTAAACATCAATTCAACTTGAAAATTTCTCTAGCAACCATCATTATATAAAGAAATCCCTGGAGGATTTCTTTGTTTACCTTGATCATTCGAAACTTACACACTTCTTAGCCCCTCAAGAAAGCCTCTTTTTCTGTCTACTTCCCACCACTTTGTGAAGGTGTTGTTGAGCTATTACTTCACTTTTTGGTAAGTATTTTATCTAGAATCAAGTGTTATTCCATGTTTTCACACCACTCTAGGATCATCTACACACGTTTTAACACCAAAAATATTCTTAGGATTATCCAAGCCATCACGTATTCATCAAGTGTTCTTGACTTGATATTCCTCATCTTCGACATTCCGTTCTTCAAGAATTCACTGAAGGTGAGTTCATACCCATACATTTTCCATTTTTCTTTAGTTTTCAGGGGGGGGGGGGAATACAAGTTAAAACACTAAAACATATTTAAAACTTAACTTGACAGCTTACAATAGAAAAGTTGTGACCTGTTAGAGAACTGTTTTACCCAACTTAAGCTTAATATTTTTTAAAAATGTTTAATATGAAAATAGTTCAGGTTTGTACCTTTAAAATGACTATTTTCACATCTCCATACGATGTTTCTATAATTTACGGTGATTTTTACAAAACTGCATATCACTGTAGAAACAAAATCGGACCAGGTTATGAATATGAACATTTTCACACTGGTTTGAGACCACCAAAAATTATAGAAAAATTTATGAAAATAGTAGACTCTTTTTCCAAATACTCTGAGTTTACGGATTTAGTTTTTGACTTACGATGATATTTCTATAAATATTCTAAAACAAAGGCAGTTAAGGGTAAAACTGTGAAACACAAGTTTAAGAGTTATTCACACCTTGTAACATGCTGAGCAAGGTGTGTAAGATTTACACTTAGTAGTTTCAATGTCATTTTCGTTGAAATACAAAGTCATGCATATCAAGGTTTCATTAAATCATAACATACAAATGATAAACTATATGAGGTATACTTTGAACACCTCATTTAACAAGGAAATGGTAATACAATCGATTTACAAAACGGGTATTTCGTTATAACAAGCATGAACTTGTTAACGAATAAATTTGTGAGACATTCACCTTTGGGGTAGTCTTAAGTACCATAGAAAAGTCCTGTAGTTATAACCAGAAACTCTTGGAGGGAGAGCGTGATAGTTGTGTATAGATCTATATTGGGTCTGACAAACCCACACCAGAAACAGCTAGACCGGCAGGTCTTGGGTAACAAGTGTCATAACAATTCCGACGCCTGAAGAACATCGAGTATGAGGTCATCGAGTTTTAGCATGGTTATAACATCTCACATGGGGAATTAACAAAACACACAATTCACAGGGAATTAAGGAGTTTTAATTAAATATAAAACCACACATAAGTTTGACGATTTACTTACACATACTAAGTCTTGGTTCAGTTATGACTACAACAAACCTTTTATAAAATATTGGATTTTTTGAAGAAAAAAAACTTGTAACAAAATTTAAGGAATAACATCCATTTTTCATGCATAAATTGCTTATGAGCTCACCAGCTTCAATGCTGATACTCATTCAAAAACAACGTGTATTCTCAGGTATTCAGTAATACATGTAACCACAAGATTTTTTAAGGCAAGACGTTAAGGCACATTTTTCTTTTGAACTATTTTTACATCATATGTAATTTATTTGGAAACATGTATTTTTTTTTGCAACGATGTAGCCTTTTAAATTATATTTATGATGGTTGTGTTTACATTCTTCACTATGGTTATGTTACTGAGCATGACGTCCTCCGCCCCCAAACGTTAATGCCATTTCGGTTTGGGGGTGTGACAGATTTCCTATGGTCAATTTTGGACCATCGTGGTACAACATGCAATTGCGAAGCTCAACATACCAGTGTGGAAAATTCTATGATGTCATCGATTTCCACATTTCACACTACGAAGATAATAGTTGCTGACAATTCCTAGTTTTCTTTGTGGGTTCAATTCTTGTATTCATGTATCGGTGTCTATCGAGTACGAGCAAAATTATTAGGGAATACAAGAAAGTTCAAGGTTCAGGATCCAGAGTCATCACTCCTGAGATGTAGCATACTCTTGATGAAGTCGATAAGGTCAACAAAGGGGGAAAACCAAAGCAACCAAGAGAGGGTCCATCTACCCTAACTCAGATACCTAAAAAGAAAAAGACAAAAGGAGACTCTTCTAAGCCTGCTCCCTCTTCTCCAAAATGAAAGTGAGTCAAGAAGCCAGTTCGTCAGGGTCGCATCCCTTAATCCACTTCATCTATATGTGAATATGATGATGCAAATCGAGACGAATCTGAGGATGATGCCAACCGGAACGACCAAGCGGTAAATTTCTCTATCCCACCATCACCTACTTCCACATCTATTCCTACCATAATTGCTTCTTGCCCACCTCCTATTTCTACTCAACCACCTTCTTCTGTTCCTATACTCCAACCTATTTTTATTGAAACAACCACTACCACCACATGCGAACCTGTTGTCCATGTTATTGCATCTGATGCGAGGGAAAAGACTTCAGGTTTTGCAACTACTTGTACCATATCTCCCATTTCTCCTCAACCTCAACATGATTATGAAGACCTTCTCGGTGCTGATGGACTAGATTTTGACACTTTTCACTATAGTCCATTCTCGATCCAAGGAGATAGTGACGATGATGCCCCTATCACTCAGAGTTTTCTCAAAGATCTAAACACCAAACTGGATTCTCTTCTTGCATCCTTTACATCCTCCTCAAGCCAAGCATATTCCAAAGCTTCTGTTAAGGGTATCCTCGAAACTTTTGTGCAAGAACATGAAGTTAATCTCGCCAAAGCAAACAAGGCAGTTGAGGACTCCACTCTTTCATGTCAACAAGCAACCAAACAATTTGATAACTAATCTTAGAAACCAAGACTTAGATCTCCACACTACAGCCGAATTGAATCCTTCCAAAGAAAATGATTCGATTAAGAAGCTAAGCACTTCACTTCGCACTGAACGGGAGCATCTGGAACAGCTTCGTACAGATATCACTGGTGACAACACGGCGTTTCAAACTTCCATTTCTTCCTGGCTTAATAAGTTCCAAGAAGACCTGGCTGTTGAAAGTAAGATAATGGATGACCTTGCTCTTCAAACCACTCAACTCAAAGCTCAATCTGTCAAGCTCAAACTAGTGAACAAAGAAATTCAGGAGCTTATGTCTAAACGAGCAATTCTGAAAGATGCGTAGGAGATGTCAGTTCGCTACTCTCCAATCTCCTTGAAGCACACAACTCCATTCTGACCATTAGTGTTCGCATACACATGGCTGATAAGCCCCGTCATGCTTTCTCTCTTCTTAACAGAATAGAGGGTGTTTCTATGGCACTTGTCCCTCCGAAACAAGGCGGAGAAGCAGAGAAAGTCCAAACTACAAAGTCAGGGGAAACACAAAAGCAAAAAGAACCGAAGGTTAATGTAGCTTCAGGTTCTATGGGGAAGGAACCAATGGGCGATGTTGATGAAGAATAAGTAAACGAAGAAAATCAACTGAAGTGAAAGCGACGTGATGAATAGTTGAACGAAAATGATCGAATTACAAAAGGAGCGGAAGGAAAAGATATTGTGCAAGAAGAAGATAGTTAAAGTGAACCCGCCTGGGAAGGAATCGTTTATGGTGTATGGGGACAAACGCCGAGTGAATTCTGGAATCATTTCCCTAATGAAAGCCAGAAAGTGTTTGACCAAGGGATGTACATCATATTTAGCATTCGTGATTGATGCTAAGAAGGAAAAGAAGGTGATGCAGAGTATTCCTGTTGTGTGTGATTATCCGGAAGTATTTCCCGAAGATCTTCCTGGATTATCGCCTGATCGACAAGTGGAATTTCGAATTGACTTGTTTCCCGGAACAACGCCAATTACAAAATCACCTTATCGATTAGCACCGATGGAGATGAAGGAATTGATGATGCAACTTCACGAGTTATTGGACAAAGGTTTCATTAGACCTAGTTCATCACCCTGGGGAGCTACGGTGTTATTTGTGAAGAAGAAAGATGGAAGCATGAGGATGTGCATCGATTACCAAGAGCTGAATAAGGCAACAATAAAGAATAGATATTCGTTACCGAGGATTGATGACCTATATGATCAATTGCAAGGTTCGAGCTATTTCTCGAAGATCGATCTAAGGTCAGGATATCATCAGCTAAAAGTAAGAGAGCAAGATATCGAGAAGACTGCGTTCAGAACTAGATATGGACACTACGAGTTCTTGGTTATGTCGTTTGGACTTACCAATGCTCCGGCAGCATTCATGGATTTAATGAATAGGGTTCGTAATCTGTTCCTTGATAAATCTGTGATAGTGTTCATAGATGACATTCTGATTTACTCGAAAACCCTGGAGGAGCATTGCAGACACTTGCGAGAAGTGTTAGAAGTCTTGAAGAAGGAGAAGCTGTATGCTAAGTTCTCCAAATGTGATTTTTGGATTCGTGAAGTCCAATTCTTGGGTCACGTAAAAAGTGCAATTTATGTTAGAGCGATATTTAGCCTTAGTGATCTAAATGAGATTCGAAGATCTCGTTGTTAGTATCAAAGCGATAAAAAGTTAGGCGAGAACGGACGTCAAACGAAGAAGTTATGAATTTATAACGAAATTTTCTGTCCCGACCTATTAAAAATAAATAATAAAAATAAAGTCAAAATTAGCCGATGGAGTCTAGACGAAATTTTTAGAGCGTAGTCTCACCTTCGCGTGGATATAAAGAACGTCGAAAACGGAGTTCGTATAAGGAAGATATGAATTTTCGAAGTTTATTAAATAATTAATAATTAAATTTAATTATTAAATCTCGGTATTATCCGGAGGCGAGTCACCGGACTCATCCGGAGTACGCCCCGCGTACTTGCGTACGCCCCGCGTACAGCGAAGAATGTCGACACTCACATTCGAGGACTTCGGATGATTCATGCGCTTACGTTTCAGAGGCAGTACGCCCCGCGTAAGGCTGTAAGCCCCGCGTACTTCGAGGCTCCAGCTCCTATAAATAGGATGCGAGGCTGCCGAGTTTCTTTGGTATTTTCTCTCTTCTCTCTCCTGTTTTGCATCGTTTTGCATGCCAGAAATACCCCGAAGCCCCGGTAATATTCTCGAGCCCCGAAGCAAGTTTCGAAGCCCCGAAGATCCCGAGAAGTGCGATTTTAGAGCCGAAGCTCTGTCCGCGAGAAGTTTGATTTTTGTAGAGATCTTCCAGATCTGCTGAGGATTACTACTTCTACAAGCCGTAGTGCTGTCCGATCATCTTCTGATCAAGTGAGTGTATTGGATGAAAATGCTATATAGGTTTTAAAGTATGTATAAAAATATGTATTTTTATCTACAAATATGTTGGGTAGAACATGGGTAGATAGTTGGTGTGTAATAAACAGATGAGAGGCCTCGATGTTGTTGTTGTTGACCTAGTTATTCAGCGGAGTATGGATAACGACCACAGACTCCTTCTAGACAGTCTTGTGGAACGCTAGCATGTTCATAACCTGTAGGTGTTGTGAACGATGTGTTCACCGGTGTACTCTATCCCCCTCATGGTTGCCTTTAGGATATCTATTGTTGAGGAAACCCCTTAGCAGTAATGTCCATCCCGATGAAAATCCTAGATTAAGTCCCTTGAGATAGATGTTGTTTTAGGGACGTAAAGTGAGGATAACGGGAATGGGTAATCGGGATAGTGATTGGTTGGGGAAATTAAATATAATTCATTTATTGTGGGTTGAAAATCCTATATGCTCACCAGGCTCCCAAGCCTGACCCACTCAGTTTTATTTGTATTACAGGAAGTGGTGCTAGGGCGTAAGATAGATGAATCATCAAGTTGTTTTGTTTACAAGTCTGTATATGTATATATTTGTTGAATGACTTGTAATGTTATCATTTATGCTTTATGGTCTGTATCAGAACATGACACCCCGAGTTTTAATTATATAATGAAAATGCATCTCTTGATGAAATGCTTTGATAAATATTATTTTATAATGTTTTGTTTTGGGAACAAATTCCGCAACGCTTTTAAATCAAAAGGATTTACTCTGAAATTATTTTAAAAAGCATAAATGAAATCGGTCTTTTCTGGCCGTGATTTTGGGGATGTCACATTAACCATGCAAAATTGTTGGTGTACATGAAGTACCTCATTTTAGCACAAAGTTGAGCTCTAGTGAAAAATCCACCTCTAGGATTACCAATAAATTGTTCTTTTGGATGACTTCCCGTCCACTTATCCGTTGGCCGAAACACAGGATCAAAGTCGAGAGGTGCATCTTCGAACATTTCTTCAATTTCAGATCCTTCACCTGTATTTGACAAATTATCATTAATATCAAAAAATTCATCATTGTGATCATTCAACACATTTGTATTATATGCATCTTGCTCCCCCTCGACAATTGTATTATTATCAGGATGCTCCCCCTTGACATCAAATTTCAATCTTTCCCTCTCCCCCTTGAAAGAACGCTCTCCCTCAACATGAGCATACGAATTCCAGTGCTCCCCCTCAACTTGAACATTAGATGCAGCATGAAGACTTCCGTTAGTTAATGAAGAATTTGTTGATGAAATCGAATCATTTTCATCTTGTGTGAGAATGGAATCATCAGAATGTTTTGATGTTTCAGGCACTTGATTGTCATCATCATTAACTTCTGCATCAATAGCCCGTACTGGAACACCAAAACTCAAATCATAATCAAAATCAAACGGATTCAAATTGTCAGGTTCATTATTTGATTCATTCACTATTGGTTGTTGTTTAAAGGTCTTTTCAACTTCTTTAACATAATAATTAAGGAAAGTAATATTAAATGTTTCTTCGATTTTCCTCATTCTTTTGTTTAACACCCTGCAAGCAACCGAATTATGAGAATATCCCAAGAATATCCCTTCATCAACTTTTGACTGCAATATTAAAAGATTATCCTTGAGATTCATAATGAAGCACCTGCATCCGAAAACATGGAAAATTTTAATAGTTGGTTTCCGTTTGTTGATATTTTCATAAGGAGTGATGTTAAAACGACAATGAATAAAAGATCGATTTTGAGTAAAACATGCAGGCAAAACTACTGTAACATCCCGACTCCCAGATATAATTTTTAAAAGCCTTATATTCATTTTATTGAGGGAACTCGATGAGTTGGAGGCCCGACCTCATCATTTCTAAACTAGTCAGCTTGCGTGGTTTATGACTTCTACACGACGAGTTGAAGGACCCCGACTTGACGAGTAGAGGCTATGCATGAAAACCCTATTTTTTAGGGTTTTCACCCTATTTAAAAGACCTTAAGCCCTTTCCTCTGGACTCCTTACCACCTTTTAACAACCAGAAGCAACCCTAATCGATCTAAAACCTATTCTTGAGTGTGTGAGAGGCTAAAGTGTGTTTTGGTGCATTTGTTGAAGAAACTTGAAGATTAAGAAGCTTGGAACAAGAAGAAGCTTGTAGATCTAGTATCTACATCGTTTTAGCTTGCATTTGAAGGTAATAAGTCTTTACCTCGACCTTCCATTTTGATAGATATCTTCTTATGCGAGATTATGAGCATTTTGGTGCAAAATGGGGTCACTTTTGGATTTGAGTTTGTTACAAGGGCATGGTTTCAAATTTGGACACCTCTAGGACCTTAGGGACATACAGTCTTAAACATTCTGTAGCTTTGGCGCACCTTCATGTCTGAAACCTTCTTCTAAGGCTAGTTATAAGTTTTTTAGCTTCATGGAGCCTTGCATGCATGTAAAGTTAGCAACTTTACATGATAACAACATCCTAAGAGCCTAGATCTACGGTTTGGAGCATTGGTTTCACGTAAAAGCATCTGAATGAGAAATGGATTGAAGGAACTCGACGAGTTGCATAGTCAATTCGACGAGTTGAATGATGGTTTCCCACCTTCTGGATTCTGCATGAACTCGCTGAGTTAGAGAGGTAACTCGACGAGTTGGTTAGCGTTTTCCCGACATTCTAGACACTACATGGACTCGACGAGTTGTCTGGAAACTCGGTGAGTCGACACGAGTTTTCAGGATTTCTTGAGTTTTGAAGGAACTCAACGAGTCATTGAGCTACACTCGACGAATTGGGTTAACATGGACTGTTGACCTTGACTGATTGACTTTGAGTTTGACTAAGGGTTGACTAGTTTGACTTATGGCAGTATTTTAGTAATTTGGAAATTTATGGAAGTAGATCATTGGTGGATGTACGCGATTGAGTTTGGAGCCGTATTTGGGGAGTTTGACATTATCATCCCAAGCTAGTTGTAAGGTGAGTTTTCCTCACTATATTGAAGGGTCGAAGGCACCAAGGCCGACTCTTTGGATTGTTATCCTGATTTATTATTAGTGTGACCGGTTAGATCGGTATCCTAGTAGATAGGATGTTCTATGTGCTTATGATCAGTTAGATCGGTATCCTGGTAGATAGGATGTTGCTATGTTAGTGATTTGTAGATCGGTTTGTCTGTTCGTAGATTATTAACTGATTATCTGATATATGTGCACATGATTGATTGACGGTTGAGGCTTATCTGCTTTGTGCAAGAGCTAATAGACTAGGGCACTCAAACCTAGTGGTTGTGGGCCAACAGTATTCCATCCAGGGGATGATTGGACTCATAGTATGTGGGCGTTCCAACCTAATGGTTGTGGGCCTAGGGTATACCATCCCGAGGATGATTAGAACCATAGTATGTTGGCATTCCATCCCGATGGTTGAGGGCCTGGGGCATTCCAACCCGACGGTTGATTGGGCCCACAATGTGATGTTATTATATGTGTGTTACTTGTTGTGCGGGTATTTACGGGAACTCACTCGGTTTCTGGCTTACATTTTTGTATTTTGTTTCAGGTAGTTCCGATGATTGCAGGAAGGCGAAGGCGTGATCATACACCTCCACACATTTTTATGATCTTGATTTCTAGGATACTCTTATATGAAACTATTTTGAAAACATTTTGTAATAATTAAAGGTTTTTGAATGCTTGAAATTTTTTTTAAATTGGCTTCAAATTTTATGAATGTTACAAGTTGGTATCACAACCTTAGTTTGAGTGAATTGAAGGAACACTCGCGTGAAACCAGTCTGAAACTAAGGAAAAGATTTTCAAAATGATTTTCAAACGGTTTTCAAAATATTAAATGAGGATGCAGAGTGTACCATCAGCCACAACCAGTAAGTACACCCCAAAATACCATGCAGTTATTTGTTACTATGATATCTTAGAACAACATGCTAGTGATAGGATATGGATCTTCAGGAATTGCATGGTAGAATTGCCTGATTATATTATGCCTGATAGCCTACGATTTCTCTATATGAAATTGACATCATTGTTGTAGTTGCTTAATGTATGCATCATACTTGTACATAATTAGGATCTTATAGTCTGAGAATGTTTGGTTTGGCCTTATTTCATGTTCTTTTCTAATTAATGTCTTAGGGTACGATCAGATATTTGAAAGTATATAGGGTCCAACGTTGTGTATGAGTAGCATGCACTAGTGTTGCAGGGTTGGTGGAAATCTCATAGATGAGTTGTGTAGGGTCAGTTGTCCAGTAACGAGATATGTAGCGTCCCTCTTGGAGTGAGGATTGAGCGCTCGCCATGCATATGTATATTGTTTGGGCGTTATGACGATACTTGAGACAAATATGGGTAGGTGTGGAAGGTAGTATGGGCCCGTACTACTGAAAGCATAGAACCCATGCGTGTAGTAAGGAAGTCACAACTCTTATGGTTTATTTGGGAATTGTGTAACAATGAAAATTTACAAACAAATTTTTCATTTTAAATAAAGTAAGTTCATTCAACCAATACTATTTATTTCATGTTTCAAAACAAATACATATGTAAAATCTCCAAGATCTCAAATATCAGTAGTGTGTATGCATCATGCCGGCGCCTTTCCACGGTCCTCGCTAGTACCTGAAACACATACATAACAACTTGTAAGCATAAATGCTTAGTGAGTTCCCCAGTATACCACTTACACATATACGCCTTTCCAGGCCCGGACCTTCCGGTCCACAGTACATTGCCTTCCGGCCCATATGATAATCGCCTTCCGGCCCATAGATAATTGCCTTCCGGCCCATAAGATAATTGCCTTCCGGCCCATAACAAGATTGCCTTCCGGCCCATAAACATATATAACACATAATACATTTACTCTAACACATATATCACGTATATCATATATCATACCTGACCTTCCTGTCACATAATACATTGCCTTCCGGCCCATAGAAACATACATAGCATGCATAGCAACTAATCCTTTCAGTTATAGCATAAATATAACACATAACATATCCGACCTTCCGGTCACACAGTCAAACCCTTACGGGTATAGTATAGTGAGAAGACTCACCTCGTGGTAATGTAAGCTATCAACTCTTGAAACTACTTGCACTCGATCCGCCGATCTGCAGACTCCCTATAATACCATATACCCTTATTAATACTCTTATCATTCAAGACAATTGACCCTAAGAATTTACATGCAGGTCAACTCTGGTCAACGGTCAACATGACCGGACTCGTCGAGTGCAAAGGCGACTCGGCGAGTCTAGACGTCCTCCCCAATTTCCCTGTTGTTCTCCTTTCTACTCGTCGAGTATCCCCCTTGACTCGACGAGGTCCTCGTGGAAGAATCGCGGGGCCACCCCGACTCCACTCGCCGAGTCTGAAGAACAACTCGGCGAGTCCCAGTGAATCTTCAAGCTACTCGCCGAGTCTGCTCATCCGACTCGGCGAGTCCATGACATGCAGTCGATCAACTGCTTCCTAAAACACGTATGGTCCCGAGACATGCACCCATGGGACTTTCTGGACCTCTAAGCATCCTATTACTGGGGTATAAACGATTGGGTAACAACATAATAACCTATCTAATCCCCAAATGGGTTTCATAAACCCTATATTCGTGTACACCACTAAAACAACAGAAACGTTCCGAGTATTACCTGGAAAACGTGTCCTCTGTGTCCCCAACCTTCAGAGCTCAATCCTCTTGATCCTTCTTTGACCACAACCTTGCCTCTTCTTGCCTAACAAATCCTTCAAGTTTCCACTAGCCTTCACTCCTGCTCCAGATGGCCACAGACGTTTAGGTTATCCTCAATCGGCCAAAAGACCAGCAATGACGGCCCTAAAGACGTTATATACGATCCAGAATCAAACGGCTAGGGTTTCTGCTGAACAGCGTCGACTCGCCGAGTCCCTAATGGACTCGTCGAGTCCAGTCGCGAATTTGCGACCAAGTCCGTGATCCTACTCGGCGAGTCAGGCACTAACTCGCCGAGTCCCCTCCTAAAAATGCCCCAAAAAAAGTTTTAAAGCAATACCTGAAATTCCGGGCTGTTACAACTCTCCCCCACTAGAACTAGACTTCGCCCTCGAAGTCTCACTCTGCGAATAACTCCGGATGTTGCTCCCGCATTTCACGCTCCGGCTCCGAAGTCATCTCCGATCCTTTCCGGTGTTGCCACTGAACCAACACCAGAGGTACCTCCTTGTTCCGCAGAACCTTGATCTTCCGATCCCTGATAGCTACTGGTCTCTCGGCGTAATTCAGGCTCGCATCCACCTGAATATCCTCTAACGGAACCACCGCCGATTCATCGGCTATACACTTCCTCAACTGTGATACGTGAAAGGTATTGTGAATCTGACCCAATCTGCTGGCAACTCCAACCGATAAGCTACCCGACCTACCCTTGCAATTACACGAAACGGACCTATGAACCGGGGCCCCAACTTGCCCCTCTTTCTGAACCGAATCACTCCCTTCCAAGGAGAAACCTTCAGGAGAACGAAATCGCCGACCTGGAATTCCAGCTCGGACCGGCATCTGTCCGCATAACTCTTTTGTCGGCTTTGGGCGGTCAATAATCTCTGCCTAACCTGCTGAATCTGCTCTGTCGTCTGGAGTACGATCTCTGTACTGCCCATCACCCTCTGACCCACCTCTCCCCAGCAAATGGGAGTCCGACACCTCCTACCATACAACAACTCATAAGGTGGCATACCAATACTCGAATGATGGCTGTTGTTGTAGGAAAACTCAGCCAAAGGCAAGTGCGCATCCCAGCTACCCCCGAAGTCTAACACACACGCTCTAAGCATGTCTTCCAATGTCTGAATCGTCCGCTCGCTCTGACCGTCTGTCTGGGGATGATATGCGGTACTAAAATGCAGTTTAGTACCCAACTCCTCATGAAATTTCTTCCAGAACCTGGAAGTGAAACGTACATCACGGTCTGAAACAATCGAGATCAGCACTCCATGCCGAGATACTACCTCTCTCACGTATAACTCCGCCAACTTCTCCGCTGATGAACTCTCACTAATGGCAAGGAAGTGTGCACTCTTCGTCAATCTATCCACAATCACCCAAATTGCATCGACTCCCCTAGCAGTTCTTGGCAATTTGGTGATGAAATCCATAGAAATCTGCTCCCACTTCCACTCAGGAATCTCCAAGGGCTGCAACTTACCATGCGGTCTCTGGTGTTCGGCTTTAACCCTACGGCAAGTCAAACACCTCTCAACGAACCATGCGACGTCTCTCTTCATACAAGGCCACCAATATTCCTTCCTCAAGTCCAAATACATCTTCGTAGCACCGGGATGGATCGAGAATTTCGATCTGTGAGCCTCCTCCATCAAAATAGTACGCGTACCGCCCACGAATGGTACCCAAATCCGACCCTGAAACGTCAAAAGTCCTCGTCCATCCTTAATGAACTCTGAAATTAACCCAACGACTCTCTCTTTCTTCTGCATTTCGGATCTCACAGCCTCGGCCTGCACCCCACGAATAGTATCCAATATCGGGGTCATCACTGTCAATCTCAAACATGCGTCTCGCAATGGAGTGCTCTCCGCTCTACGACTCAATGCATCGGCTACCACATTAGCCTTGCCTGGGTGGTATAGGATCTCACAGTCATAATCCTTAACCATGTCCAACCATCTCCTCTGACGCATATTTAGGTTGGGTTGATCCATCAAATACTTCAAACTCTTATGGTCCGTGTATATCGTACAGCGAACCCCGTACAGGTAGTGACGCCATATCTTGAGAGCGAACACCACTGCCCCCCAACTCTAAATCATGTGTGGGATATCTTGCCTCATGAGGCTTCAGCTGCCTCGGCGCATAAGCTATCACATGACCTCTCTGCATCAACACCACACCCAGTCCCGAAATCGATGCGTCGCAATATACGACAAAATCCCCCATCCCTTCCGGGAGAGCTAATACCGGGGCTTCGCACAGTCTCTGACGAAGTGCCTCGAAGGAAGTCTGCTGCTCGGGTCCCCATGAGAATGTCACACCCTTCCGGGTCAATCTGGTGAGCGGTACCGCGATCTTGGAGAAGTCCCTAATAAACCTCCGATAGTACCCCGCCAACCCAAGGAAACTCCTGATCTCAGAAGGTGACTTCGGTGCCTCCCAACTCATCACTGCTTCCACCTTGGCTGGATCGACCAACATCCCTGCCTGATTAACAACATGTCCAAGAAATTGGACCTCCTGCAACCAGAAGTCACATTTGGAGAATTTTGCATATAGCTTCTCCGACCTCAATACTTCAAGGACCTCCCTCAAATGTCTCTCATGCTGCTCTCTAGTTTGCGAATATACTAGGATGTCGTCGATAAATACAATCACAGACCGATCCAGCATCGGCCTGCATACCCTGTTCATGAGGTCCATGAACACTGCCGGGGCATTGGTGAGCCCAAAAGGCATCACCACGAACTCGTAATGCCCATACCGCGTCCTGAATGTTGTCTTCTGGACGTCCTCATCTCGCACTCTTACCTGATGGTACCCTGATCTCAGATCGATCTTGGAAAACCAAGATGCCCGTTGTAACTGATCGAATAGATCATCGATCCTCGGTAACGGATAGCGGTTCTTGACCGTCACCTTGTTCAACTCCCGGTAATCAATACACATCCGGTGTGAACCATCCTTCTTCTTGACGAATAGAATCGGTGCTCCCCACGGCGAGCTACTCGGCCGAATAAATCCCTTCCCCAGCAACTCCTGGAGTTGCGAGGACAACTCTTGCATCTCTAGAGGTGCAAGACGATAAGGCACCTTCGCAATAGGCACAGCCCCCGGAATCAGATCGATACCAAACTCCACTTGCCTCGCAGGAGGTACTCCCGGCAAATCCTCGGGAAAGACATCTGGAAACTCGCGCACCACTAGTACCTCCTCCACTGTCCTCGGTCTCTCGGAAGCCTCCCGCGTATCCATCACATACGCCACAAAACCTTTACATCCCTGCTGTAGACACTGCCTCGCCCTAGCGGCCGAACAAAAAGCTGATCCTGAACGGGTACCCTCGCCGTACACCGTAAGAACTCCCCCACTAGGGTCTCGTATAGTCACCAGCTGGCGCTCACAGTCGATGACGGCGCTGAATCGGCTCAACCAATCCATGCCCACGATGACACAGACATCACCCATCATAATAGGAATTAGGTCAATCGGGAACGCAACCCCAAAAATCTCTAACACGCATCCCCGAAGAACCTCCGTAGCGCAAACCACCCTCTCAGCCGCTATAGAAACGCTCAGAGGCCGACTTAACGGCTCACGACTAATACTGATATGCTGACTAAAAGCTAGAGATACAAAGGATCTACTCGCACCCGAATCAAATAACACAAGAGCAGGCATAGAGTTCACAATAAAAGTACCTACACATATATTAACATAAGCATAACATTTCAACTTTAAATAAATATGCGAGTTACAGTATACCTGCCACAACATCGGGTGCAGCGCGGACCTCCTCCGCAGTCAGCTGAAAGGCTCTCCCGCGAGCCCTTGGAGCCTCGACCTTCGCAGGTCGGGTCTCGGTAGTCCTGGTAGTATGTGTAGATCCCTGACGAAGCTGAGGGCACTCGGCCTTCCGATGGCCTGTCTGGTTGCAATGAAAGCAAACCATAAACCCCTTAGGACAATCCCTGGCAATGTGTCCTTCCTTGCCACACTTGTAGCAACCACCCGCTCTACACACCCCCTCATGACTCTTACCGCACTTTCCGCAAGTGCGGCCCTTCGAACCTCCCGTCCTCGAATCAGCGGACTTGAACCGCTTGGCTGCCGGCTGAGACTGAGCCGGTCGCTGGTCCACCTGCCGAGACTCGGCCTCCTCCCTGGCCTGGGTCTCCAACTCGATCTCGCGCTTCCTGGCATTCGCCTGAAGCTCAGTGAAAGTACGATAGGTGGAGTTTGACACAAAGTCCCGGATATCCCTCCTCAACACGCCCAAGTACCGGCTCATCCGTGACTGCTCTGTAGACACCAACTCAGGGCAGAACATCGCCCTCTCATGAAACTTCCGTGTAACCACCGCAACGGAATCAGTACCCTGCTTAAGGGTCAAGAACTCCTGGATCAATCATTCCCTCTCCACTAGGGGAACGTACTCGTCCCTGAACATCTCAGTAAACCTCTCCCATGTCACCGCTGAAATCTCCGCCTGAGTGAAGTTCGCTGTCACGAACTTCCACCAATCCTTCGCTCCCAGACGGAGCTGGTTCAAGGCGAACCGTACCCTCAGGTGCTCCGGGCATGAACAAGTGTAGAAGCACCCCTCAATATCGGCGATCCACCTCATCGCAGCAATCGGATCCTGCGTCCCATCGAACTCAGGGGGTTTCGTGTTGCTGAATTCCCGGAATAGCAACGAATCACCCCCTTGCGGTCTAGCAGCGGCCACAGCTGCGGTAGCGGCAGCGACTGCAGCTTCAGTCAGTGCGGCATACCGCTCCTCAAACTCCTCCATCAGGGTGGTCTTAATGGACCCAAACATCTCCGGGATCTCAGCCCGGACCGCCGCAGCTACCTCCTCCTGAATCATCTGACGAATCTCCTCATCACTCATACTGCTCGAACTCGCTCCGTGGCGTGTCGTAACCATGTTGTCTCTAAAATACAACATAAAATTATCAGAGACTCCATCAAGTACAATTGTACTCGATAACGCAACCCTACTCAGTTCCGATATCCGGGGATTCTTACTTGGGTCTTCCACCGACCCGGTGTCTTCGGTAGTACGGGCCCAATACTACCGACCACACCGTGTCAGTATTCGTCCCAAATCTTCCTCCCCAAACCCCGAATAGTGAGTACTCTACTTCTCGTATGCACTATTTAGCTGCACGCTACCGAATATCTCATACAAGCAACTTCCCTAGACTAAGGCATCACAAAACAGGCCATTCTAGTCCTATCATGTATACCTAGTCTTCTAGCATGCATAACAACTCATAATTCAATACATAACATAACATTATAAGGTATTCTGGGGATCTTTACCGTTCGGGCGCTGGCTGATCGCACACACTGCTTCTTTCTTGTTTACCACTTTACCATTTATAAAAGTTTATGTATTTATTATTTTCAAAAGATTTTTCCTCAACTCCTCGGTTTGAGTTCAATTACACCCGAAGGTACACCCGAATCCCTCAAACCAAGGCTCTGATACCAATTGTAACAACGCAAATTTACAAACAAAATTTTCATTTTAAATAAAGTGAGTTCATTCAACCAATAATATTTATTTCATGTTTCAAAACAAATACATATGTAAAATCCCCAAGATCTCAAATATCAGCAGTGTGTATGCATCATGCCGGCGCCTTTCCACGGTCCTCGCTAGTACCTGAAACACATACATAACAACTTGTAAGCATAAATGCTTAGTGAGTTCCCCAGTATACCACTTACACATATACGCCTTTCCAGGCCCGGACCTTCCGGTCCACAGTACATTGCCTTCCGGCCCATATGATAATCACCTTCCGGCCCATAGATAATTGCCTTCCGGCCCATAAGATAATTGCCTTCCGGCCCATAACAAGATTGCCTTCCGGCCCATAAACATATATAACACATAATACATTTACTCTAACACATATATCACGTAAATCATATATCATACCTGACCTTCCTGTCACATAATACATTGCCTTCCGGCCCATAGAAACATACATAGCATGCATAGCAACTAATCCTTTCAGTTATAGCATAAATATAACACATAACATATCCGACCTTCCGGTCACACAGTCAAACCCTTCCGGGTATAGTATAGTGAGAAGACTCACCTCGTGGTAATGTAAGCTATCAGCTCTTGAAACTACTCGCACTCGATCCGCCGATCTGCAGACTCCCTATAATACCATATACCCTTATTAATACTCTTATCATTCAAGACAATTGACCCTAAGAATTTACATGCAGGTCAACTCTGGTCAACGGTCAACTTGACCGGACTCGTCGAGTGCAAAGGCGACTCAGCGAGTCTAGACGTCCTCCCCAATTTCCCTATTGTTCTCCTTTCTACTCGTCGAGTATCCCCCTTGACTCGACGAGGTCCTCGTGGAAGAATCGCGGGGCCACCCCGACTCCACTCGCCGAGTCTGAAGAACAACTCGGCGAGTCCCAGTGAATCTTCAAGCTACTCGCCAAGTCTGCTCATCCGACTCGGCGAGTCCATGCCATGCAGTCGATCAACTGCTTCCTGAAACACGTATGGTCCCGAGACATGCACCCATGGGACTTTCTGGACCTCTAAGCATCCTATTACCGGGGTATAAACGATTGGGTAACAACATAATAACCTATCTAATCCCCAAATGGGTTTCATAAACCCTATATTCGTGTACACCACTAAAACAACAGAAACGGTCCGAGTATTACCTGGAAAACGTGTCCTCTGTGTCCCCAACCTTCAGAGCTCAATCCTCTTGATCCTTCTTTGACCACAACCTTGCCTCTTCTTGCCTAACAAATCCTTCAAGTTTCCACTAGCCTTCACTCCTGCTCTAGATGCCCACAGACGTTTAGGTTATCCTCAATCGGCCAAAAGACCAGCAATCACGGCCCTAAAGACGTTATATACGATCCAAAATCAAACGGCTAGGGTTTCTGCTGAACAGCGTCGACTCGCCGAGTCCCTAATGGACTCGTCGAGTCCAGTCGCGAATCTGCGACCAAGTCCGTGATCCTACTCGGCGAGTCAGGCACTAACTCGCCGAGTCCCCTCCTAAAAATGCCCCAAAAATAGTTTTAAAGCAATACCTGAAATTCCGAGCTGTTACAAATTGGTTCACCATTGTTTATGCAGATTATCTAATATTTTACTGGTGTATTTTCACTATGGAGGTTACGAGGTGATTTGAGACCATATTTGGGTCAAGATTAGGAGCTGGTGGTTGGGATAGGTCAACGTTGACAGAGGATCGTGTAAGGGAGATTATCCACGAGGAGTCGGTCGAGATTGTCCGGGGTCAGATTCTGGAGATGTTTGGGTCTATCAAGACTGCGAGTATTTTGATGATAGATACGTAGCCATTACAGAGACTGTGGCTGTTGCAGCCTCCATTATCGTGTCGACTATACGTACGGGGATAGGGTCGGCTTTTCAGTACTAGGACTTCAATAAAAAAGATCCCCCAACCTTCGATGGGATTTTGGATCTGATCATTGCCATGAGATGGTTGTCTGACATGGAGGGATGTTTCTTCACGTGCATATGTCTTGCTAACCAGAAGGTCAGATGTGCCCTGAACTTGATGAAGTCTGGGGTAAAGGACTAGTGGAGGTTGATAACTAGGTCATATACTAATGATTAGAGAGATGTTGTTACTTGGGAGAAGTTCAGTGAGATGTTCCACACTCGCTACATTCCATGGGTCTATGTGAGTGGCTATCACATAAGTTTTTAGATCTAAGACAGGGTACAGAGATGGTCATGGAGATCACCCGCATGTTCACTGAAAGGGCGATGTTTTGCCTAGAGTTTGCTTCTGTGCAGGCTCAGATTACATTATTTGAGCATGCTCAAGATCGATATTCGTCACTTTGTTGCTACCCAACATTGTGATACACTATTGGAGTTACAGGAGACCGCTAGGTGGCGTAAGCTTCAGATCGAGTTATAGTTACAAGAGCAGAGGTAGGTGCTAACGCAGTCACAGTCGGCGCTAAGGCGGTCCACGACCGCTGAATCTAAGTTTGGGGGTCATCCCGGCTGCACTTACGGGAAGTATGGGAAGGTTCATTCAGGGGTTTTGTTGATCTGGTAACGGGTGGCACAAGTGTTGAAATCATGGACACATTGCTAGGGATTATAGGCAATAGACTCCTGCTTATGGGGTTAGACTTTGTTACCATTGTCAGCAGGTCGGCCATATGAAGCCCTAGTGTCCCCTACTAGCATCCAAGCCGACGCATGCTCCCCATATCAGCTACACTAAGGATTACTGAAGGGGGTCAGGGTAGAGTAGAGCCTCTGAAGGCTCTGGGACGCAACTTCCAGCTTACAGTCGAGGAGGCTAGGATAGCACCGGATGTGGTTGCAGGTATGTTTCTATCCTTTATCTTATTGATTATATTTGTTTTATGCTTATATGTTTGTACCTATAATTAGGTACATTCTGAGTGAACTCCTTTCCTGCTTTGGTACTATTTGACTCATGGGAGATTCGATCATTTGTCTCTCAGTCATTCAGTAGGGAGTTTGGTTTGCAAGTAGGAGAGCTAGAGTGTCCGTTGCGAGTCTCTATCGCCAACGAACATGGGATTTCTGCTTCTTCAGTCTATCAGGGTTGCATGTTGGAGATCTTCGAGGTATCTTTCCCGATAGACTTGATTCCGATTCCCATGGGGATGTATGTGTGATTGAGGGTATGGACTGAATTAGTCGCTTCGTTGCCATGATCGACTGTGAGGGTCAACGGGTGGTAGTTCGAACCCCAAGTGGGGAGAACTGATTATCCACAGCAAGAGCACTGAATTGGGATTAGAGTTTTCTTCAGCTGCCAGGGGCTCGACAGTACATTCAGTACAGGTGTGCGGGTTATTTAGTGTATGTGGTGGATACGCAGGTCAAAGATCATATTTCGGTTTCAGACGTACCAGTTTTCATAGAATTCGCATACGTGTTTCCATAAGAGTTACCCAGAGTCCCTCCGGAGAGGCAGTTTGAGTTTAGGATTGACCGAGTGCCAGGTCCGACCCCTGTTGCCAAGGAGCTGTCATCACTGTTACAGGAACTGCTAGGCAAGAAGTTCATCCATCCGAGCAGTTCTCTGTAGGGAGCGTTGATTCTCTTTGTCAGGAAAAAGGATTATTAACACCATATGCGCATTGACTACATGGAGTTAAACAAGTTGACGGTGAAGAGCAATTACCTACTCCCGAGGATAGATGATCTTTTTGATCAGTTTCAGGGAGCATCTTGGTTCTCCAAGATAGACCTAAGGTTCGAACACCATCAGGTCAGGGTTAGGGAGGAGGATGTGGAGAAGACCAAGTTTAGGACTCCTGATGGACATTACGTGTTCGTAGTAATGTCGTTTGGGCTTAGTAACACGTCGACAGTGTTTATGGACCTGATGGATCAGGTCTGCAGAACGATTCTCAATCGTTCGGTCATTGTGTTCATAGATGATATGTTGGTGTACTGCAAGACCAAAGAGCAGCATGAGGAGCACCTCCGTGAGCTACTGGGAGTTCTGAGACTAGAGTGGTTGTATGCCAAATTCTTGAAGTGCGAGTTTTGGTTATGAGAGGTTCACTTCCTTGGACATCTCGTTAACAAGGAGGGGATTTTGGTCGATCCGGCCAAGATCAAGGAAATTATGTAGTGGGAGGTTCTGAAATCTCCCATGGACATCAGGAGATTCTTAGGATTGGCAGGTTAATACCGGAGATTCACTCAGGATTTCTCCAAGATTGCGACACCTCTCACTCGTCTGACGAGGAACGGGTGGATATCCGGTTGGGCCATGAGAAGTAGATTGCATTCGAGAAAATGAGACAACGACTCCGCGAGGCACCAGTGTTGACACTCACTGAGGGAGTTGAGAATTTTGTAGTATTTTGTGATGCATCGATCACTGGGTTGGGAGAATTCCTTATGTAGAGGAGATGAGTTATAGCATATGCATCATGGCGGCTAAAGCCGCATGAGACAAGATATCCCACACATGATCTTGAGTTGGGAGCGGTAGTGTTCGCTCTCAAGATCGGGAGAGATCACCTCTAAGGGGTCTTTTTTGCCACATATATATGAACCACAAGAGTTTGTGACACATCATGGATGAGCTGAACCTAAACATGAGACAGCGCAGGTGGCTTAACGTTGTCTAGGATTATGACTATGAGATCCTTTGCCATCCAGGTAAAGAGAATGTGGCTGTGGACGCCGTGAGCCGCAAGACATCTGGATCAACTGCTCCAGCTGCATGTATGAGGATATCTGTGGATTCTTTACTTGTGAGCTTGATTAGGGAAGCTCATGCTGAGGGTATGCGACGGGAGAATTGCAAGCTTGAGAGGATTAGAGGCGAAAACACCCGGTTTGTGATGGATAGCTACGGGTTATTAAGCCGTTGTGGCTGGGTCTGGGTTTTGATGTCTGGTGGGGTCACACAAATTGTTCTGGAGGAGGCTCATAAGTATCGCTTCTCTATTCACCCAGGGGCTACCAAGATGTACCGAGATTTTCAATTGAGTTACTGGTAACCATGCATGAAGATGGAGATTGTATGGTATGTTGAGAGGTGCTTGACCTACCGGATGGTCAAGGCTGAGCATTAGAGGCCGCATGGCTAGCTGTAGCCTCTGGAGATTCCCATGTGGAAATGGGAGCAGATCATGATGGATTTCAGACAGAGAATGGCTCGAGGCTTCGATGTTATTTGGATCATCATGGAACGATTGACCAAGAGTTTCTACTTTTAGCGATACAGGAGAGTTCATCGGATGAGAAGTTGGCCAACTTATATATCCGCGAGATCGTTTCTTGCCATGGGGAACTGGTCTCTGTTGTCTCAGACTGTGATGTGTGGTTCACCTTTCGTTTCTGGCAGAAGTTCAACGAGGACCATATAGACTTTCGAGGATATGCAGATAGACAGTGAGAGTGAGCGGACCATATAGACTTTCGAGGATATGCTGAGAGCCTGCGTTATTTATTTCCGTGGGAGTTGGGACTCCTACCTACCTCTTGCAGAGTTCTCCTACAACAACAACTTTCATTCCAGTATTGGTGCTCCACCATATGAGTTGGTGTATAGACGGAGATGTTACACCCCAATCTATTAGGGTGAGATTGGTCACAAGGTGATGGGACGGACAGAGGTAGCTCTGCAGACTACCTATGGAAGGGTGAGAGTGGAATCATCAAGTGGACTTTTGTTAGTTCTAGAAGAATTTGGTTGTGAAAATGAATCATTGTCGTTTTGTGTGTGATATGAATCATCAGAATGTTTTGATGCTTCAGGCACTTGATTGTCATCAACATTAACTTCTGCATCAATATCCCGTTCTGGAACACCGAAAATCAAATCATAATAAAAATCTAACGAATTGAAATTTTAAGATTCATTATTTGATTCATTCATTATTGGTTGTTGTTCACATGTCTTTTCAACTAGTTAACATAATAATCATCAAAAGTAAGATTAAATGTTTCTTCGAATTTCCTCGTTCATTTGTTTAACACTCTGTAAGCAACCAAATTATGAGAATATCCCAAGAATATCCCTTTATCAGCTTTTGACTGGAATTTCGAAAGATTTTCATTGAGATTCATAATGAAGCACCTGCATCTATAAACATGGAAAATTTTAACATTTGGTTTCCGATTGTTGATAATTTCATAAGGAATGATGTTAAAACGATGATGAATAAAATATCGATTTTCAGTAAAACATGTAGTGGAAAGTACTGTAACTTCCCGAATCACAGGTATAATTTTTAAAAGCTTTGTATTCATTTTATTGACGGAACTCAATGAGTTGGAGAACCCAAATAATCATGTTGAACCTAGTCAGCTCGCGTGGTTTATGACTTTTACTCGACATGTTGGAGGACCCCAACTCGACGAGTAGAGGTTGTGCATGAAAACCCTAATTTTTAGGGTTTTCACCCTATTTAAAGGACCTTAAGCCGTTTCCTTTAGCATCCTTACAACCTTTTGACGGCCAGAAGCAACCCTAATCAATCTATACCCCATTCTTGAGTGTGTGAGAGGCTAAAGTGTGTTTTTGGTGCATTTGTTGAAGAAGCTTGAAGATTAAGAAGTTTTGAACGAGAAGAAGCTTGTAGATTCAGTATATACATCGTCTTGGCTTGAATTTGATGGTAAAAAGTTTTTACCTCGACCTTCCATTTGTTAGATCTCTTCTTATGTGAGAATATGGGCATTTTGGTGCAAGTCACTTTCGGATTTAAGCTTGTCACAAGGGCATGGTTTCGTCTCTAGACTCCTCTAGGCCCTTATGAACATAAAGCCTCAAGCTTTATGAAGCTTTGGCATTCCTTGATGTCTAAAACCTTCTTCTAAGGCTAGTTATGAGTGGTTTAGCTTCATGGAGCCTTACATGCACGTAAAGTTAGCAACTTTACATGATAACAACACCCTAGGAACCTAGATCTAATGTTCGGTACTTTGGTTTCACATAAAAGCATCCGAATCAGAAATGGACTGAAGGAACTCGACGAGTTGAATGAAGGTTTCCTACTTTCTTGATTCTGCAGGAACTCGACAAGTTAGAGAGGTAACTCGACGTGTTCGTTAGGGTTTTCCCAACATTTTGGACACTATATGGACTCGACGAGTTATTTGGACGCTCGGCGATTCGACTAGTGTTTTCACAATTTCTTGAGCTCTGAAGGAACTCGACGAGTCAGTGAGCTACACTCGACGAGTTGGGTCAACATGGACTATTGACCTTGACCGTTAACTTTGACTTTGACCAAGGGTTGTCCAGTTTGACTTCTAGGGGATTGTAGTAATTTGGAAATTTATGGAAGTGGATCATTGGTGGATGTTGGTGATTGAGTTTGGAGTTATATTTGGGGAGTTTGGCATTATCATCACGAGCTATTTGTGAGGTGAGTTTTCCTCATTATATGGAAGGTTCGAAGGCACCAAGGCCAACCCTTTGGATTGTTATCCTGCTTTATTGTTAGTGTGATCGGTTAGATTGGTATCCTGGTAGATAGGATGTTGCTATGCTTAGTGATTTGTTGATCGGTTTGTCTATTCGTAGACTGTTAAGTAATTATCTGATATATATATATATGCACATGATTGATTGATGGTTGAGGCTTATCTGCTTTGTGTAAGAGCCAACAGACCCGGGCATTTCAACCTGATGGTTGTAGGCGAAGAGTATTCCATCCCGATGATGATTAGACTCATAGTATGTGGGCATTCAAACCCGATGGTTGTGTGCTGACACTACAAGAAAAGTTCGATTTAACTACAGAAAAATTCTGTAGCAAAATGATGTAATTCCGTAGCTAAACCTAAATAACTACGGAAGTTGCTACGGAATTTGCCAATGAGATTCCATAGTAAAATTTCTTGTAGCAAAATGTTTAACTACGAAATTATAGTTACGTAGCAATTTTGCTATGGTCATTGCTATGACAACTATCCGTAACATTTCAACTACAACACACTTCCATCACAATTCCGTAATATTGAATTCTACAACAAATTTCGTAGCTAACTGTTCCGTAGCAAATTTCGTAGCCATTTGGTCCATAGCGAATTCTGTAGCTAATTGTTCCGTAGCAAATTCCGTAGCCATTTGGTCCATAGTAAATTCCGTAGCCATTTGGTCCATAGCAAATTCCGTAGCTAATTGTTCCGTAGCAAATTTTATATCTATTTGTTCTGTAACAACTCCAAGCCTTGAGAAAGAAAGAAAGTTGTAATCCAATAATATAAGTTGTAATAAAACTTATTGGTAAGAACGGAAATGCATGATTTGTAGCTCTCTATTCTTGTATCTTTTATCCTGTAGCACTTTCATTATTTTGGCTGATTATCCTGTAGCACTTTCATTATCAAGCTTATATGTATATAGATATCATAGAATCAAGCGAAACAAATTCATAAAAAAAAAGTGAAATTATCAGCTAATAAATACAGAAGAACAGAGAAGAATGTTACCTGGTAGGACAACGACGATCGAGAAAAATCTACTTATAGAGCGATCGATAACAGCATAAGTGGAGATTGGGGAAACTGAGGAATGAGGAATGCAGAATTAGGTCAAAATAATGAGTAAAGAGAAAAAGTCACGATCGGCAATTGAATACTGCAAAATAGTACCTTCCAATTTTCCGAGATCGATAATTTTCCAATTTTCCAAGAGCAACGGCGATAGGTCACGATCGACTAAAAAAGCGGCAGGTCACGATTGACATTAACAGCAATAAAACAACCCTTCATTATTCAAATATGAACTTAGGAATGAGGAATGCAGAATTAGGTCAAAATTCGCCCATCATCATCATCACTTAGCTTAGTCACAGGCACAAGTATATCTTCATCACCGATCCTTCATTATTCGGAAGCAAATAGGGTTTGTTCTACACACGGAGTGGTTTTCAACCAGCAGCTTGATGGATGGCTTGTTGTGGATTGTGGTCCCGTTTGGGCCTTTGGGCAGGGCGGATGCAGCATGGGTCAGTTAATAAATAGTCAAAGTTCATTTCTTTTTATGGAATGAAAGGATTATAACGTAATTTATGTAATTGGGTATGCTTTCTTTTTAGACTTTTACGTTTATCTTGAAAAATATAAAAGGTGTTCAAACTTGTCTCAAGATTCAACCCATGCAGTTTGTCGATATTTATGATTTTATACAACATTTTAGTCCTTTGTTCTAGCAATTAAGTGACATGGGTAGTTTGGTAATTTGTAGATACTCTTTGGATGTGCTTCTCAGTACACAATTATGCCAGCTAGCAGATTGTTGGGGCTCTCACCATCTCTTTCAGTTGGTCTAATATCGCTTTCTTTTTGTATTTTTTTCATTTCTTTTTTGTATTTTTGTCTTTGGCTAATTTTCATGGTGCATATTTTGGTAGAAAAAAAAGAATTGAATAATTATATGGTTCTTTGAAAACTATTCTTGTTTTCATCTGAGAGTTTTAATTATTTTAATATATTTATCCATCATTTAATTCTAATTAAAGAAAACAACTTTTTGATTGCTCATCATATTGTATATAAAATATTGTCAACAAAAAATAAGGAGTAGAAGCTAATGATGTTTTTTTATATATAAATATTTCCTTCCCATTTTAGAGATAAAGATGTACGTATTGTTTTACCCTCGAATACAATTCGTTTTGACATTCTGATAAACAGTGATGTAACAGTGACATCTTTTTATATGTGAAGAAAGTTCTGTAAAAATAAAAGGAATCTGTCTCGAATCATATCCTAAAATTGTCACACCCCAAAACCGATAACGGCGGAATACGTTTCGGGGTGGATGTCGTAGTGTACAGTATCATCACAATTGCATAATAGTAAAAGCAAGAAACATACAACCATTTCATTTACATAGTGAGTGTATTTACAAGTGTGTTTTGTAATGTTCAACAAACACCAAAAGTAAAAAAAAAATAAAAAATAAGAGATGGGTCTTGCATGCTCCATCATCTCCAAAATTGCTGCAGTAGTACCTGTCTATCTTTGACCTGAAGATACAAGTTATTTTGAAAAGAATATCAGCATAAAGCTGGTGAGTTCATAAGAGTTTAGTGTGAGTTCTTATATAAAAAGCATGAGAATCGTTAGTATGAAAGCTGAACTTTATAGTCATAAGTAGTAGTAAAACCTAGAAAATCCTATATTTTCCATAAATGTATAGTGAGTGAAAACCTTTAAGAAACATGATATTTTCATCTTTGAAAACCATTTATCGTGAAAGTATAATAGTGACTCACCAATAAGTAAAGCAATATAGTAAGTTATTCTTGGAGTAAATAATAGTGGTGCAGCTTCCTTTAGTATTAGATACATATTTACTTCGGGATATTAACTTCATCTTTCGTTTAGTGTTTTAGTGCGGTTATAGTGTATTTCTTATATGTTACCAATAGTGTGAGTAATAGCGAACCCACATGACCTTCCCAGTCATGTATAGTGTAGTGGAGTAATTAAAGGCATCCCTGGACCTGTGCGGCTCGGACTGAAATTATCAGTCGGGATGTAATAGCGTCTGCCCCGTATAGATCTATACATATAGTGTCGTCTTCCTATCGGAAAACTTCGGGCGTAGTGTGTGGCGAATAGAGTATCTCGTAGTGGGTTAATGAATTATCTCATGATTAGTACATTCTCTTGTATTATAGTGTAGTAGTCTTTTGTATAACTCGTATTGTATTCTCTTATTAATGTTTAGTTTCATAATAGAGAGAATTATAGTAGTGTAGAGTAGTAGTTAAAACGAGTGATAGAGACCTTAACTATACCTATTATAGTAAACTTAGTGGGTGTGGTTCTAGTCAGGTTAGTGATTTAGGCATCTAATGAAATAAGAAATGCTTGTAATTCGTACTAATATACGACATATATAACTAAGAAATCAACAACGGTCAGACGGATAACCACTACCCTAAGCCCACAATCAAACAAGAACAGGAAATAAGGCGAGCTATTGGTCCTAAGTCCTTCAAGTCTTACTTATATAAATATATCAGTGTGGTTACATTTTTATAAGAAGATTTTTTTACATAAAAGTATTGTACAAAAGAGACATTTAAAACTTGTTTTTCTATCCAAAATAGTTTTGAAAACAATGAATGATTTATAAGGCATAGTGATAAATCACATGTGATTTGAACTACAGGTAGTGAATCACATTTGTGATTAATTTTGTAATATGAAAAATTGTCTTGTATAACTTTTCATAAACATGTATATTCAACTTGTATCTCCCCCCTAAAACATATAAAACATTTGAAAGGTTCATTAAAGGGGTATGAAGTCACCTGAAATCGCGTAAATCGGGTGAATCGGGTAAATCGGGTAAAAGTGTTGGTTGAGCGTTTTGTTCCAAATAGTCACTTGTGCACCATTTAGGACCCTAATGTCATATGAAAATATGTGTTTTACAAGAAATTAATCATTTTATGCTTTCCATTTAAGTATTTAGGCATTCTAGCATCACTTTGGGGTTTTAGGGCCTAGAAGGGGTTCCCGGGAGTGGTTTAGGCTAAGAAGGATTTAAGGGAGGGTCCATGAGCTCACTCCCTTGGAGTTTACGGCCCAATGGCCAATCCTTGGGATTTTACGGCTGTAAGCCCCCTAGGCTTGGCCGTAAACTCATGTGGTCTTCCAAAATGCAAGTTTAAGGCCTTATTTCACTTCCTTGATTTAATGGTATGTGTCTTGAACTAATATGGAGGGATTAAACCCTCATTTTGTGACATTTTGGGGAGTTTACGGCCAAGACTTGTGCTTGGGCCGTAAACTCCATTTAATCCCACAAAATGGATGTTTAAATGGTACAACACACTCTCATTCACCTTAGATAAATTCTAGAAGGCCTTAGATGGAGTTTTGGGACATTTTGGCATGAAAATTGGGGAGTTTACAGCCCAAGAATATCCATGGCCGTAAACTCTTCTTTTGGCCTCAAAATGAGAAGTTTAATGGTACAACACACATCCAAGGGCCTTAGCTAAATTCCTTAGATGCCTTAGATAAGTTTTGGGACTTGTTTGACATAAAATTTTGGGTGTTTATGGCCTAAGCTTTGACTTGGCCGTAAACTCCTCTTTTTTTCCTCAAATGATGTTGTTTAATGCATTTAAACATTCCCTAGTGTCAAGACTAAATTACCAAACACCCTAGATGAGTTTTTGGGGCTTTTAACAAGGGTTTTTGGGGTTTTGGGGTGTTTACGGCCTAAGCATAAGATTGGGCCGTAAACTCCTTTTTAAGCTTCAAATCCTTGTGTTTTAATGTCCAAACTCTCCTAGGTATATGTCTTAATTAGTCCATAAGCTTAAAAGAAGGAAAAATGAGGTTTTCGGCAAGTTTTTAGGTGTTTACGGCCTAAGGGGCTTCTTAGGCTGTAAACTCCTTTTTGGTCCTTGTTTTCTATGATTTTGGCCTCTAAATACGATGAAGTATGTTTAGACTAAGATAGGGAATGAGTCCTTACGTTTGGAAGCCGGAATTCGCAGATTTAGGGTCGATTTCGGGTCTAGAGAGAGAAAGTAGTGAGAGAGAGGTGAAGGTGTGGTAAAAGAGTTCAATTGTAGTGTTCATTTGTTTATATATGTCTCGGGTATTGCACCCGATACACGGCTACCCGATGCTAAAGTTTAACGGAGTTAAAACTTTTTACCCGGGTGAAGTGGTTGAAAAGTAATATAACTCTATTTAGTTAAACGGTGTTAACATTTACAAGTTATAATTACTCATGATAGTATCGGAACATGTAAATAACTAGATATTTGTTTATTGACGACTCCAAACATTACCTAAAATAACGTATACTGACGCATTCCGTTATTGAAAATAGGGTTTGTAACGACCATATATTTGGGGTTGTCACATCATCCCCCCGTTAGGGGAATTTCGTCTGGAAATTTAAAATTCATACAGATAAGAATTACAGTACTACTTTGCGAAGAGATGGGGGTATTTGAGTTTCATTTGGTCTTCGCGCTCCCAAGTGAATTCCGGTCCTCGTTTGGCGTTCCACCGAACTTTCACAATTGGGATACGGCTTTGTTTCGTTCGTTTTACTTCTCGATCCATAATCTCCGCAGGCTCTTCCACGAAGTTGAGGCTTTCATTGACCTCAATCTCATCAAGGGGAATTACGAGTGTCTCTTCTGACAGGTATTTCTTCAAGTTCGAGACGTGGAAGGTAGGGTGTATGTTGCTTAGTTCGGGAGGTAGGTTGAGTTTATAAGCTACGGGGCCGATTCTAGCGAGAATCTCAAAAGGCCATATATACCTTGGGTTCAACTTTCCATGCTTTCCAAAGCGTATCGTGCCCTTCCAGGGTGAGACCTTCAACAGGACTCGATCTCCCACCTGGAATTCCAAGGGTTTTCTTCGTTTGTCGGCGTAGCTTTTCTGTCGATCCTTAGCGGCTTTCAGTCGTTCACGTATCTGTACATTTTTCTCGGTCGTCTCTCGAATGATCTCCGGGCCAGTGAGAAAGCTGTCAGGAACTCTTCCTTTAGGTAGCTGAGTGTCACCCACCTCAGCCCAGCACAGAGGGGATCTGCACTTACGGCCGTAGAGGGCTTCAAATGGAGCTACCTTGATACTTGTATGATAACTATTATTGTAAGAAAACTCCACAAGTGGTAAGTGTGTGTCCCATGATTTGCCGAAGTCAATCACACAAGCTCGCAGCATATCTTCTAAGGTTTGGATCGTCCTCCCACTCTGTCCGTCGGTCTGCGGATGGTAGGCTATACTCATATCCAACCTCGTCCCTAGTGCCTTTTGCAACGATTGCCAAAACCTAGAGGTGAATCTACTATCTCTGTCTGAGATAATAGATATAGGGACGCCATGCAGTCGTACTATTTCTTTAAGGTATATTCTAGTGAGTTTCTCCATCTTGTCCGTTTCTTTGACGGGTAGGAAATGTGCGGACTTGGTCAACCTGTCAACAATGACCCAAATGGTATCTAATCCACCCGCTGTCTTGGGAAGTTTGGTTATAAAGTCCATTGTGATCCGCTCCCACTTCCATTCTGGTATCTCAGGTTGTTGGAGGAGTCCTGATGGCTTTTGATATTTGACCTTGACCTTCACGCAAGTAAGGCACTTACTCACAAAGGTGGCGATCTCCGCTTTCATGTTCGGCCACCAGTATAGCTTTTTGAGATCCAGATACATCTTATCTGAACCCGGGTGGATGGAGTAGCGAGTGTTATGTGCTTCTCTCATAACCAAATCTCTAAAACCTCCATGGCGTGGAGTCCAGATTCGGTCCATGAAGCAGTATGCCCCGTCACCCTTAACCTCCAGATTTTTATCCATTCCGCGCAGGGATTCTCCCGTCACATTCTTAGGCTTTAAGGCTTTCAGCTGAGCCTCTTTGATCTGTGTGGATAGATGCGAATGGATAGTCATCGTCAACGACTTGACCTTTCGACCAGTATACTCCTTCCTACTCAGTGCGTCTGCTACTACGTTGGCTTTTCTCGGGTGATATCTAATTTCACAGTCGTAATCGTTAAGTAGCTCGACCCATCGATGCTGCCTCATGTTGAGTTCTTTTTGGTTCAGTATGTGTTGAAGACTTTTATGATCAGTGTACACCACACTCTTCGTCCCGTATAAGTAGTGTCTCCAGATTTTTAGTGCAAAGACAACCGCTCCTAACTCGAGGTCGTGAGTAGTGTAGTTCGCCTCATGGGTCCTTAGCTGCCTCGAGGCATAGGCGATGACCTTACCTCGTTGCATCAAGACACAACCGAGCCCCTGATTGGATGCATCACAATATACAACAAAGTATTATGTCCCTTCGGGAAGGGATAATACTGGTGCGGTGCATAGGGCTCGCTTCAGGGTCTAGAATGCCTTCTCCTGTTTCTCTTCCCAGTAGAAGGATACACCTTTCTGCGTTAGCATAGTGAGAGGCTTCGTAATCCAAGAAAAGTTTTGGATGAATCTACGGTAGTAGCCAGCGAGGCCTAGAAATTGACGAATTTCCGTAGGCATCTTCGGTGCTGACCAGTTCTCAATAGCTTTAATTTTGGAGGGATCCACATGGATTCCTTCTTCACTAACCACGTAACCTAAGAATTCAACTCTTCGGATCCAAAACTCGCACTTAGAGAACTTTGCATATAACTTTTCGGATCGCAACGTTTCCAGGACTCGTCGTAAGTGATCCCTGTGTTCTTCCTCGCTCCGAGAGTAAACGAGGATATCGTCAATGAAGACGATGACGAACTGATCCAGATATGGACGGCACACCCTATTCATCAAGTCCATGAATACTGCGGGGGCGTTAGTCAGTCCAAAGGGCATCACTACGAACTCAAAATGTCCGTAGCGGGTTCGGAAAGCTGTCTTCAAAACATCTTCCTCAAGTACCCGTAACTGATGATACCCAGATCTAAGATCAATCTTGGAGAAGTAACTTGCTCCTTGTAGTTGGTCGAATAGATCGTCAATACGAGGGAGAGGGTAGCAATTTTTAACCGTGAGTTTATTGAGTTCCCTATAATCGATGCACATCCGAAACGATCCGTCCTTCTTCTTCACGAACAAGACCGGAGCTCCCCAAGGTGAGAAGCTCGGTCTTATAAATCCCTTGCTGAGCAGTTCGTTGAGTTGGCCGGATAGTTCTTGCATTTCGGCGGGCGCTAGACGGTAGGCGACTTAGCTACGGGGGTAGCTCCTGGAACTAGGTCGATTCTGAACTCAACCTAATGTTTGGGAGGTAGGCCAGGAAGATCCTCCGGGAAGACATCAGGGAAATCGCATACTACGGGAATGTCTTTTGGATCTTTCGATTTCTGGTTAGTGTCGACGACGTGAGCAAGAAAGGTGCGATATTCCTTGCGTAAGTATTTCTGAGCCTGGATACTGGAGACGATACGAAGACTCGTACTTGGCTTATCTCCATATATCAATAAGTTTTTGTGATTTGGAAGGTTCAGGCGAATGGCTTTGTCGGAACATAGGATATATGCGCGATGGAGACTCAACCAATCCATACCAACAATCACATCGAAATTTTTGATTGAGACTGGTATAAGATCGATTGGAAACGAGTGATCGTCTAACATGAGAGTGCAACCTATGTAGATTTCGCTAGAGCTTTCTGTTTCCCATTAGCCATTTCTACACCGAATGTTTGTTTTAGTGGTTGAGGGGTTTGTTTGTGTAAGCGTTTAAAGTTATGATTTACGAAGCTTCTTTCTGCACCACTATCAAATAAGACACAGGCATAGGAGTTGTTGAGAAGAAACGTACCCGTGACTACCGTGGGATCTGCTACCGCTTCATTGTGACCGATAGCGAGTAGCCTTCCAGTTCCCCCTGCACTTGTGGTCTTTGGACAGTTTCTCTTAAAATGACCCGCCTCTCCGCAGCCATAACAAGTTGGGGTCACTCCCGTAACAGAAACCTGCGTGATAGGTTTGGGAGGGGCTTTACAAATCGTACATTATAGCCCTTTCGACCGCAGTTGGAACACTGTAGTTCACGGCAGGGGCCGTTGTGGTGGAAAGGGCACTTGGGACACTTGGGCAAGTTTCCACTATAAGCTTTCGGCGGGGTTGGGGCTGCTGGAGTGGCCGGGGTGGTGGCAGCATGGACCGCCACAATTTGCTGGTCCTTTGAGGAGGTCTGAGTTTTCTTGCCCTTCTTCTTATACCATCGCTTCCTCTTTCTATCAGATGAAGCGGGTGGTGCAGTGGTTGTTGTGGTTGCTGTTGCTGGAGTGGAGGAGATTTCGTGGTTGATCAGACTCTGGGCCAATTCCTTGGCGCTATCAAAAGTGGTAGGGCGTGAGGCTAGAACATTTCCCCGATATGGGGGCACTAAACCCCAGATGTACCGTTCAATCTTCTTGCTTTCGGTCGGGATCATGTTGGGACACATAGCCGCCAAGTCGCAAAACGTGGCCGTGTAAGCTGTTATGTCAGTCCCCTTCATCTTGAGGTTCCAGAGTTCTTCCTCAAGTTTCTGAACTTCGCCCCTAGGGCAGTACTCTCCTCTCATGAGATCTTTTAGAGTGTCTCAGCCCATGCAATTGGCTGTGACCAAGGAAAGTGCACTAACATGGCCGTTCCACCATGTCAAGGCCCTGTTGGTGAGGGTAGCAGTGGCGAACTTGATTTTGCTCTCTTCGGGACAAGAGCACATCTCAAACACAGCTTCGGTTCTTTCGAACCATTGGGATAATGCCAGAATTCCTCCGGTACCATCGAAGAAGGTAGGTTTATAGTTCATGAAATCCTTATAAGTGCATCCCTGCACCCTTTGATGGACTTCACCGAACCTGGAGTTACCACCGCTCGCGTCCCCAGAGTTCATTTGGGCCATGGGTGCTATCACGGCCGCGGTCACTACTGTTTGGAACAGCACCGGGTCGATCTGTGGAGGAGGAGGTGGTGGAGGAGGGGTTTGGGTTGCTGGTCTTCCTCTGCTTGGACGCTTTCATGGAGGCATCCTTCACTGGAAGATCATAGAAATGATAGCAATAGTAAGAGCCTATTGCGAATATGAATAGAGCGTTCATGGATTAAATCGACATAATCCAAGATCAGAATGAGATTTATAACAATAGAGAAATCAACTGCCAATATACTGGTATTAATGATGCAACACAAGTTCATGAAAATTGACCTAGCAGTAGGTCTTACATCATACCATAGAGAAAATGTTGGCAGTTTAGAGGTTTAACTAGAGTACTTTCAATCTAGGAATGTTTACTGATAATAGACCTACGGAACATAGAGAGAAAAGGCTAATCCTTTAAACAAAAGATTGAGGTAACTAGACGTCTTCTACTGGCGACGGTTACTTGTTGGGCGAATCCTCAGATCTGCTAGCTGACGCATAACTTCTTGAAGGCGTCGATCATGAGTTCTTTGGCGTGCACGGAGTTCCCCAACTTCGGCTCGGGATGCAGCCAGCTGATGCTGCAGAGCCTTGTTGGTCCTCCTTGTCCTGTCCATGGCTTCTTCGAGTTGGAGGATGCGAACCGTGTTGAGATTTGAGTTGGCATCCACTTCTACAACTCGACCTATAGCAGCTTGACCTTGCTCGACATTCCTGGCAATCCTTCGGATCATGATTGGCAGAACCCGATCTGCTGATCCTCCTTCGCTTATGTTGTAGAAGCTTCGGTCTCCATCGTATGGCACGGGCTGACCCTGCTCCTCGCTCCATCTGTGCAAGGATATGGCCCACATAGGAGTGGGACCCTGAAATGTCGGACGGGGGTTGGGGTTCGGAGCTCTAGGAGATAGGTTATTAACTTCTGGCTCGGAGTCGGAGTTATCCGGAACGCCTTCTGCTCGGTGGTCATCCAAAGGGATTGGGTGATCATCGTCCGACTCTTCGCTGAGCCATCCTCCATTACCCTGGTTTGGGTAGTACAGGTCGCCAGGAGGGTGGAAGCCAGCCATGATATCTATGTGAGAAAAAGGGGAAAGAAGATTAATAGGTGCACTAACCTAAATTACTTATAAGATGATCGTCACGAGTTAGACCAATACTTGCATAATGCATACTAATTACATGTGACTGGGGCAGGATAGTCCGTCGAATAAGTAACCCTAACTCTAAATCCACAACCAAACAAGGAAAAGGAAGTAAAGCAAAGATCACAGATTCTAAGTCTATAACGCCCTAGTCACATGTAACCGGAAAGTATCCATTTAGCAACTATCGCTCCATCAGTAACGACCCTTTTTAGTTCTCACAGATGTATGTTTTTAGAGGTACAGAATACTCTTATAGTATTCTAATGTTAACGTTATTGTGGTAGTGTTGGTAAGTTTTAGACTTGTTGTAACACCACAACCAAGCTTAGGCACATGTTAGTCACTCGCAGGAAAGCGTAGTTGATCAGGCTACATCCCCCTAAATGTGACTATATGTCTCTAAGCCCAATTGTGGTATCCAACAATCTTAATACTTTTGTTTTGTTCTAGGATGATACTGACTTCTGTGTTTTATAGTGATGTGTGTGTGTATATATATATATATATATATATATATATATATATATATATATATATATGTATATATATATATACTTAGTTAAATCCTTTGGATACTTAACAGTATATATTCTTGGTCAGAGTGTTTTAGTCCCGAAGTGTTTATAGTTTGTATATCTTTTATAGGTTGATATACTTGATTCACTATAAACAAGGCTCTAATACCAATCTGTCACATCCCAAAACCGATAACAGCGTAATACGTTTCGGGGTGGATGACGTAGTGTACAGTATCATCACAATTGCATAATAGTAAAAGCAAGAAACATACAACCATTTCATTTACATAGTGAGTGTATTTACAAGTGTGTTTTGTCATGTTCAAGAAACACCAAAAGTAAACAAAAATAAGAGATAGGTCTTGCATGCTCCATCATCTCCAAAAATGCTGCAGTAGTACCTCTCTATCTTTGACCTGAAGATACAAGTTATTTTGAAAACAATATCAGCATAAAGCTGGTGAGTTCATAAGAGTTTAGTGTGAGTTCTTATATAAAAAGCAGTAGAATCGTTAGTATGAAAGCTGAAGTTTATAGTCATAAGTAGTAGTAAAACCTAGAAAATCCTATATTTTCCAGAAATGTATAGTGAGTGAAAACCTTTAAGAAACATGATATTTTCATCTTTGAAAACCATTTATCGTGAAAGTATAATAGTGACTCACCAATAAGTAAAGCAATATAGTAAGTTATTCTTGGAGTAAATAATAGTGGTGCAGCTTCCTTTAGTATTAGATACATATTTACTTCGGGATATTAACTTCATCTTTCGTTTAGTGCTTTAGTGCGGTTATAGTGTATTTCTTGTATGTTACCAATAGTGTGAGTAATAGCGGACCCACATGACCTTCCCAGTCATGCATAGTGTAGTGGAGTAAAGGCATCCCCGGACCTGTGCGGCTCGGACTGAAATTATCAGTCGGGATGTAATAGCATCTACCCCGTATAGATCTATACATATAGTGTCGTCTTCCAATCGGAAAACTTCGGGCATAGTGTGTAGCGAATAAAGTATCTCGTAGTGGGTTAATGAATTATCTCATGATTAGTACATTCTCTTGTATTCTAGTGTAGTAGTCTTTTGTATAACTCGTATTGTATTCTCTTATTAATGTTTAGTTTCATAATAGAGAGAATTATAGTAGTGTAGAGTAGTAGTTAAAACGAGTGATAAAGACCTTAACTATACCTATTATAGTTAACTTAGTGGGTGTGGTTCTAGTCAGGTTAGTGATTTAGGTATCTAATGAAATAAGAAATGCTCGTAATACGTACTAATCTACGAGATATATAACTAAGAAATCAACGACGGTCGGACGGATAACCACTACCCTAAGCCCACAGTCAAACAAGAACTAGAAATAAGGCGAGCTATCGGTCCTAAGTCCTTCAAGTCTTACTTATATAAATATATCAGTGTGGTTACATTTTTATAAGGAGATTTTTTTTTAAATAAAAGTATTGTACAAAAAAGACATTTAAACTTTGTTTGTCTATCCAAAATAGTTTTAAAAACAATGAATGATTTATAAGGCATAGTGATAAATCACATGTGATTTGAACTACAGGTAGTGAATCACATGTGATTAATTCTGTAATATGAAAAATTGTCTTGTATAACTTTTCATAAACATGTATATTCAACTTGTATCTCCCCCCTAAAACATATAAAACATTTGAAAGGTTCATTAAAGGGGTATGAACGCACCTGAAATCACGTAAATCGGGTGAATCGGGTAAATCGGGTAAAAGTGTCGGTTGAGCGTTTTGTTCCAAATAGTCACTTGTGCACCCTTTAGGACCCTAATGTCATATGAAAATATGTGTTTTACAAGAAATTAATCATTTTATGCTTTCCATTTAAGTATTTAGGCATTCTAGCATCACTTCGGGGTTTTAGGGCCTAGAAGGGGTTCCCGGGAGTGGTTTAAGGCTAAGAAGGATTTACGGGAGGGTCCATGAGCTCACTCCCTTGGATTTTACGGCCCAATGGCCACTCCTTGGGAGTTTACGGCCGTAACCCCCTAGGCTTGGCCGTAAACTCATGTGGTCTTCCAAAATGCAAGTTTAAGGCCTTATTTCACTTCCTTGATTTAATGGTATGTGTCTTGAACTAATATGGAGGGATTAAACCCTCATTTTGTGACATTTTGGGGAGTTTACGGCCAAGACTTGTGCTTGGGACGTAAAATCCATTTAATCCCTCAAAATAGATGTTTAAATGGTACAACACACTCTCATTCACCTTAGATAAATTCTAGAAGGCCTTAGATGGAGTTTTGGGACATTTTGGCATGAAAATTGGGGAGTTTACGGACCAAGAATATCCTTGGCTGTAAACTCTTCTTTTGGCCTCAAAATGAGAAGTTTAATGGTACAACACACATCCAAGGGCCTTAGCTAAATTCCTTACATGCCTTAGATAAGTTTTGGGACTTGTTTGACATAAAATTTTGGGTGTTTACGGCCCAAGCTTTGACTTGGCTGTAAACTCCTCTTTTTTTCCTCAAATGATGTTGTTTAATGCATTTAAACATTCCCTAGTGTCAAGACTAAATTACCAAACACCCTAGATGAGTTTTTGGGGCTTTTAACAAGGGTTTTTGGGGTTTTTGGGGGTGTTTACGGCCTAAGCATAAGCTTGGGCCGTAAACTCCTTTTTAAGCTTCAAATCCTTGTGTTTTAATGTCCAAACTCTCCTAGGTATATGTCTTAATTAGTCCATAAGCTTAAAAGAAGGAAAAATGAGGTTTTCGGCAAGTTTTTAGGTTTTTACGGCCTAAGGGGCTTCTTAGGCCATAAACTCCTTTTTGGTCCTTGTTTTCTATAATTTTGGCCTCTAAATACGATGAAGTATGTTTAGACTAAGATAGGGAAAGAGTCCTTACGTTTGGAAGCCGGAATTCGCGGATTTGGGGTTGATTTCGGGTCTAGAGAGAGAAAGTAGTGAGAGAGAGGTGAAGGTGTGGTAAAAGAGTTCAATTGTAGTGTCCATTTGTTTATATATGTCTCGGGTATTGCACCCGATACACGGCTACCCGATGCTAAAGTTTAACGGAGTTAAAACTTTTTACCCGGGTGAAGTGGTTGAAAAGTAATATAACTCTATTTAGTTAAACGGGGTTAACATTTACAAGTTATAATTACTCATGATAGTATCGGAACATGTAAATAACTAGATATTTGTTTATTGACGACTCCAAACATTACCTAAAATAACGTATACTGACGCATTCCGTTAGTGAAAATAGGGTTTGTAATGGCAATATATTTGGGGTTGTCACAAAAATGATAAGGTTGAATGTAATTAGTGGCTATTAATAACAATGAATATCCTAAAAAACATTTCTTTATCCATAAAATATCTACAAAGGACAGGTAAAATAAAAACATGAATCTTAGGTTGTGTTTGGATTCTGGATTCCTACGGAGTTGGAATGTGAGATTCTATTGCTTGAGGTGTTTGGCTAGTAAACTCTTCTAACCAAACATGTTACATATTTCTATTTCTTCAAATTCCAATTCCTTTGATTGATTCCATTCCTTTGACGGATTCCATTCCTTTGACACATTTCAAAACCTATAAATATCTACTTTTAGTTAATGATAGAAAACATTTATAGTGTAGTTACTACAAACACTACTTTCATGTTGTGTTGAAATCAAAAGGGCATTTAGTTTTGTAAAAGATATGAATTTTGGGACAAAAGATTATAGATAACAAGGTCATTTAATTATTTTTCTTCATTGTAATTACCTAAGATGCTAATCACAATAAAAAAGATTATCTTCTTCGTTATTGTCTTCTTCTTCATTGGTTGATGTACTATACTCAAACTCACCCTCACTTTCATCATCAAACTCACCCTCACTTTCATTATCAAACTCACCCTCAGTTTCATTATCAAACTCACCCTCATCATTATTTTCATTATGTAACTCGTTGCTTAAGATGTCATACTCGATTGTTTCTAGTATAGTGCTAATGATTTCATTTGCTTCAATTTCATCTTCTTGAAATGCAACGTCTTTTTTTCGTATCTCACTCCATCCACGAGGTTTAACTTTACATACAGCCACCCAATCAGAATTGTTTTGTTTCAAGCTCGGGTAAGGAATGAAATAGACTTGAGTAACTTGCATGGCTAAAACAAATGGCTCAAACTTGTTGAACTTTCTTCATTGGTTTATATCAACCAAGTTATATTGGCTATGAACCTTGACTCCTACATTAGGTGTTGGATCACACCAATGACATTTTAACAATGTTGTTATTTTAAATGGAAAACCGGGGTATTCAAATTCTAATATTTCCAACAACTTTCCATAGTAATCACCAAATGGGCTACTTATACACACTCCACTATTCATTGTTGATTTGTTCGCGCCGTGTGATTCCGTGTGAAACTTGTACCCATTTACAAATTATAAATTATATGATTTCACAATCCTCAATGGTCTTCTAGAAAGATCATGTATGTACTTGTTCTTTATTTCATTTTGGCGTGCCTATATGACAAAGAATGAAATACATTAGAAGCTTCTCAAAAGAAAAGAAAACAACTTAAAAACTCACATAGTTTTGAAACCATGTAGCAAAGTTTTCATCCACTTCAGCAACAAGATCATCTTCACTTATATCAGGATTTAGTTCTTTCAATGACTCTTCATACTTCGTGTACATTACCATTTAAATTGTTTAAACTTTTGAGATTAAATAAAAACTGACTTAAATGTTGTTCATAATACTACCTAAGGTAAGGTTGCATCTTCTCTTCATTAACCAATATGTAAGAATGTGCTGCATTAAATTCCTCATCAGTCAGACTTCTACATTTGAGTTTCCCATATGGGCGGCTAGGATATGAAAATATAGTTAATTTTTCGTTGTCATCATCATCTTCAACTCCCCCATCATCATTTCAAGGCACCTTTCTGTTACGTGTATGAACACTAGGCTCAAAATAGTGAGAGCAAAAGTTTGATGCTTCACGAACTCAGTATGCATTGCAAATCGACCCTTCAACTCTAGCTTTATTTTTCACATCTTTTTTCAACTGGTGAAGAAATCTAAAGCATAACATTTAATATGTTAACCAAGAGTGACAACTTACAATTTTGAAATATAATGTGATTTACAAAACAAACCTCTCAAATGGATACATCCATGGATATTGTACGGGACCAGCTATCATTGCTTCGTATGGCAAATGTATCAGCAAATGCTCCGTTGAGTCAAAAAAGCCAGAGACAAATATGGTCTCTAATTTACAAAGAATTGTCAGGATCTCAGCTTCAATCCTTTTCATCTCCTCTGTTGTAATTACTGTTGAAGTTAAGCTTTTGAAGAAAAGACTTATCTCAGTAACTGCTTCCCACACATTTTTTGGCAACATCTCGCGGAATGCAATTGGCAACAATCTTTGCATAAAAACATGGAAATCATGGCCTTTCATTCCAAACAGTCTACATGCACTCAAATCTACACACCTCCCCAAATTTGAAACGTAACCATCAGGGAAACTTAAACTCTCTACCCATTCACATACAACTTTCTTGTACCTCTTATCTAATGCATAATATGCTCTTTGATTTTGATCTATTCCTTTTCTCTTCTTACAATAAAGTTTCAGATCATCTTTCGAATTTGCATTGTCCTTTGTCTTCTTCTTAACATCCATTATAGTGTAAAACATATTCTCAAAAAAATTCTTCTCAATATGCATAACATCAAAATTATGTATAATGAGGTTTGTTTTTCAATATGGTAAATCCCAGAATATGCTTCTCTTTTTCCAACCACATTTTCCACGTGATTTATTTACTACATCAGCATTAAGTTCAATCACTTTTAACAAACCAAGTTCTTCAATTTGCCTTATGGTTTCTTCACCATTCATACTTGGAGGAGGACCTTTTGTCTCTACACGATTCTTTTTGATCAGTGGTGAGGAATCTTCTATGACAATCAAACCATGATATCTTCTTACCATTTTCAAGCCTAAAAGATTGTGTATGTTTCCCACAATATGGACATGCTAGCTTCCATGCGGTTGCCCATCCTGATAACGTTCCATACGCCGGAAAATCGGTAACTGTCCACATCAATGCAGCTCCTAATTGAAAATTTTGTTTCAAAGAAACATCATAAGTTAAAACACCTTCTTCCCATAACCGTTTGAGTTCTGCAATAACTGGTTGAAGGAAGACATCTAGTTTTTGCTTAGGGTTTGTAGGTCCGGGCACAATGGCAGTCAAAAACATTTAAGGCTCTTTCATACACATAAACGGTGGCAAATTATAAGGTGTTATAATGCCAGGCCAAGATGAATATTGTTTTCCTGAAGCACCATGGGGTTGAAACCCATCTGTACATAGGCCTAATCTAACATTACGTCTTTCGGCTGCAAATGAAGGATGGTTAATATCAAACTGCTTCCATGCTTCAGAATCAGATGGATGACACATTACACCAACATGGTGGCCATGATTATCAACATGCCATCGCATGTAAGCGACTGTTGTTTGTGAAGCATATAGTCTCTTCAATCTTGGAGTCAAGGGAAAATAATGCATCCTCTTGAAAGGTATACGCGAACGTGTGGACGAATTTCTTGACTTTTTGTACCTTTGTGCGTTGCAAAATTTGCACCGATCAAGATCTTTGTCGCCCCTCCAATATATCATACATCCAGACCTGCAACAATCAGTCAATTCCACAGGTAAACCGAATGCTTGTATTAACTTGTTGCTCTCGTATAAACTATCAACCATGTTATTCTCCTCCGGTAACCCATCCTTTATCAATTGACAAATGGCATCAAAACATAACTCAGGGATGCGATATTCTGATTTGATATTCAATAGTCGAGCTACAACAGATAATTGTGTCAAAATTTTATAACCAGGCCACAACTCTCTATCGGCTGCCTCTAGCATATCAAAAAACTTCTTATCTTCTGAATTTCGCTCCTCATCAAGAGTTCTACTCATGAAATCAGGACCCGCTGCATCCATAACCAGTTCTCTATATGTAGGATCATGGTGTTCATTTAAACTTGTGTATGTATCATCCATCCCTAATGAAGTACTATCCATTGATGTTTCTCCATGTTTATCCCAAAACCAATAATTTGGAACAAAACCAAACTTGTATAAGTGATATTTTGCGTCATCAACTGCTTTATATGCTTTGTTATTGCATTTTGTGCATGGGCATTTAATTTTATCTCCATCCATATAACTTTGCTTAGTAGAAGAAAACTCGATGAATGTTTTCACACCATTAATGAAAACATGAGAGACATGACCACGATCATCAGTCGTTCATACATCCAATTTCTATTTCTATTGCTCATTTTATTATATATCTGCACGGAAATATAAAAAACTAGGTGTAATCAGGGAATAATAAGAGATTAGCAAGAAAGATATCAATAATAACAACACCATTAATCAAAATCCTTCTTTTAATAAAAGCTTACAAGCATAACGATTAAAAGTATATACGTATACTAAAGTCACGCAAATATTAAAAAATAAGTATATAATAGATGCTTACACCAATGTCAAACAAATTCCAAAAAATGTATTTTTATCAAGGATAATGCATTCATGCTTTAACAATAGCCATATTTTTTGAAACTTCTTAAAATAACTATATGTTTCACAAGGGTAAAGTAGTTGCAAGAATCTACAATACGAAATAATAATAATAATAATAATAATAATAATAATAATAATAATAATAATAATAATAATAATAATAATAATAATTAATTATCGTTTCAAAGACGATGAATTTAATTGTTCACTCCTAAATTCATCCTATGATGTTGGTTTCAGTCATAAGGCCTTTTATTGCGGTAGAGACATGAATGAAATTAAAGTTGAAAAAAAAGATGGATATTCGATTATAATTTGGGCACTTCAATGGACTAAAATGCCCTTCATGTTCATCATCATCTGTAGCTAAGGGACAAATGGTTGTTCATCATCACACCTTAATAAAAATAATATTATTGTTTTGTAAATATTATTAGAACTTTTTTAATAATGTTATTTATATTATTATATTATAAAAACAATATTATTGTTTTTTATTACCTTAATAAAAATAAGTTTAAAACAATTAATTTTTAATAAAGTAAGTAATAAAAATATTATGAAATTATAAAGCAATACTGATTAGTATATAAATAATTAAAGTAAAAAATTAGTCAAAGAATAATTATATCCTCATGATTAACTAAAAAGTAAGACCATAACGATATATGATAGTTAAGAAATATTTTAAAAACAATTTTTGAAGACAAAATACTTTTTAAAAACAACTTTTAGGTTTTACATCTTCCAAAACTAAAATCAAAAAAGACTTTTAAGGTTAAAAAGTAATCCCAAACATGGCAAAAAGTGTATAAAAGGGTCCTATGATTTGCAACTTTATCTTTTTGGATGGACGGTTGTTATTCCAGTTAATCAACTATCAACTAAGCCCTCAAATATTGTTAACTTTCTAATAATATTTACAAAACTTGTAATCGAATACGACAATTGTTTCATTTCATCATATTATTTCAAAAGAAATGAACAGAGCATGATTTTCAGATGTCACAAAAACCGTTGGATCAATAGCCAATAATTGTTCACCAACCACAATACTTTGAAGATCAAGATTATAATGAGACCTGAAAAATAACAAAATTACGATATTACCCCTCTTACGTTTTCTTTTTTTCTTTTCGTAACCATGGTATCTGTGACACTTTTGACCAACTAGTTTTATTTTTATGTGTGTTTTAATTTGCAGTTCTGATTAGCATACAATTATTGGCAGAAAACCATAAGAGTTGACTTCCAACCAACAAGTTGTTTCATTCCGAGACAAATATATTGCCAAATTCTAGACAGAAGGGTAGTCATTCAGATGGTTTGTTTAGACCGGGATAGGTTTTGTGTGACCTGGGAAAAAGATAAAGAAGGGTAAATGTAGTAAAAGGAGTGTCTGGATGGATAAACTCACCCCTCTTCAACTTTTCATATTAAAATGTTATAGTTGTCATAAGTCAAAAAGAAAAACCCCTATACATACATATATATGTCCGGGTTAAGTCATGTCCCAATAAGTCCATCAAGTCAAAAAGAAACACCACTTAAACCAAGGAGAAAGATGTTCTCAAAAGGAAGCTATCTAATTTGGAAGTGAAACTGTGAAAGAACAACATCCCACAAGGAGGGTACCTGATTTAACCCAAACCCCATAAATTTTATCACAATTCAATTTACACCCCACCATAAATGGTAGTGCTTAACTAATCTAGAACTTGGATTCTCTAAAGATGGATATTCGACAAAGTCTTTTAAATGCTTCAACAAAATTAACATGAAACAACAGATGCTTACCATGATAGAAGAATACCCTTTGATAATTCCCCTAATTTGTGAGCAGCGATGACGTGGCTACTTTCAGTTTGTACTCAAAGAGCAGCAACGGCAACAGGAAGAGATGAGATCTGTATATGTCCGACAATTCCCCTAATTTGGACTCAGCAAAAATACCTCTAATTTGGGAGGAAGTAAATTAAGGTTACTGGATTTACTAATTTGCCCCTAATAAAAAGTTATTAAAACAAGCTGAAACATTATTGAAACAAATTTTATGCGGTAATTCCCTTTGATAATTCCCTTTTAACTAAAAAATCAAAATAAACATTTTAATTCTTTTTTTTTATAATGCAGAAATTATGTTATAACTAAATTTTCAAAACAATTAAAAATAATATTTTATTTTTGTTGTTAAGTTTTCAAAGATAATTGTGAATTTTTAATATATATTTTTAAATAAGTTTCTATATTTTGCTACGGAAACATATTTCGTAACTACTTGACTAAGGAATTTTCCGTAGCCAAATACCTATGGATTTTGATTTCGTAGCTATTTTGTAAATTCATCTTTTTGTAACAAATTTCATAATAGATTAGCTACAAAATTTTATTTTGTAGCAAATTTTCCTAGCAAAATAGCTATGGATCCTAATTCCATAGCTAACTAGCTACGGATTTTTATTTTGTAGCCAATTATGTAGCCAACTAGCTACATACATGGATTTTGTAATAGGTTTCATAGAGAACTAGCTACAACAAAAAAACTTGTAGCATTATTTGTAGTAAACTAGCTACGGATTTTAATTCCATAGCAACTATTCAAGATTTAGCTACGGAATGCAATTCCATAGCCATTTTCGTAGCAAATTAGTTATAACAAACCATTTTGTAACATATTTCGTTGTAAAATAACTATGAATTTAGATTCTGTAACAACTTTACGTAGCTATTTAAGATTTAGCTACACAATGCAATTCCGTAACCATTTCTGTAGCAAAATAGCTATGACAAGTCGTTCCGTAGTATATTCCATAGAAAAATAGCAACAGATTTTGATTGCATAGTAATTTTCCGTAGCTATTTAGGATTTTTCTTATAGTGTGAGGGTATACCATCCCGAGGATGTTTGGACCCATAGTATGTCGGCATTCCAACCCAATGGTTGAAGGCCTAGGGCATTCCAACCTGATGGTTGATTGGGCTCATAGTATGTTGTTATTATATGTGTGTTACTTTTTGTGGGGATATTTAGCGGAACTCACTAAGCTTTGGGCTTACAGTTTTGGATTTTATTTCAGGTACTTCCGATGACCGTGGGAGGGCGAAGGTGATATCCTACACCTCCTCACAGTTTTATGATCATGATTTCTAGGATACTCTGAAATGAAACTATTTTGAAAACATTTTCTAATAATTAAAGGTTTTTGAATGCTTGAAAAAGTTTTAAATTGGCTTGAATTTGATGGATGCTAAAACTGCTTCGGCCCATAGATATTGAGGAAGATTTGCATATGTGAGCATTATTCTTGCTTCTTTGCAAAGTGAATGATTTCTCCTTTCTACAACACCATTCTTTTGAGGTGTGTAAGGTGAAGAAAAATTATGCAAAATTCCTTTTTCTGTTAAGAACGAATCAAGAACATTGTTCTTAAATTCTAAGCCATTGTTACTCTTGATCTTTCGAACCATTTTCTTCAAATTAGTACAATATTCTTGATGCAGTAGATAATTGCTTAAGTAATTTCAAATTTCATTCATAGAAAATATACCTAAGTAAACCTTGAAAAGTCATCAACAATGACCAATATGTATCTCTTCTTGTTCAGAGTCTCAATATTTGGGGCTCTACAAAGATCAATTTGAAGAAGTTCCAAAGGTTCAACGATCTTGAAACAATGGCAATCGGAAGAGCTTGTCTATGTTGCTTTCCTTATTCCCAAGCTGCACACAAAGTGTCATTATCAAATTTTAACATAGGTAAACCTCGAACAAGATCATTTACCACCAATTTATTTAGATTTAGAAAATTCAAATGATAAAGTCTTTGATGCCAGATCCAGCTAACATCAGATGAAGCTTTCGAAAGTAAGAACACCGATGGAATCCTAACAATTGGTTTGATGTCGAGAGTAAACATATCGCCTTTTCTTTTTGATTTGAGCAATACTTCCTTTGTGTGTACGTTCGAAATCACACTTCCTTCTTCATTTAACACAACTTGATTGCTAGTGCCCACAACAAGCTGCGAAACACTTATCAAGTTATGTTGAACACCTTCAACATAAGCTACCCTATTCAACGTGAATTTCCCATTTGTTACTTTGCCATATCCTTTGACTTGACATTTCTGATTGTTGCGAAAGTTCACTACTCCAACATTATTCAAATTTCGATAATCACACAAATTTTCCTTTCTTCAAGTCATGTGATGAGAGCAACCACTATCAATTTACCATTTCTCATCAAATTACTCGTCACTTAAAACCTGCAATCAGTGAAAGGATTTAGGTCCCCAAGGTTGTTTGGGTCCTTGGTGATTAGAATGAAAAACATTGTGAAATGAAGATCCTAAAATCCAATTACAAACTTTAGATTTAAGACTATCAATTAAGTCAAATATGTTAGTTAAAGGCATAGAAATGTAATCATTCACAGGTTTAGATTTTTCACTAACTTTATCCTTTTGCTTCTTGATTTGTTTCTCAATAACCTTTGCTTTCTAAATAGCTCTCCATTTCATGACTGAATGATTCAAATTCATGGATGAACAACTTCCATTCGAAGATTCATTCAAATAATTTTCTTAAGCATCATTGATTTGTTGTTGAGAAACTTCCTTGATTGAAATGATTTCCCTTTTCTTTTGAACTAATGGTTAATGTTTTTCACATTTGACTTTCCTTTGAAATACGAAACTTTGGAAACTTGTTTCATAGGAGGAATGGGAAATTTTGGTTGTTTCTGTAAGATAGTCACATTTCTTGTAGAATGGAATTTATCAAACTTTTGAGTTGAAAACACCAGTTTCGTTTAAGAAGAAAAATGATTTTAAACATTCTTTGGATTATTCAAAAATTAGTTTTGTCTTGAAAAATGATTTGGTGAAAACCTTGTTTGATGATTTGAATTGAAATTCCTTGTCGATTGATGATTTGTAAACTTCTTTTCATTTGATGTTTGACCATTTGTTTGGGAATCTGATTTTGACTCTTGAGTTTTAGACTTTGAAAAAGAATTTTGTAGTTTATTTGGAGACAAATCTTTTTGAGTTAGAGCAGGATTTTTCTTATTTTCAAGTTTCTTTTGAGAAGAAGTCTGAACCGATTTAGACTTTTCTGTTCAGATGATTAATTTAGCAGAAGAGTCAGCCTCTTTCGAGACTTAATACTTTTCCAAAAAACTTTCTTTCTTGCTTGTCTCTTTGAAATACCAATTTGTTTTGAAATATTTTTAATTTGTTCCTTAAACTCTTGAGAATTAATGTTGACATGTTGTGAAACAATGTCAACTTGTTTTGAAACATCTTTTGAATTTTTAGATTTTTCACCCCAATTTCATTTTGGTTTTTGCCGTTGAAAATTTTAAGAATTCTTTGTTAGATTGTTTTCGATAGTACTTTGATATGAAAAAAATACTTATTTTGATGTCATCTTGTTATCATCTTCAATCATTTTATTAAACTCAGGTTTAATATTATCATTATTTCCTGTTCTGACAAAAAACTGATTTGCAAAGATAACCACATCCGAGAATTTGAAATTTGGATACACAACTGTATTTGTTTCAAGATAATGAGAACCTTTTTCCTTCATAATTTTGTCGAATTTCTCAGTTTCGTCAAAAACCTGATCAACTACAACCCTTGGAATTGTTGTTTCTTTTGGAACATCATCATCGTCATTATCATCGTCTGTTTGACTATCTTCTACAATTACATTGTTTAGATCATGAACTTTCGATGTTGAGGGTTGAGTAGTGTCAACTTTAACCGTAGAATCATTACATTTTACTTTTCCATTAGCTATTGATGTGCCATTAATGACAAACAACTGAGAACAATAAATAACTTCCCCCTTTTCAATTTCACTAATATCATGAAAATCGTCTTCGATATCAGCAAAATTAGCTTGAGAGTCAGATTTTGAATTCTTAGTTCTTTTAAAAATATTTATTTGTTCACTTTTGGTCAAGGTTTCATTTACAATATCAACTAATTCATTTGCATCGAGACATTCATCAATTGTCTTTTCACAATCATAGAAAATATAGTAAATTTTCTCCCTTTCGATTGCTAAAAAGGGAAAAAGTTTCCTATGTTGTCCTTTGCTAATATCCGATCAATGATGTAATGTTGTCAATTTACCATATAAACGTTTGGCTGAATTACAGTAGATATTTCTTTGTTTTAACAACAACTTGACATCAACACTTATGTTATCCCTATTACATATAAGATTTCTTATTTGTAAACCTAAGTATTCTATTTTCATTTTCTTCGATTCTAAAATCCTCTAAGTTTTAAGAGTAGTGTGTTTGACTTCTTAGCATCATTACTAGCAGAAATAAGTAAATCATTAACATAAGTAATAGCTGCATCAAAGTCAAATAGAATCGAATCATGTGCACTAGAGGGGATATTAAAAGATTGTAAAGGAGAACGTACCTGAGAAGTCATTGGTGATTTTTGTGAAGATGTCGAAACAAAGCACTCCCCATTAATTTTATCTTCCTCTTCTTCTTCATGCATCGCGAACATAGCCCCATGTGTAGGGTTTTGCATCTCATCATCATCAGAACCATATGACCAAATCTGGTATGTTCCATCTTCTTCATCCATACCTTTGGCCACCAGATATATTATCCCTTCGTCTTTGAATGAACCGCTTCCAATATCTCAACCTAGTAAGCTTCGTCTTTGACCTTGTTCTTCTTTTCATCTCTCTTTCGCAACATACAATCATTGGCCATATGATTAGGTCTATTACAGTAACGGCAATCGAATCCAAAATCACCTTTAAGCTTTTTCTCTTTCTTCTCTTCTTCAACACGAACTTCCTTTTCCTTAACATTCTTCTCTTCGTTCCCATATTTTCCAGCAAAACTTCCCTTTACATCACTTGTTTTCGATTTTGCATTTATAGGCTTCTTTAAAAATTACTTTACTCAATTGTTAAAGTAAAATGCCATAACTTCGTCATCAGAGTTGATGATCAGGCCTTCATCTTCCGAATTCTGACTCTTAGCAATCTCTTTTTCAGCTTCTTTTCCAGTAACCTTCGAAACAAGAGCAAGTGGACCACCTAAACTGATCTTTGATTCCTCAGCAATTTCATTTACTTAAGATTCATGTGCTTTCATCACATTGTAAACATCATTCAAAGAGATGTAATCAAAACTTTGTTGTGTTGTTATCATGAGGCTAACATTTCTCCATTCCTTTCAAAGACGCATGATGAAAGTGAGATTAAACTCCATTGTTGATCGTATGACTCCATACTGGTTACATTTGAAGATGAGCTCATTCAGACGATCATAACAAGATTCAATTTGCTCTCCTTCCTTCTGGTTAAATTCTCCTAATTCAAAAAGACAATGTTTGACTGAACTGATCTTTGTTATTTCGCTTCCTTGATACTTTTCCTTCTAAGTATCCCAAATCTCTTTTGCAGTCTTATAGTTGCTCACATGATTGTACACAACATGAGGAAGAGCACCTTTGAGTTCAAGAATACACTCCTTTTCATTTTTCAACAATATCTCAAATTGGTCATTGACATTTTGATCGTTAGAAGAATTTCCTATACTTTGAACAGCAGCAGGTGGACGAACATCACCGATAATACACTTCCAGAGTTCTTCATCAATTCCATTCAAATATTTCCATTCAATCAGCCCACTAATCGTAGAACTCACATCGGAATCTTCGTTGATGAACCAAGGAGATCAGAGTAAGAAGTCATGGTGTTCATGTTGAAGTTCGCCATTATTGTATAGAAAATTTTGAGAAAAGCTAAAATCAAATTGAAATCAAATAGATAAAAGACTTTGAATTAAACAAACGAGCACTCGATTTGACAACTCGAATGTATTATCAAATCACAACAGATGATGTAAGATAATTTTCTAAAACAAAACGGTGGAAAATTGAAATCTAGTGCGATACTCAAAACTTTTGCAAAAACTCAGAAAAATAGATCAATTTTTTATGAATCCTGCTCTGATACCAAATGTAGTTGTAATGAAATCGAGTATGAATTATAAGATCAGAGTAAAGTAAGATGAACACGAGATCTAATTAAAGTCTATTTCGCTCAATTATGCTTTCAGAAGTATAGAGAGTATTTTTACAAAAATAACGAAAGTTTTTTTCTCTCTCTAATACACATTCCATATTTATAGGGATCTTGAAAGCACACAAAAAATATAAGGGACTGAACACTGAAAACTTTGATACATAAAGTGACCTTATAATAAAATAACAATCTATCGAAACTATCTATGACCTTCGACACCTCATAACAATGTTCGAAATCTACATCATTAATGATTTCACAAGAATAGTTATTCGCCTTTCAGCAAGTAGGAAGTTGTTTCGTTGTTAAATTCCCATGAATCGAAGGTTAAAGGAATGGTGCAAGGACCACTTACTGATCTTCATGACATACTTAATAGAACCATGGAATCTATTAAGTTTGATTTGAATGAAGTTCACAATGTTGCTAAGAGAGAGAAAAGAGATCATTCAGAAGAATTTATCTAAGTTCAAGAAATCCGTAGAACTAAAGATTAAGGAGGTTCGTGATCTAATTACTACTGAAGTTAAGAAGATTGATGGTTTATTTCTTGGAGTTCATAAAAACTTGGATTGTTTGCTTTATGCTACAAGAACATTTGATGAAGATATTTAAGCTTTCAATCATTCATATAAATAAGAATTAGCAACAAAGAATGAAACAGATTGGATGTTGTTTAAGTGTATTGAAACTTAGATGAATACCTTTCAAGCACAAATCACGAAGTCTGTAGCTACCTCAATGTCATCATTGTCTACTAAACATGTTATCAAAGATGTAACAATTGGGAATTTCCCATCACCAATTGTGGCTAAAGATTATCATCAACCAATGATAATGATAGAGTTTACATATTAAATGAAAACACGGTCAGTTAGATCATAATTCTAGAATTTTTCATATTCAATGAAAATATGATCAGTTAGACGATAATAATAGGATCAGAAATGAGTGACCAAAAAAGTTATATAAAATCTTATGATGGATACTTTATTTGGAAAGTGCACAACAATATAATCCCGGTGATATAAGCATTGAAAAAAAATCAGAGTCCGATTAGATGAGTTATGATTTTATAAAAGATAAGAACCAACCGCATTAATAATCCAATTAGCTTAAAAATAACATTAATAGAACAGTTGAGTTTTGGCTAACGTCACTAAAAGGAAAATCACAGTAACCCGTGAGATAAAGACTTTGAAAGGAAAAAGGACAAAAACAGAGTTTGTATGAAGGAGATATGATATTCAGAAAAATATAACATATGAGTTAAAAACAAAAGTTAACATTTGGCAACACAGCCTTAAGGAAAGTTGTCGTACTAGAAGAGAGCTACACAAATATCTAAAGAGGGTAAGAAACAAGATTCATATAAGCAATATATAAATATTTATAAAATATTTAGGGGTGCATGCAGGTGCACATCATGCCGGGTGCGCACACCTGACACTCAAATTTTACGAAAATTAGGAAGACATGGACTATCAATAGTGTGACACGTGGCAAGCACTGTTTGGAGCCACGAAGCGAGTGCAAGCTGCACATAAAGTGCGCCACGTGCACAACCCTTATAAACAGAGCTTATCACTTTATGATTTTCTCATCTGAAACACTCTTCAAAACAATCTCTTTATTCCTCTCAAGTTTTTTCAAAGACGTCTCGATGGTGCGAAGCTTCGTATGAAATGGCTCGGATGTCTTTACAATACGCTACTATAGTGAGTATATGACTCTTATAACTGCCAATGCAACTTAAAATCCGACTAGCAATCGTAGCTCTCAAAAAGCAGTTGTCGAACTCTGAACAAACCAAACGACGCATCCATTAGATAAGGGGTCATATATTCCTCCATTCTACAATATATCGTATGAACTGAGACATTGATTATAATCATTATCTCTGTTCATGTGTTGTTTCTCGATTTCTGATTTATGACGACTGACTAACTGAACAAATCAAATTAGTATAGGCTTGGCCAAGCGCTTAGGTTTATCATCACTAAATCATCGAGGGGCCGACATATATCGCTTGTATCCTACATTGGATAAAAGGAACGGATAAACTTTGACTCATATGCTTGTTGTACTTACTCATCAAATCACACACAAAAATATGTTTTATAACACCAAGTAACTGGTGCATTTACATATGGCTATGTGCAACCGACTTGTAAAATACAACTCACATGTCTAGGTTTCAAGAATATAAGACATTATCGTCTCATGATCACTTGTGATAAAATCTATGAAGTGATTCAAATGAGTGTGGGTTGAATCCAATACTCAAATCTTATTACATGAGTACTCATGAATACTGCAATAAGCTTCTGATATGTCTAACCACCTTTAGACAATCTACAGACCCATTCATGACAATCTAGCTTCAATACCTACTTCCAAAGTATGATCAACTGTAGATGGTTTGAATAACCTAGTTATTCGTGAAGTCAAAACATGGAAAGTGAAACACTAGAATAATTGACTCCAATATGGTCTCAAAAATTTTGAATATAAATAAAACACCTTTTATTTAATCACCATGTTGATTACACATTATTCATTGTAGAATTTTTCATTTTATCAACTTAATACTTGAATTAAAACAATAGTTATCCCATGCTCCAAGCGTGTACACTATGTTTGTCTTCGGTCCTAACTATGTGAAGTAGATAAATTGTAAACATTTCCAATGATGCTCATTTCACAATTCCAAATCCTTATCACAAGTGTGAGAATACTAAACTCTTTCCCTATTAGAATGTGTTACGTTCTAACCTTTATGCAATGACCCTTTTGTAATTTCAATGCACCAAAGTCACGAAGACTTAGACAATGAAATTACAAATTATTCATTTGGAGATTGTTACAAAAAAATTCCATAGAAGCAAAGTCTCAATTTCAAAGTACATTTTTTTGAACATCCTTCTTGCATAAATGTTTCTAACTTCCACATAGATGCCTAATATCCAACTCCGAATATGGAAACATTTCCATATCTGCCATATGACAACTCATTATTAATAGAATCATGTATATTCATAATAATGTCGATATGGTCCACTCATTAAATAATTTAGTCATACCTTGTTCTAGTGCTTTTTCCTTCTTAATGCCATAGGCATTTGGAAAATTAGAATAGCCGAATATTATAGCATATGCAATCCACCCTATACGTGAACCATATGGGATACGATTGATAACGTCTTACATAGAGAAATGATGCCTGACCAGTCTCTTTCTATCATAATTCCATATACAGAGTATTCATATATATATATATATATATATATATATATATATATATATATATGTATATATATATATGTGTATATATATATATATATATATATATATATCTTTGACTAAATTTGATTAAAATCTCACAATCTAAGCTTTTAGATTTGAAATGAAGTATAAGTTCATTTCCCTTAATTATAGCAAGACAACTTTTCAAACTCTACAAATTTGCGAACTGAAACTTTTTTTCTATAATAAACATTGCTTACTCGCAACACTTACCATAGTAATTATGCTCCCACTAGCATAATAATTATTATCTTCCTAGCATAACAGTTATGCACCCACTAGCTTTGAAATGTAACCAGAAATCAATTGGACTTCTAGGAAACAATACTTATTGACTTTCATTACCAAAGTTAAGATTTCTAATAGGAGATGCCTCGATAGGACTTTAACTAGGCTTCTTAAAATCATACACCTTTCCTTAGATAGCTCATATGTGTGTCTAAACAGTTTTAGAACTTACATCAATAGGTCTCAAATGTTTAGACCTTTTTCCATTTCTCACAATTCGACCTATGAAGAGGAATGCTGTAATCATAATCGAATTTGAGAATGCAAAAATCACAATTGCTATCTCTTTAAAATCTACTTAGTGAAAGCGTTTCCTCACAAATATTTTAATGAATTGGATAGAAACCTTGTGACACTTAGATTTTATTGTGTATGTGTTCCTATCCATGTGAATTTGTCATAGACATAATCACAAGACAAGGTTAGTGAAAAATTCAAACTCATATGAGTTGAACTTGTTTAATCTTAATTTCTTGCCGCTCGGCAGCAAAAGGGCCTACCATTGCTTCCATGTTGTTGAGCAGCTCACCTTTACTGATCAATGAACTTTAACTGATCAAAGTGCTTTGCCTTATACAAATAATTAAGAACTCATAGAACTCACATGCATAGTCAACTTAACTCGAATGGGCACAGAAACAAGAACATGTCAACACGAAAGGTTAAAAACCTCAAGTAGTGGGCTAGTGATTAACATTATGATTTATTCTTTATTAGTTCTTGAAACTATTCAAGATCTTTAAGACTCCAACTGTCCTCTTGACATATAAAATTCTCTTTGTCAAGAAACATTCCTTGACAAAAAAATATTCAAGAGCTAGTGCGGTTTCTTATCAATACAAACACTTCACACAATTGCTCTTAGTTGGTCTTTGTCTTATCCGAAACATCACAACTTACCAATTTCAAATATACAAGAGTCAGAAACATTTTACTCTACATTTGATAAGTGTTGTAAATGTTTCTTAAGATTATGTCACTCAAATTACAATCTTGGTGTGTTACTCTAAGACTCGATTTTGGAATGAAGTATGATTCACCTTTTGATTTAACCATTTCAATAATTCACGATTCCTCTTCTTAGCCATATAAGTGCACTAAGATGTCCATTGAGGATCAATTGTGATATGGTTCCATAATCATTAAGATGATCATAAAACACGATACTAAAGTATTGTCCCTTCCTTTCAAATTGGAGAAACTTTTGTCTTTCTACCTAATTTGATTTTTAATTCATTCTGCTATACATTGAAACTTTTTCAATGATTTAGAGTTATACTTTCACACCCATGCACCAGAATGGTTGAAACTTCCATTGGCGAATTAATTCATCTTGTAATATCATAACAATGTATATAAATGAAACTTAGACATCATCATCATCATCATACATTTATGATTACAACATACATGGTTTACATTATTGTGTTTGTCCATAAAATTACATCCCAAAATAACAAATGTATGATGAAACCCAAAATACAATGTTCATTCAAAGTCCATAACTATAAAGAATCCAATTCACTCTGTTCTTGAGAATACAAGCTGTTTGAAAAGTGTCAACATAAAAATGTTGGTGAGTTCATATGCACGTTTGTATAAAATCTTTGTAGTAGTGTGTAACTCTTTAGAAAATTCGATATTTTCTTGTAAAAATAGTTTATAAGTCTTGTTTCCAATCGTATGTAATTGCATACGTATTTTTTGTTAACCTTGTTTGAAAATGTATAATGAGCGGTTCCTGTATTTTCTTTTATATGAAAAGTATGGTCCTAACCCTAAGACCCGAGTCGTTAAAGTAGATGTAAAATAATTCATGCATAGGTCCGTACATCATAAAATGAGTAATGTGTAGATATTGCATAAATTTTAATATCATATTATATAATATCGGTATTCTCTATCTGAGTCATTATAACCACACTAATATGACGCAGTCCCTGTCTTGATGTTCTTCAGGCGTCGATTTCTAAGAAGATATTTGTCACCCTAGACTCATCGATCTAGCTATAGTGAGCAGCTCAGGTGTGGGGTGTCAAGCCTGTATAGATCTATAAACAAACTTGTGTTGTCCCTCCAAGAGACTCTGGTTATAACTGTTGGGTTTTGAGAACTATAACACTCCTATGTTGCATATACAATATAAACTTAGTTTGGATGCTTACCTCTTGAGTTGGGTAGGGTTCTTGACCTTTGAAAGCTTGAGCACCTCAAGTGTGATGCCTCTATTGGTTCACAAACACCAATATACAAGAGGAGGCTTGAGAGAATAGGTTACTAGCACAAAATCAACTTCACCCTCTTAGAAAGTAAGTGGCAACCAATTTTGGTTCTAGGATGGGCTTATTTATAGTGTTGCACATGCTAGGGTTACACTTGGTAAACCTTAGTGAGCCATGACTTTCCACATTTTCATGCTCCATGGATTTAACCTACATGGACTATCCATGGATTAGTTTATCCCATCTACATAATCATGGATCATTGGCCTACACTATAAGAATCATTGATTTACATAATTAACCCCTATATATTTAATTAGTCTCTTTTGACCACAAAATTAATTCCAAATTAATTCTTGATCAATACTAAGTAAATAATAGGATTTCATATTAATATATTATACTTGTAATATATTAATAAACCATAAATAACCTTATTCTCAAAATTCATTCTATCAAATTGCACTGGTGAAGGAAACCTAAAAGGACCATGCTACATTCGGGTCAAGAACATCCCAGTTATAGTTATGGGTTTAGACATCAAATACAACAGTCTCCCATTTAGACCAGTCTGATAACTATAACTGCCAATGTAACTCTAGGATCCGACTTAGCAATCGTAAGCTTTCAAAAGTCGATGTCGATCTCTAACCTAGTCAATGACCTGTCCTTTAGATAAGGGATCATATATTCCTCTATTCTCAAGATATCAGCCGAACAATTACATGGAACAATGTCATACTTGCCTTAATACATGACATGAGACGAACATTTGTGCTACGTTTATCGCCGTAAATGACTAACATTTCGTTGGTGGGTAGGTGAAGGTGAACAACCTTCTCGTGGAACATAATATCAATATGGTCAGGGCTTAACCAATCATTCCAATGATCACATCAAAACTTTAAATATTAACCCACATAAAGTCAATTGAAAATGAGTGGTTATTTAGTGTTAATGTGCACCTTATGTAAATGTATTTGGTTGTTTCAGTATTCCTATTAGCCATCTCCATCATGAAGGCTTCGCCTAGGTTTTGGGGGTTTGATTTAGTAAATGTTTAAATTTATGACTCATGAAACTCCGCTCAAGCCCACGATCAAATAGAACGCATGTGTAAGTGTTGTTGAGAGGAAACGTGCCAGTTACATCAACCAGATCTCATACTACTTCACCCTTCCCCACGTTAGGACCCTGTCGGATCCCCCGGAACCCTAGTTGTTGGCTTTTGTAGAATTCCACTTGAAATGGCCAGCCTCCCCACATCCGTAACACATGCGGTTGGCCCCATCATTTTCGGGTTGAGGGTTGTTTTGTTGTGGCGGCGCTCTGCAATACCGGGCATTGTGCCTTTTTCAGTTGCAGTTTGTACATTGGAAGTCATTTCATGTCCCAATGTGATGGAAACTACACTTGTCACACTTTGGGTGGGAACCTGCATAAGGTTTCGTAGATGTTGGTGCAGTTGTTGTGGTTACAGTTGGGGTTTGTATAGTCGGAGTAGTATCAGCGTGAACCACTACCGTTTGTTGGTTCTTAGAAGAATCCGAAGATTGTCCCCCTTTCCTTTTATTTCCTTTTTCCTCTTGTTGTTGTCTTCATTCTTGGTCTCTGCCTCTGAAGTCTTGGATCCCTTCTTGTTCCCAGGATCATATAGCTTTTACGCCAAGCGCTTTACACTAGCAAACGTATCAGGGTTGGCGGCAATCACATTTCCCTCAATTAGTGGAGTTAATCCCCAGATAAAACGTTCGATTTTCATTCCTTCAGAGGTGATCATGTCTGGGCACAGAAGTGCCACTTCACTGAATCTAGCGATATAGGCTTCAACATCGGAGTTTTATATAGTAAGGTTCCAGAGTTCATGTTAAAGCTTTTGTACTTCCCTACGAAGGCAGTACTCAGCTAACATCATTATCTTGAGATCCTCCCAATACATAGAGTTCACAACTAGAAGAGTTAAGGCCTTGGCATGGCCATTCCACCATGATAAAGCCTGATCAACGAACGTACGTGCGGCAAACCTTACCTTGCTTTCTTCAGGAAAATCACAAATTTCAAAGATGGATTCAGCTTTTGTCAAACAAACGTGTTAAAGCTATCACACCACCGGTTCCATTGAAACTTCTAGGTTTTGCATTGGTAAAATCTTTATAGGTGTAGGTTCTTGTAGATCCTTGATTGGCTCCTTGATTGGAACTTCCCGTTCCATGATCATTTCCATCCCCGTTATTACCGTTGTGGATTGGAGCTAACAATGCAGTGACTGGAACTGATACTGCTGCCTGGAATGCAACAGAGTTTATCTATGAAGGAGACGGTGGTGGTGGTGGTGTATTGTTGTTTCTACGAACATATCTTCGAGGCATCTTCTGTCATTTTGTTATTTTTTTTACTATCGGTTGCGGTGGGTTGATTTGTGCTTATAAGTGAAATCATACAATGTCAAGAAATAATGAATATATATAACTCATAGCAGATAACAACATCACAAATAAAACACACACTTGTTTCATTACTTATAAAAGTGTAGTACATGTTACGTGAGTATCTGGCATTTATAAGGCCTACAATACATGGGATAAAAGTCAAACATCATAACAACTCCATCGAGTAGTATAATCGATTAATCGAGGATTTAACCCTACATACACAAAGTAAAAAGGAAAAGGAAATAACATCAAGAGCATGTGGTGGGTAGGATGGGTCCTAATCACGGCGGGAGGTCTCTGGTGGTGCTGATGACGAAGTGGATGCGCCCTTGAGCCTGGCCAATTGGAGCTCGATGACATGTAGACTGGCCTCTAATGTCGCCTGTCACTCTTGGTAGTCTTTCACTACCTCCTGAGTCTGCTTCTCGGCCCTCTCCACGGCTGCCCTCATATGAGCCATCTGATAGGCGGTGTCCTGGGCCAGGTTGACGATGTCTCCGGTCCTCCTAACCTTCATGGGGAGGGCGTGGTCGGCCGACCCTCCATGTCGGAGGTCGAACATTCCTTTGTCCATGCTAAAGAGTGGTCGCACCCCATGTTGACTGCACCATCTCCAAATGTCATGGGTCCATGGGGGCCCATCCTGTGCGATGGCATTTGTGCCATGTAAGGCGGATTGATGACTTCAGACTCTGCATCCAATTCATCCTCCTCGATGTCCTCGTCACTACCATCCAACTCATCCTTCTCAAAGTCCACCTCGGGGGATTTAGGCTCCGCTTCCAACTCATCTGGGTCTTCCTCTGGCTCTTCTTCAAGCCAACCCCCATTCCCCTGATTGGGGAAGATGGAAACCAGCCATAGTGTCTGTACGAGAATATAAGCACAAAAAGGAAATATAAGAAAATACAATAAAGGTTTCACTTACTGTCAAAATACTCTTATAGTATTTTAAACGTTTATTTTTTATTCTTCAATCCCTTCGGTATTAGGTTGACAAGTTTTAGATTCGTTGTCCACCCCAATCACTCCCAAAACATGTTAGTCATTTTTTGAATAAATATACTTTATCAGGCTATATTTATCCCCAATAGGATTACATAACTTCCTGGGTTTAACCGCGATGTACAATTCTTCTAAAAACTTTTAAGTCTTTCTTATTTTTGATCAAAGTGTTTTAGTCCCATTGTATTTATAGTTGCTTATCTTGTATGGCTACATATGCGAGTTCACTGTAAACAATGCTCTGATACCAATCTGTCAAACCCTTGTACTGGAATGGCGGAAACGTCCGGGGGCGAATGACTTCATCTTGTAATATCATAACAATGTATATAAATGAAACACAGCGATCATCATCATCATACATTCAGGATTACAACATACATGGTTTACAGTATTGTGTTTGTCCATAAAATTACAACCCAAAATAACAAATGTATGATTAAACCTAAAATACAATATCATTCAAAGTCCATAGTTGTAAAGAATCTGGCTCACTATGTTCCTGAGAATACAAGTCGTTTGAAAAACGTCAACATAAAAATGTTGGTGAGTTTAGAAGAAGATTTGTATAAAAATGTTGTAGTAGTTTGAAACTCTTCAGAAAATCCGATATTTTCTTGTAAAAATAGTTTGGAAGTCTTGTTTCCAATCATGTGTAATTACATATGTATTCTTTGTTAACCTTGTTTGAAAATGTATAGTGAGTGGTTCCCAGAAAATCATGTATTTTCTTTTATATGAAAAGTATGGTCTTAACCTTAAGACCGGAGTGGTGAAAGTGGATGTAAATTAATGGATGCATTGGTTCATACTTCGTAACATGACTAAAGTGCAGATATTGTGTAAATTTTAATATAATATTATATAATATCGTTATTTTCTATGTGAGTCGTTATAACCATACTAATATGACAGGGTGTTTGTCTTGATGTTCTTCAGGCGTTGGTTTCTGATAAGATATTTGTCACCCTAGATTGGCCGGTCTAGCTGTAGCGAGTAGCTCAGGTGTGGGGTGTCAAACCCATATAGATCTATACACAAACTTCGGTTCTCTCTCCAGGAGACTCTGGCTATAACTACAGGGCTCACGGTCTACACTAAAAAGAGTACGGTGAAGGTGCATCTCACAAGAGCCTTAACGGAATTTACGCTAATGTTGAGTTTCATTATTAAACGTTATAAATAATATTACTAAGGTATATTTTAACTACAAGCCAATGCTAATAAAAATGCAATCATTTTTTACTGATGGTGTTAAAATACCACATTGTTATTCATGGCCCAATTCTAGAAAACTATTCACAAATGGCCCGATATTATCAAAATTATTATATGAGGCCCATTTTCACTAGCGTTGTTCAAAAATAGCCTATTTCAACAAAAAAAGCTCATTCAAGGCCCATTTTATCTAAAATGTTCACTTACGGCCCATTTTTACTAGAGTTGACAAAAATAGCTCATATTTACATAAGTATTCCAAAAATGGCCCAAATTTATGGAAAAGCCCGTTTTCGGCCCACTTTTGTTAAGATGTTAAAAATGGCCCAATTTATTAAAAAGTCCATTTTCGACCCTTTTATACTTAAATATACAATAAAGGCCCAAGTTTATCAAAGTTGTCAAAAATGGTCCCTATGTACTAAAAAGGCCCATTTTCGGTCCATTTTATTAAAACGGGCAAAAATGGCGCAAGTTTATTTTTATTGTCAAAAATGACCAAAGATACACATTTTTCAACTTTATTATCAAATAATGTCCATTTTTAAGTTTTCTTTAGTTTCATGCTGAGTTTTTAAACATACTTAACATATTTAACCAAACATAAGAAGTTACATAAGGTAACCTCCCTTAGAACAAGGAAAAACTTGAAAACAAAGGGGTATGAAGCTCACCTTGGGCTTTTTCAGTTTTGAAGAGGAAGAATGGGTTGACTGTTGGGCCATAGATAGCTTCTTTGAAAACATTTGTGGAGTTTTGGTGTTCTAGGATCATAAATATCAAAATAGAGTGGTTTTGAGGAAAGATCTTAACATAAGATGGACTTAAACAACTTGAGTGTGATGTAAATTTACCAAGTTAGCATCTTTGGTAAGGAACTCTGGAACACACATACACTAACACTCACACGATTTTTAAGGAAGAAAGTAGTAATTTCTTTGAGCTCTTGAGAGGGAGATGAGAGATTTATAGTGTTTGAAGTGAATTAGGAGAGAGTGAGAGAGAGAGAGAGAGAGGAATCATTGGCCGATGGGGAAAGAAGAGAGGAGAGGAGAGAGAGAGAAGATTGGTTACATGATGGGTAAATGTCATCTTGCATGGATGTATGCAAGGTATTACATTAATACATGGGTAATAATATGGAGGTGGCACTCCAAAGTCAACTCTCCTTTTCATTTTTTTTTTCATTTTCTTAATTGGCCGATCGGATTTAGAGAGGGGAGAAAGAAAGGAACCTTAGGCTTAGATTTGAAGTGTAGCCGAGAACTCATTGGCCCAATAAGGGTTTTCGGCCCATGAAGGCCCATTTACAGGTTTGCAGCCCAATGAGGCTAAATGGCAAAGGTATTCGGCCCAAGAAGATTGAAATAATTCTTCACGGCCCAATAAGGGTCTTATGGACCAATATGGTATTAGATAGAGATTTTTGGCCCATTAAGGGGTTTGGATAGAGAAATTTTGAGTTAAGGTCCAAAGTTGAAGGCATATAGCTTATTGGATCAGATTTTGGGCTTACACGGGAAGATTTCAACTTGAAACAAAATTCTAGATATATAAATTCATATTGTATTGAAATTAACTTGTACTGCAGCAATACATGGTTACCCAAAGGAAGTTAGTTGTACATGGATAGAAAGCCTAACCCTAGAATGCTAGTTGTGACATATACTTAATTTTATAAGTATAACCATATTTACTAAACTGTTAGTAAATCATGACGAATAGTCTTATCGTTCTTTGTGTTGGACTTGACCAGTGCACAATAATTTGTTCTACATCCTCTAGTCCTTCACTTAACTCACATATACATGTGAACAAGGAATTAGTCCTAATTTCCCAAAGATAAAGGTTCTCATTCATCATACAATACAAGTTTCCTAATTCCAAGTTTCTATCCAATTGAAACTTTTGGGTGATGAGAATCTTTCTTTATTTGGTAAATTATGACACTTCCTCAAATGAAAGAATCAAGTCCATTTTCAAAATTTCTAATAATATATAAACAACAATTTTCACAAATGCCATTGCAAGGAAATATAAATAAGATAAAAAGAAGATTTTCTTCATTTATAAAATTTGCGGAAAACTTTTCCTTACAATGCAATTACAAATGAAAACTATGTCTCTAAATATTTCTATGCAATCTATCATAACTCCTAGTAGCAGCTCACAAATCTGATCATTGAACCATGCAATCGAAATCCCTCCCTTTACGACCAGACTTAGCTTACTCTTCCGTTAAGCTTCCTTCTTTCTCTTTGATTTTCAAAACATCAAAATGTAACTTTATATCGTGTAATAAGAATCAATAAATGGGAACTTAATAGAGTTAGACAATGAACTTACCTGAAGTGGAACCATATAATTTGATTCTACCATCTCTTAGATTTCTCAGGTAGTGAGGGTAGTTTCGCTTCCAATGTCCCTTTTCTTGGCAATATAAGCAAATAGACTATTTTGGAATGGTACATGGGACAATCTCAAACTTAGCTTTTCTAGATATCTTTTCTGGACTTCCAATGTTTCCATTGTCGGTGTCCTTGGAAGTTTGGGAAGTAGATCTTCCAATCAAGTTTGCATTACTAGTGCGCCAAATCATTGATGATTCAGCAACAATAAGCAAATAGGTAAAATCGATAAGGGTCATGTCGTGGTTTTCCATATAGTAGTCTTTAATAAACTATCTATACGACTCGGGAAGTGACTGAAGAACTAATTCAAAAGCTTACATCCTTGGGAACATGACACCCAACATTCCCAGCCTGTCAATATGCAGCTTCATGTCCAAGACGTGAGCACATACAAACTTCCCATCTTCATGTTTACCTGCCAATAGGGCTTGAGTGACCTTGAACTTTTCAGGTCTATGAACATGTGGGTTAGGGAGAATAATTGGAGGAGGTGGAGGAAGTGAAGTATGATTTCCAGATCCTTAATCAAAACATGGAACATCATCTCCATGTGGAAAGCTTTTTCCATAAGATTTGGGAAGATCATAGTTGTCCGAACTAGACATCTACAACTGAGAAATTCAAGTTACTTGATTTAAAACCTTAATATAGCACTCAAATTGAAATATTAAGGCTAGGATCTAAAACAATAATTTACAATTCGTAAGAGGGATGCCATAATCCAATTGCAAATCATTTGAGGGTAGGTAAATGACGATTTACCAATTTCCATCAAGAAAAACGAAAATGAATATTAGGTTTTAAATGAATTAAAATTCCTAGATCTTTTGAGAGTCATTGAAATTTTCAATGGCATGTTTAATCTTGATTATACCCTCTCAAATTTGTGACTAGGATAGTGAGGATCACAAACAAGGTGTGAGTAACCATGCAAATTAGCTTGTTACACTTAATGTTACAAATCATCCAATCAATGTGCCGGTTAACCACACACACTCCATTGATCCATGATTAGCATCAAGCTGCCCTTTTCCACACATTGTCAGTCCCAAAGTAGTGTGCCGGTTAACCACACACGCTCCACTAACAACTTAATAAGGTGTAAAGTGCAATTTCATGGGTTACAATCAAATTCACATTTTTCCTAAATAACTAAGATTAGGAATTTATAAGGGTTTAGTTACTTTATAATTCATTATACTTTTAATGAGGGTTTAGTGTCCTATCCTTCCCGTTCAACTAACGAGCCTACACCAGTCAAGGAAACGACGGGTGAGAGTGGACACCCATTAAATCAACATTTTATAGGTAGTAACCTTATACCCCCTTATAGACCGGCTTTGTGAATGAGACCTACTAACGGTAAGAGTGAACTTTTACTTATACATATAATATATTATACTTTTAATTTTATATAGTATAAGGGTGTATTTTTAAACTTTTAAAATACTAGGTGGTTTAATCTATTAATTAAACTAGACTTTTAATTTAACTAAAGTCAAATCATGTAATTATGGATTTATTAATGCTCTGTTAATTAATCTTTTAATTAATTACCTACAAATCCATAATTAAAACTTTTAATTCTAAACATAAGTTATGAAGTCAAAATGTTTAGTATTTAATATTTTTACAATTAAAACCTTTTTTTAATCAAATTTTAAATTCCAAAACATGAGGGCAACTTTTGAAACTCTTCAAAAGCCTTTGAGTTTTATAGCATAAAATTCATATTGCATAGATGAGACTTTCCAAGTTTCCTAACTTGAGGACAAGTTATGAAACTCTTCAAGACCTTTGGACTTCAAAATTTAATGGCTAGACTTGTAACCATTCATGACTTTTGAATTCCATAGCATAAAGAAGTTAACAGGTTTTATGAGTGAGACTTTTCATATCAATAACTTGTGGAGGTTTCATAAACTCTTTGGATCAAACTTTTTAAACTAATAAAATAATGAAGTAATTTTATATTTAACTAATTTGACCTAATTCAACTCATATATCAAAATGATCGAAATTCTACAAATAATTAGTTTTTCACAAAATCAAGTAACTATCTTAAAATTTGGCGTTGATCATGTTATTGGATGGGGAAAATTATTCCCTTATCAAAAAAATCAAATTTAATGAACCAAAACATTTTGTGGTAAAGATCCTAATCCAAAACGGGCCAAAAACTAGAAAAATCTGCCAACAGGCTACCCAACTCGTCGAGTCTCATAATGGACTCATCGAGTTCATGAACTTACGAGTCAACTCGAAGAGTTCATTCATGGACTCGTCGAGTCCAGCAGTCAGATAACAATTTTCTTATTTTGTTTGACTTTGAAAATAATAAATTTCCATCAATAGAATAGAAAACTACCCATGACCCAGATACCACTATTAGGTTTTATGTATTTTAACATTCATATGGTGCACATACAATCCTAATGATTTGGATCTAAGATTTCTGTAATTATACATACAATATTGTTTTCCAAAGCATGAAGCCTAAGTAGCATGCAATTTGACATAAACAACATAATAAAACTAGTTAGAAGATAACCTCTTTGTTGTAGCATGTAGAACTTGGCCTTTCAAGAGCTTAGCACCCCAAGTGTTGTGCTTCAAACAAGTTACAAACACCAAATAAATAGCTAGATGGATATGAAAAAGGCTAAGGAGACTAAAAACCGATTTCTCTTCATGGAATGCAAGTGGTAGTCGATTTTAGGGTTTAGCACAACATATATATATATATATATATATATATATATATATATATATATATATATATATATAATCAAGGGTCATGTGTAACCTAAATCCATACACATTAGCCCATGATCCATCCATTTGATTTGGAAAAATACTTCATCGATTTAACCCATAATCCCATCACAAATCAAACCATGGATCAATAGCTCAACTCATATGTATTAATTTAATTAGTTTCTTTTGATCACTAAATTAATTCTTTATTAATTCTTGATCAATACTAACTAAATAATACGATTCCTCAATTAATATATTATACTTATAATATAGTAATAAATCATAAATAACCTCTTACTGAAATATCCATCTATCAAATTGTTCTGGTGAACGCATGTCAAAATGGACCATGCTATTATTGGGTCAAGTACATACTAACTATAGTTATTCGCTTAGAAACCTAATCCAACGACTTTGCCCAAATATATTGTTTTCAAATAACCATAATCATGGTATATATACGAATACTTATATATACAAAAAAAATTATGAGATCAAAGGTTATAATTATCAAATATAAGATAAAAGATTTAGATTCTGATAGTTATTGGAAATCTCTAGGAAGGATTAAGTTAAAAGAAAAAAGATAAAAGATAAATACCTAAGATCAATGTGTTAGTGAACTATTAGTTCATCCAAAGACCTTGATTAAATACTAAATTCCACATATATTTATAATTGTTAATCTTGTGAGAGCTAGAAAGATATGTGTAGATCTATACGGGGCATAATTATTAGTCAAACAACATTGATTGTGGGGGCTCATGGTAATACATTAGATCACCTTAGAGTTTAGACTACCATTAGGGATGCCTTGGAATGGTAGATAAAATCTGTCAGGGTTAGATAACTATCCTACATGATAATAAGATAGGATCATTAGATATCCTAGAGATAATACAAAAGGATCATTAGATATCCTAGAAATAGTTAGAAAGGGTCGTCAGATATCCTAGAGACAATAAAAAAGTATCGTTAGATATCCTAAAGATAATAAGATAGGATCATTACATATCCTAAAAGATAGTAAGCTAATTTGATGAAATACTTTAAGAAAGGTTTTTCTAGAAGAAAAAAGGATTCTTAAAATAATACAAGCCAATAAAAGCCGAAACCTATAAAAACCTGTGGACTCACCAACATTATATTGACGTTTTCAAAAATAGCATGTGTTCCTCGGATGGAGTAGAGATCCATTCAATGAAGGATTATCAGCATGAAGACTTGTGGATTTTCGTTAGATAAGTAATTATGATTGGCACTCGATGATTTGGGAAATCCTTATTGTCACACCCCCAAACCAGACGGCGGAAACGTCCGAGGGTAGAGGACTTCATTTGTAGTATCACAAAACATGCATAATAGTAATCAGAGTACAAACAATCATTGTATTTAATAAGTAAAAATATTTACATGTGTTTCATCATTGTATATTGAAACCAAAATAGTTATACAAAATAAGAAGATATGACTCATAGTAGCTCCATCTTCTCAAAAAGCTCGGGGGTACCTGATTATTGTTTCCCCGAGAATACAAGTAATTTGAAAAGAAAGTATCAACATAAAGTTGAGTGCTTGCATAAGTATTTATGTTTGAAAAGATTTCCTTGTATATGTAAACTGTTCTAGAAAATCCTATATTTTCTGTTGTATATGAAAAGTAGTTTTATTCCCATTAAATCGTTCCATTTGTAAACCAATGTTATGTATCTATACTCCTTTGAATAAAACTTGTCACTAAATGTGTATCTGGTTTGACCAACTGTTAATGAAAACTGTAATATACCATTGTAGTTTGTATTTTGTAAATTAGTACTTTGAAGATGTACTTACGTTTGGTTGTTTATACACTAACGTATTGTTAATATCCTTTTAATGAGTTATTATAACCATACTCATTGGTAGGTATGTCTGATTGTAACTAGCAGCTTGAGTGCGGGGTGATCAATCCTGATATACATCTACACACAACTTGTTTCGATCCCTTGACTGGAGAGTCTGGTTATAATATCAGGACTTTACCTTGGTTGTCTAAATGAATTAAACAACCTAAATTGGATGTCTCATAAAAAGAAAATAAATGTTACATGTATAATGGAAACCCAATCATTCTGAAATAAATGATTGATTGTATATCCATGAATTAACATGTATTTGAAAACGGTAAACACTTGATTTTCTTAAATCAAACTCTTGTTACTTGTAAAATGGTGTATTCTAGTATACTTGAATCATGAGTTGTTGTTCTATGGATCATAAATTATACCTATTATAATTTATATGTACTTTATGAATTGGTATTTAACTATTTTTGCATGTAAGACTTTGCTCAACATGTTACAAAGACTAATTAAACTGATGAAATAACTTTTATATTTATATACATATACAATTTTATACATAAGTAAAAGTTAAACGACATTCGGACAAATAATCGGTACTATAAGTCCACATCCAAACAAGGAAAAGGACCTAGAATGAGTTATTAGTCCTAAGCCTTTTAAATCTTATATATATATATATATATATATATATATATATATATATATATATATATATATATATATATATATATATGTGTGACATCCCCAAAATCACGGCCAGAAAAGACCGATTTTCATTTATGCTTTTTAAAATAATTTCAGAGTAATCCTTTTGCTTTGAAAGAGTTACGGAATTTGTTCCCAAAACAAAACATGATAAAATAATATTTATCAAAGCATTTCATCAAGAGATGCATTTTCATTATATAATTAAAACTCGGGGTGTCATGTTCCGATACAGACCATTAAGCATAAACAATAACATTACAAGTCATTCAACAAATATATACATATACATACTTGTAAACAAAACAACTTGATGGTTCATCCATCTTATGCCCTTGCGCCACTTCTTGTAATACAAGTAAAACTGAGTGGGTCAGGCTTGGGATCCTGGTGAGCATATAGGGTTTTCAACCCACAATAAATAAATTATATTTAATTTCACCAACCAATCTCTATCCCGGTTACCCATTCCCGTTATCCTTACTTTACGTCCCTAAAACAACATCTATCTCAAGGGACCTAATCTAGGATTTTCATCGGGACGGACATTACTGCTAAGGGGTTTCCTCAACAATAGATATCCTAAGGCAACCATGAGGGGGATAGAGTACACCGGTGAACACATCGTTCACAACACCTACAGGTTATGAACCTGTTAGCGTTCGACGAGACTGACTGTCTAGAAGAAGTCTGCGGTCGTTATCCATACTCCGCTGAATAACTAGGTCAACAATAACAACATCGAGGCCTCTCATCTGTTTATTACACACCAACTATCTACCCATGTTCTACCCAAAATTTTAGTAGATAAAAATATATATTTTTATAAATAGTTTAAAACCTGTATAGCATTTTCATTCAATACATATTCCACATAACAGATGAGGCATACCCACATAACATGTATTTCATAGAAAACAATTCACATCTATGAGATTGAAAAGAGTGAATATACATTCACGCACATAACAACAAAATTATACACATAACACGTATTTCGTATAAAATACTTCATAATTATACGTTAGAAGAAACTAACTACACACTCACTTGATCAGAAGATGACCGGACAGCACTACGGCTCGTAGAAGTAGTAATCCTCAGCAGATCTGGAAGATCTCTACAAAAATCGAACTTCTCGCGGGCAGAGCTTCAGCTCGAAAACTGCACTTCTCGGGATCTTCGGGGTCTCGGGACTTGCTTCGGGACTCGGGAATATTAACGGGGCTTCAGGGTGGCTTCGGGGGTTTAAGCACAGAGCTTCGGCACAAAAACGAGAGGAAATTAGCAAATAAACCCGGAACCCTCGCATCCTATTTATAGGAGGCTGGAGCCTCCTCGTACGCGGGGTGTACTGCTCCAAAATCGTAAGCGCATGTGTCATCCGAAGTCCTCGAGTGCGAATGTCGACATCTTCGCTGTACGCGGGGCGTACTCGGGTATGTTGGGCGTACTCCGGATGAGTCCGGTGACTCGTCTTCGGATAAGGCCGGTATTTAATAATTAAATTTAATTATTAATTATTTAATAAACTTCGAAAATTCATATCTCCTTCATACGAACTCCGTTTTCGACGTTATTTATATCCACGCGAAGGTGAGACCACGCTCTACAACTTTCGTTTAGACTCCATCGACTAATTTTGAATTTATTTTTATTATTTATTTTTAATAGGCCGGGACAAAAAGTTTCGTTATAAATTCATAACTTCTTCGTTTGACGTCCGTTCTCGCCTAACTTTTTATCGCTTTGATACTAACAACGAGATCTTCGATTCTCATTTAGATCACTAAGGCTTAATATCGCTCTAACGTAAATTTCACTTTTTACGTTATTCAGCGTTGTCGGTTCTGTCGCGAAACTTCAACAGGTCATAACTTCCTCGTTATAACTCGGATTTCGGCATTCTTTATATCTTCGGAAACCTTGTTTCAACTACTACAACATTATCTAAAGATATCAAGTTTATTTTACACTTAAATTTTGACGCTTATTTTTATTCTTAATTAATCAAACCACATAATTAAGCAATTAAGCACAAAACACATAATACTCAAATAATAGACTTCTATTATTTCAAAACGGGTTACAAAGGTTAACCTAGACTATCACATTGCAAAAAATGGCAAGCCCAAAAACACAGGCGTTACAATTCTCCCCACCTTAGAATGATTCCGTCCCCGGAATCACACCCCAACAAACAAATGCGGATAGTGACCCATCATGTCACTCTCCGTCTCCCATGTGAGATTCGGCCCATTTGTGTGTTTCCATCGGGCAAGCACTAACTCGACCATCTTGCGTCACAACTTCTTAGTCTTTCGGTCAACAATTGCCTCTGGTTCTTCAATCAACCTTTTGTTCTCATCGATTCTCAACTCCGAAAGTGGAATCATGTCGGTAACTTCCCCCGTGAACTTCCATAAATAACACACATGAAAAGTGTTATGAATTCCATTCAGTTCTTCTGGTAGTTCGAGCTTGTAAGCTTGGTTCCCAATCCTATGAAGAACTTTAAACGGTCCAATAAACCTTGGACACAACTTTCCCCTTTTACCAAATCTTATAAGTCCCTTCCACGGCGAGACTTTAAGCAAAACCGAATCCCCAACTTCAAAAGTCATCGGTCTTCGCTTTTTGTCAGCATAGCTCTTTTGACGATCCTGAGCCGCTAACATTCTTTCCCTAATTATTTTCAACTTTTCAGCAGTTTGATGAACCATCTCCGGTCCCATAAACTGCTTTTCCCCAGCCTCAAGCCAACAAGAAGGCGTATGACATTTTTGTCCATACAAACCTTGGTAAGGTGCCATCTTAATGCTCGAGTGAAAACTATTGTTATAGGAAAATTCTACCAATGGTAATTGTTCATCCCAATTACCTAGGAATTACAAGGTACATGCTCTCAGCATATCTTCAAGTGTTTGTATCGTTCTGTCACTCTAACCATCAGTCTGCGGATGGTAAGTTGTACTTAAACATAACTTGGTACCCATTTCCTCTTGTAGACATTTCCAAAACCTTGAGGTGAAACGACTATCACGATCCGATACAATCGTTAACGGAACACCATGAAGCCTCACAATTTCTTTCATGTAAGAATTCGCAAGCTTTTCCATAGACCATTTCTCCTTGGCTACTATGAAATGCACACTCTTAGTGAATCGATCGATGACCACCCAAATCATGTCGTGACCATTCTTTGTTCTGGGCAGTTTAGTGACAAAATCCATAGCAATGTCTTCCCACTTACACATAGGCACAGGTAAAGGTTCTAAACTCCCATAAGGTTTCTGATGCTGTGTCTTGGCTCTCGCACAAGTCACACACTCAACCACATACTTTGCAACATCAAGCTTCATCGTCGGCCACCAATAGTAGGGTTTCAGGTCCCTATACATTTTAGTGCTACCGGGATGAATCGAGTACATGGTCTTGTGAGCTTCTTCCATCAGAAGATCTCTGACTCCTCCTATCTTAGGTATCCAAATCCGATCTTGGAACACCTTCAGTCCATGACTGTTTACCCCAAACACCAACGTTTTGCCCAAACGTTCCTCCTTTCGGTCATTCTTCTCAGAAGCTTCGCTTTGAGCTTTCTTTATACTTTCCAAAATAGTCGAGACAACTTCAATTGTCAACGCTCTTGGCCTTTTCCTTTCAAGATTGACTTTCCGACTGAGAGCATCAGACACAACATTAGCTTTACCGGGATGGTAAAGTATCTCACAGTCATAGTCCTTGAGTAACTCTAGCCAGCATCGTTGCCTCATATTCAATTCCTTCTGATTGAAGAGATATTGTAGACTCTTATGATCAGTGAAAAGTTTGCACTTCGTGCCATAGAGGTAATGCCTCCATATCTTCAGAGCGAAAACTACCGCTGCCAACTCCAAATCATGAGTCGGGTAGTTCTTTTCATGCTCTTTCAGTTGTCGAGACGCATATGCTATCACCTTTTCTCTTTGGGTTAAAACACAACCCAATCCAACCCCAGACGCATCGCTATAAACAGCGAAGTCTTCAACTCCTTCGGGTAGACAAAGTATCGGTGCCTCGCATAGCTTCTTCTTTAACTTCTCGAATGCTTCTTTATGCTTCTCACTCCAAGCATAAGTAGCTCCTTTGTGGTTCAAAGCTATCAATGGAGTAGCGATCGAAGAAAATCCTTGGATAAACCTTCGGTAATATCCGGCAAATCCTAAAAAGCTTTGGATCTCCGTGGGACTTTTCGGTTGTTCCCACTTCATCACAGCTTCGATCTTCGCTGGATCAACCATTATCCCTTCTTGGTTGACCACGTGACCCAAGAATTGGACTTCACGAATCCAAAAATCACATTTGGAGAACTTAGCATACAACTTCTCCTTCTTCAAGACTTCTAACACTTCTCGCAAGTATCTGCCATGCTCCTCCTGGCTTTTCGAGTAAATCAGAATGTCATCTATGAACACTATCACATATTTATCAAGGAACGGATTGCAAACCCTATTCATTAAATCCATGAATGCTGCCGGAGCATTGGTTAGTCCAAACGACATAACCAAGAACTCGTAGTGTCCATATCTAGTTCTGAACGCAGTCTTCTCTATATCCTGCTCTCTTACTTTCAGTTGATGATATCCTGACCTTAGGTCGATCTTCGAGAAATAGCTCGAACCTTGTAGTTGATCAAATAGGTCATCAATCCTCGGCAACGGATATCTATTCTTTATTGTTGCCTTATTCAGCTCTCGGTAATCATACTTCCATCTTTCTTCTTCACGAATAACACCGGAGCTCCCCAGGGTGATGAACTAGGTCTAATGAAACCTTTGTCCAATAACTCCTGAAGTTGCATCATCAGCTCCTTCATCTCCGTCGGTGCTAATCGATAAGGTGCTTTTGCTATTGGCGTGGTTCCTGGTAACAAGTCAATTCGGAACTCCACTTGTCTATCAGGTGGCAATCCAGGAAGATCCTCGGGAAATACTTCCGGATAATCACACACCACAGGAATACTCTGCATCACCTTCTTTTCCTTCTTAGCATCAATCACGAATGCTAAATATGATGTACATCCCTTGGTCAAACACTTTCTGGCTTTCATTAGAGAAATGATTCCAGAATTTACTCAGCGTTTGTCCCCATACACCATAAACGATTCCTTCCCTGGCGGGTTTACCTTCACTATCTTCTTCTTGCATAATATCTCGGCATCATTGGCACTAAGCCAATCCATTCCCAACACGATGTTGAAACTATTAAGTTCGATAGGCAATAATTCCTCGTGGAACTTATTCTCATTTAGATCGATTAAGATGTTTTTCATACGATGGCTAACAGGTACAAACTTGCCACTAGCAACTTCGACTAATAAAGCATTATCTAGTCTATCAACAGGTAATGCTAGTTTTCTACCAAATTCATGCGATATAAAGGAGTAGTTGGCTCCAGAATCAAATAAAATTTGGGCAGGCAAATTGTTAACGAGAAAGGTACCTGAAGCGACATCAGCTTCATCTTTAGCAGCTTCCAGTGTCATCTGGAATGCTCTCGCCTTTGGCTTTGGCGGAATGTTGGGTCTAGCTGCCTCCCTCTTCTTCGGGCAGTCCCTCGATATGTGTCTCTCCTCACCACAACCATAACAAACTTTCTTAGTGAGGGTACATTCATTGGCATAGTGACCTGGCTTTCCACACTTGTAGCATGTGGTCACTACCTCACATTTTCCATAATGCTTCTTCTTACATTTTTCGCACCATTTCGCTTCGCCTCCACTTCCCCTCGAACCAGACTTCGAGAACTTGTTTTTCTTATTGGACCCTGAAGTTCCATCGAACTTCCTCTTTTCACCAACTTCTATCCTTTCCATACCCTTTTCCTTCTACTGGGCCTCCACATTCTTAGCTGCACGAACAACCGTTTTCAGAGTAGTTGCCATCTTGACTGTCGGGCCAAAGTCGGCAGGCAGTCCATTAGCAAACCTCTCAATTTTGGAGAGTTCCGTTGGCACTAGGTACGGAAATAATTTCATTTTCTCAGTGAATGCCATAGCATAGTCGTCTACGCTCAACCTCCCCTTCTTCAAGTTTTGGAACTCATTGTTCAGATCAATCAGATCTATCTCTGAACAATATTGCACCCTTAACTGTTCCAAGAACTCGTCCCATGACATTTTCAGGGCTTTCCCTTGTGGCATAGTATCTGCCAACAACTTCCACCAACTTAATACTCCAGTCTTCAGTTGTCTGACTGCAAAGACAGTCTTCTGTTTGTGGCTACAGTCGCAACTTTCAAATACCATCTCCATTTCGGAGATCCAATCCATTATTTCAACAGGCTTTGGGCTCCCAAAAAGACTTGGCGGTTTGGCCCCCAAGAAATTCTTGTACATTCGCCCATCGTTGTTGTTTCTCCTTTCCAGATTGTTCCTTCGTTCTTCTTGAGTCCCAACTTGACTCAAAATGCGACTATTGTTCCCTTCCTCTGATTGCTCGGGAATCAATTCAGGTTCCTCAATAGGTATGATAGGTTCGTCCCTATTATTATGCAACATTTGTTTCATCTCCTCCCTTTGTTTGGCTAACATAGCCCGAATCATGGCTTGTACTCCAGCCATGGTGATTTGTTCTGGTGCTGCTGCTACAACAGGTATTTGCTCAATAACTGGCGGTTGATTCCTGTTTTCATCCCCGTTTCCAATGCCACTCCTTGTTCTCACCATTTTTAATCTACACACCGAATAATTTCACCTTATTACTCCAAACGATTACATGCTAGTTCTAATATCGTATACATACGCTTAGAATCCTAAACACATAAACGTTCAGATCCGGTTAGCAACAAACCGTAGATCCGAACAAATAATATCATATATGGCAACATATAACATTTAGCACATAAAAGCATTTTAGGCAACGTTCCTAAAATAAACTAGTGCTTGTGTCTAAAATCCAACAGACACACATCTCAAATTCCACTTAGCATTCTAAGTTTAAGTTTAGAAATCCTACAAATTCCTAGTTCGCTTAAACTAATGCTCTGATACCAACTGTGACATCCCCAAAATCATGGCCAGAAAAGACCGATTTTCATTTATGCTTTTAAAAATAATTTCAGAGTAAATCCTTTTGATTTGAAAGAGTTGCGGAATTTGTTCCCAAAACAAAACATGATAAAATAATATTTATCAAAGCATTTCATCAAGAGATGCATTTTCATTATATAATTAAAACTCGGGGTGTCATGTTCCGATACAGACCATTAAGCATAAACAATAACATTACAAGTCATTCAACAAATATATACATATACAGACTTGTAAACAAAACACTTTGATGGTTCATCCATCTTATGCCCTTGCGCCACTTCCTGTAATACAAGTAAAACTGAGTGGGTCAGGCTTGGGATCCTGGTGAGCATATAGGGTTTTCAACCCACAATAAATAAATTTAATTTAATTTCACCAACCAATCTCTATCCCGATTACTCATTCCCGTTATCCTCACTTTACGTCCCTAAAACAACATCTATCTCAAGGGACCTAATCTAGGATTTTCATCGGGACGAACATTACTGCTAAGGGGTTTCCTCAACAATAGATATCCTAAGGCAACCATGAGGGGGATAGAGTACACCGGTGAACACAACGTTCACAACACCTACAGGTTATGAACCTGCTAGCGTTCCACGAGACTGTCTAGAAGGAGTCTGTGGTCGTTATCCATACTTCGCTAAATAACTAGGTCAACAACAACAACATCGAGGCCTCTCATCTGTTTATTACACACCAACTATCTACCCATGTTCTACCCAACATTTTAGTAGATAAAAATATATATTTTTATACATAGTTTAAAACCTGTATAGCGTTTTCATTCAATACATATTCCACATAACAGATGAGGCATACCCACATAACACGTATTTCATAGAAAACAATTCAGATCTATGAGATTGAAAAGAGTGAATATACATTCATGCACATAACAACAAAATTATACACATAACACGTATTTCGTATAAAATACTTCATAATTATGCGTTAGCAGAAAGTAACTACACACTCACTTGATCAGAAGATGATCGGACAGCACTACGGCTCGTAGAAGTAGTAATCCTCAGCAGATCTGGAAGATCTCTACAAAAATCGAACTTCTCGCGGGCAGAGCTTCAGCTCGGAAACCGCACTTCTCGGGATCTTCGGGATCTCGGGACTTGCTTCGGGACTCGGGAATATTACCGGGGCTTCGGGGTGGCTTCGGGGGTTTACGTGCAGAGCTTCGGCACAAAAACGAGAGGAAATTAGCAAATAAACCTGGAACCCTCGCATCGTATTTATAGGAGGCTGGAGCCTCCTCGTACGCGGGGCGTACTGCTCCTAAATCATAAGCGCATGCGTCATCCGAAGTCCTTGAGTGCGAATGTCGACATCTTCGCTGTACGCGGGGCGTACTCGGGTACGCTGGGTGTACTCCGGATGAGTCCGGTGACTCGTCTTCGGATAAGGCCGGTATTTAATAATTAAATTAAATTATTAATTATTTAATAAACTTCGAAAATTCATATCTCCTTCATACGAACTCCGTTTTCGACGTTCTTTATATCCACGCGAAGGTGAGACTACGCTCTACAACTTTCGTTTAGACTCCGTCGGCTAATTTTGAATTTATTTTTATTATTTATTTTTAATAGGCCGGGACAGAAAGTTTCGTTATAAATTCATAACTTCTTCGTTTGACGTCCGTTTTCGCCTAACTTTTTATCGCTTTGATACTAACAACGAGATCTTCGATTCTCGTTTAGATCACTAAGGCTTAATATCGTTCTAACGTAAATTTCACTTTTTACGTTATTCAGCGTTGCCGGTTCTGTCGCGAAACTTCGACAGGTCATAACTTCCTCGTTATAACTCGGATTTCGGCATTCTTTATATCTTTGGAAACCTTGTTTCACCTACTACAACATTATCTAAAGATATCGAGTTTATTTTACACTTAAATTTTGATGCTTATTTTTATTCTTAATCACTGTTGTAAAAATCCCGACTAGGTCCCAATTAATCTCCGATTAATCCCTAGGCGCTACTCGACTGATTAGAGGGAGCCTAGCGATTAATCCTTGTATACATAATGATTGAAACATTATAAAACAATGAAATTTTAACATTTTGAAGAAGTTTTATCTCAATGGAAATGAGTTGAGGCAAGATTAGTGTTGTATTAATCATATTAACGTATTTTGTTATCATATTAGTGGTATTTACGAACTTTGATATGATATTAGTCATATTTATTTTTTTAAAATTCAACAAATTATCAATTAATGGTACCTGATTAATCTTCACCTAGCTGATTAATCCCTTGACCCCAGTCCACCGACTAGCTAACGTCGAGCGTTTTTTTCAACCTTGTTCTTAATTAATCAAACCACATAATTAAGCAATTAAGCACAAAACACATAATACTCAAATAATACACTTCTATTATTTCAAAACGGGTTACAAAGGTTAACCTAGACTATCATATTGCTAAAAATGGCAAGCCCAGAAACACAGGCGTTACAAAATATATATATATATATATATATATATATATATATATATATATATATATATATATATATATATATATATATATATATATATATATATATATACATACAAAAATGATTTTTGGGGAAAAATATAAGTTTATAAAAGAGTTTTATATTTTGAGTATTTTTGATGCCTTAATGTCATTTTATCATGATTTGAAATCATTTATTTGTAACACAAAGTTATTGTGTTATACCTGTATTTCCCCCTTAAAACAGTAAAAATTATAAAAATACGGGGGTATGAACTCACTTGATAAGTGGTGATTTAGACAACGTTTTGTTTCAAGAAAGGAGCTTATTTGACGAAAAACCGGCTTAAATTGGGCAGAGTTTCGATTGGAGAAGATTAATTTTCTCGAGAATCTCGGGGCTTCGGGGTGAGTTTCGGGTGTTAGTAACGATCTCGGAGCTTTGGGGTTATATATGAGCTTATGGAAGTGAGAGAGGTGAAAAGTGGTCAAAAAAAGGTGTAGAATAGCCTAAATTCCAAGAAGTCTCGCAGCCATTATATAGGGTGTGAAGGTCGGCCAAGAGGGGGGAGTTAGCAGCCACGCGTCGGACGAGAGAAGGAGGGCTGAAGACGCATGCGAAGGCGACTTACGAGGCGTCTTAGACGTCTCGTAGGATGCCAGGCATGTCGCACGCTAAATGGACCTCATTTCGGACTAATCAGAAGAGGGCACGTGTGCCACGCGTCGGATCTGCGAATTTGCCCGGTTCTATCCACAAAATCTCGGATTTTGTGCCAAAAACTTCCGAAAATCATAACTTTTGTATACGAGCTCCTTATTTGATGTTCTTTATATGCACGTGTAGGCCAAAATATACTCAACGACTTTCTTTTAAACTTCATCGGCTAATTTTGACTTTATTTTTAATATTATTATGTTAAACAGACCAGGATAAGAAAATCCATTAAAATTTTGTAACTTCTTCATCCGACGTTCATTTCTGTCAGACTTTTTACCATTATGCTAATATTAAAGAGATGTTCAATTCTCATTTAGGTTGTTTCGGCTAAATCTCGCTCGATCTTTATTTCGAGTTTTTAGTTGTCTACCACTATTATGAAACTTAGAAAAATCATAACTTCCTCATACAAAGTCAGATTTGGGCGTTCTTTTTACAAACTTTGTCAGGTTAATGTATTCTACGACTTTCATTTAGATAGTTAGGGCTAAAATTTAGTTTATCAAAATCTCACTTTTTTTACGTTGAATAGTGTTTGTCGGTTTTGTTACAGATTTTCGAATTGTCATAACTTCTTCGTTCTAACTCGGATTTTTGTGTACATTATATTTTTGGAAATCCTGTTACAATCTCTATCACTTTGTTCATTCCAATGGAGATTATGTAATACTTTATTTTGAGGGTCAATTATGTAAATATACACAGTATGCTAAAATTTCTCTTTATTATTTTAAAAAACAAGTACAAATTTACCTACACTATTACATAGGTTTGAAGTAACAGTTTGTTATATTTACACCGTCACCACTCGACATTTTCGCCATTGGACAGGGAGGGTGTGACAAATTGGTATCAGAGCTAGTTGCTATAGTGAATTATATTTCTTTAGGAATTACGACTATAGCTTAAGACATATACTTGAATTAGGTTTTTCCTCAAACCTATATATAAAAGTAGTATCATTAATTACTCTACTAATAGATCACATATTGGAGAGGTGCCTAGGCTGGAACTGTCGACTTGGATTGCTGGATTTCAGAACAGCTATATGCCAAAATGGTCTGCCCACCGACTTTTCCTACCTGACCGAACCATACATAATCCTGAAATACAAAACAATAATAATCACCAATCTCGAATAACATATACGAATACATAAGACAAATATTTAGGAGAATTCATTATGTAGAAGTTGAGTCACTCCTAAACATAGCCTGATCAACTATGTTTATACTTGATTGAACCAATACATCAACTGAATCGGGGATAGATATATGATAAAATAGAAATGATACATGCAAATACAAACAATGTACATAAAGTGTATCAGAATACATCATAAAATGTATCAAAAATACAAAGCATCAAACACAAAAACCTCAACCTACTCATTGATGCTCTTGTACTCAGCCTCCTCGTCCACTATCCTCATCACCATCATCATCGGTATCTCTGGGGTAAGTGCATGAAAGACCAGCACCATCATGACTGATGCTCTGTGGAGGAGAAGGGGTGGAACAAAAGGACCTACCCTAGGAAAATGTGGATGGTCTATCCCTTAATATCGCACCACTGCAGAGACTGAAGCTATAATACAACAATACTCCTCATGTGCAGTAGTCGTATATTGCATCATGTAACATCGAGTCGGCTACAACGGACCAGACTCAACATACATATGCCTCTAAAGTCTCATGAAGGCAGACGTAAGGGTATCCTCTACCTCAACTATCTGAATCGGCTCCACGATGTTGTCCTCTGGAATCCTCCACGGCTACCCTACCTCCCGAACCAATACCCGCATCTACCTGAGAGCGATAGTATTCAGCTCCCAGATAGGCATGGGGATCATCCCACTAGTTTCAACCTCATAGGATAAGGTCAACCTAGAAACCCAATGCCCAATGCAGATCCTGCTCGAAGGTGTGGACCTTAGAGTTATGCTAGATAAGTAGAAAGAAAAAGCAAAAAGAAGATGAAGGCAAACCTCTGTCTTAATGAGGCACCACATGTAGAAAAGGTTTCCCGAGGGAACCTTGTCACACTCTTGTCTTTGAAAAATGATGGAAGATACCAAACAGTGAATCAACCGATAGATAGGAGAACAGACGACGCTCTCCTCGGTTGTCCTAGAGACATAAGCCCCCTGAGCATGCACCCAAAACTTCATGTAGTTGTACTCATCTGGTGGGCAGTAAAAATATTTCAAGATAAGCATAAAAATGAGGGCTTAGAGTCTCCTGATCCATGTAAATCCGTAGACACCTCCCTATCTTGATTAGCTCATCGTGTTGACTCCTTGTTGAAGTACACCGTCAAAAATAACTCCCAACAAAGCTCCTTGTAGATCACCTCCCAACACCCAATAACCCTTTGCCAACAGTGATAGATGAAAAGCTCAAGACCATTATCATCCCGCAAGACACGAGTAAGAAATGGAGCCAGTCGAGCTGTCAGCCCACTATCGTCCGCCACTCTCCAGGAAAGAGCTTCAAGATTACTAATCTTCTTGGACATAAGAGAAGTAATGCGAGAGATGAAAATAAGCCAATTCAGAGGAAAATGACCTGCAACTTGTCGACCTCATCTAGCCATACATATATGAAAATAAGCCAAAAAGCAGTGAAAAAAAAGCTAGAAGAGATAAAAATTGTATTTGGAGTTGAAATGGATCAAACACGCGAGATGCACGCTATGTGGGAGTGAACACTAAATACATGCATCTCTGTTGCGCGCCTTAAGAACACGAAGAATATCAGGCATGACAACCTATTGTTCCGTCTAATTTTCAACCTAAAAACAATATACGGGTGTCTGGCTAGTTCTCTAGAACACATGTAGGTATCGAATTTCATCCAAAACAACACGAAATTTCATATTTAGTTAGAAATTTTTTGAAAATCTAAAAACTAAAAATTAGAATCAATAGATGAATTAAACCCAAAATAAAGTATATAAGTAGTAAAATCGATATTATAAGATGATTGAGGGAGCACCTATTTCACAAAATCTAACACATATTCGTTGTTTCATAAAAATCTGCTAAAACCCTTAAAAACTCGAAATTTAGGCCAAATTTTAAGTTAAGAGTCATTATAGAAGTTACCTGAGAGTAGAGTAATCGAAGAAAATGAAGAAATCAAAGAATGGAGGCAGGCGCGCCAAGCGTGAATCACGCGTGGGACCCACTTGAAGAAAAACTAGAAAGAGAAAGAAGGAATGTTTGGCGAAATGTTCAAATGAAGCAAAAATTTTGACTTTAATGCACATCTATAGGTGCGCGACAAGCGTATTATGTGCTCGAAACGCATAATAATTTTTTTTAAAATTACCCCTTTTCATTTCCAAAAACAGTTAAGATACTGGAACCCTTTTTGAGTATAATTAAAAGATTAAGGGCAAGGAATAAGGATTTCCTTGAAGTGGTAGGAAGATTCATTCACAAATTCTATTGTTGCTAGGAAGCAACCATACTATTCCATAACTAGTAAATTATATAGGTTGCTAGGAAAGAAATAGTGGCAGGCTATAATTAGTAAATTATATAGGTTACTAGGAAAGAAACAGTTGCATGCTATGATTAGTAAATTTTATAGGTTGCTAGGGAATCAACAAAAACATGTTATAATCTGTAAATTAGATAGGTTGCTAGAAAAGCAACAGTGACATTGCAATTATCAGTAGATTATAGGTCGTTAAGAGACCAACACCATCATAATAAGAAAAGAAATAACAAAAGATACCAATAAAATCTTCAACTATCAAAAAGCTAAGAAGACAGGTTGCTATGAGAGCAAATATAGTACCCTACAAATAGAAAAGTAGTGTTAACCCCTTAGGAACACCAAATAAACTTCTTGTCGTTGTTTCAGGAAAACAACCCTGGTATGTTAACCTTGATTGACCTGATCACCCTTCAGACCATGATTCAGTGTCAAGTCTCTGATGTATTAGAGAATCTTAGAGCTAACAAGGGAAGGGGGAAGCAATAAGGAAGATAACCAACTAGATAGAACCTATTAGGATTTTCTTAATAGTAAGATGAGATCATTCTATGGAGATAGAAGAGTTGATAGTGTGATCTATTGGCAAGTGAGATAAAGAGCATGTGTGCTAGTGAACATAGTGTCAAGTTTGCAACATGCACGTTCATGAAAGGAGCTCTCCTCTAGTGGAGTATCTATGTCAAGACTTTAGGAGTAGACGAAGCCTATGCAATCCCCTGGGAAGAGTTGAAGAAGCAAATGATTAGAGAATTTCGTTCTAGCAGAGATGTGGCACAAACTAAACAAGAAGACAATCATCTTAGCACCAAAGATTATGTGTTGTCTTTCTATACGGTATGCCTTCTATGCAATACGTTTTGAGTACCTAGTCAACTCAAAGATCTAGAAGATCAATGCATATCTCCAAGGGTTAGCTCCCCATATCAGATTCAAAGTTCAGTCACACCATCCCAATAACTATGAGGAAGCTAAATATTTAGCCTTCATTCACAAGGATCATGTGCCCCAGAACCCAAGATGGAATAAGAAGGATTCCAAAGAGCTAAAGAAAAAGTGGGGGCGGAATCAGTGAGGGCAAGTTTAGTCGACCCTTGTGGAAGGAAAAAGAAGAAAGGAAGCCTCATGAGAGCTCACCCATTTCTCCAAGGGGTCACTTGGGAAGATTCCCCTTGTGCGGTAACTGTAGACTTTATCATCTAGGAAAATGTGAGAAGTTTAGGTGTAACAACTATGGAAGGCCAGAGTACATCGCCAACATTTACAAAAGTCAATCATGCCATTAGAAGGAAATATTGCATGTTAGAATAAAGAAAATTACAAAAAAACTACATGGGAATAACTATATAATAGTTAAGAAAGGAGATTATAAACCTTAGAAGTTTTACTCAGTATTATATATATATATATATATATATATATATATATATATATATATATATATATATATATATATATATATATATATATATAAAGGTTTATTTTGACTACATGTTGTGATAAGCAAATAAAAATGGAAATCCTTCTAGAAATCCACACTAATATTAAGATAAAAGATTTAGGTTTCCTAATGGTGTAAAATAAAGATAAGATTAAATAAGATTTCAAAAGTCAAAGATTAGAATCTAATGATAAATTTGAAGTGTTAGAAGTAGAAAACTAAAAAGGAAATTTAGTTATCCCAATAAGTAGGAAAAATAAATGATTTCCTAATTAAGAAACCGGTATCCCTAACAAGATTACCATAAGGTCCGAATTTTGAGGACAAAATTCTTAAAACAGGGGGAGAATGTAAGAATTTCAAATTTCCTATCACTAATTGTTACTAAAGATTAGCATCAACCAATGATAGTTATAAAACTTTTCATATTAAAGGAAAATCTGATTTGTTAAATGATAATAAAATGATAAAAAAATGAGTGACCAAAAAAGTTATATCAATTTTTATGGTGGTTAGTCTATTTTGAAAGTACACAAAAAAGGGATCCCGAGGATGTAAGTGTGCCAAAATAAAATTGACTTTGATTGGAGAAGTTATGATTTTATAAAAGATAAGAACCAACCGCGTTAATAACGTTATTACCGTCAAAATAACATAAAGAGATCGATTGTGTTTTCGCTAGTGTCACTAAAAGTAAAATCATAGTAGCCCGTAAGATAAGGACTTTGAAAGGAGAAATATTAAAAACAGATTTAGTACGAAGGAAATAAGATTTTTAGAAAAATATAATATATGGGTTAAAAACGAAAGTCAAAATTTGGCAACACGACCTCAAGGAAAGTTATAGTACTAGAAGAGAGCTACATAAATATGTAAAGAATGTAAGAAACAAGATACATATAAGAAAAATATGAATTTTTATAAAATATTTAGGGGTGCACGCCAGGTGCGTGACATGCCCAGTGCGCACACCTGACACCCAAATTTTTTGAAGATTACGGAGACGTGGACCATCAGAAGTGTGACACTTGGCAAACTCTAGATCGAGCCATGAAGCCAGTGCACGTCGTGCATGAAGAGTGCCACACATAAAACCCTTATAAATAGAGGACTCACTTTCTAATTTTCTCATCCCAAACACTCTGTCTATACCTATCAAGCTATTTCGGATACCCTCTCGATGACATGAAGCTTCATATGCAACGACTTAGAAGCTGTAGAATACGCTACTAGAGTGAGTACACAAACCTTATTATATTGTTTTAAATGTCTTACGTGGGGAATACGTGCCTATGAAATGATTTTATCAAAATATATTTATAGTTATAAATATCAAATTATACTCTAAAGCTTAAAGTCTTAGGATAATGTAGCTATAGATACTCTGCCTATTACAAGCTATGATATTATACCTAAGACATATGATGCCCGATAATCTAGGAAGAGATAATACCCAAATGCTAGAATGGTCAAATCCCTAGGATAACATAATACCTAGAAGTCATGTTGGTCAAATTTAAGGATATGCACCATACATAATTGTTACTCTGCCTAAATATCATGTTGCCAAATAACCATAATTAGGGTGTATATATATTAATAATTATATATTCAAAATAATTATGAGATCACAGCTTATAATTATTAAATATAAGATAAAATATTTATATTATGACAGTTATAGGAAATCCCTAGGAAGAATTAAGATAAAAGATAAAAGATAAAAGATAATACCTAAGATCAATGCGTTAGTGAGTTGCTAGTTCATCCAAAGACCTTGATTAAATTTGGAATTCCCCAGATACTTATAATCATTAATCTTGCGAGATATAAAAAGATATGTATAGATCTATACGGGGTATGAAAACTATAACACTCAAAATTTTCAAATAAAATTTTCATTTCTAAAACCACACACAACACAATCTCACATTTCTCAAACCCAAGTTTGTAAGTTGTTAAAAACACAAGACAATAAAATGTTTGACAATATCCCAGAATCCTCAAAATATAATATCTAGTTGGTGTGTACAATCATGTCCGCCTTTCCACGATCCTGGGATGTACCTGAAACACATTTCACACAACACTGTAAGCACGAAGCTTAGTGAGTTCCCCAAAATACCACACACATAAGAACTAGCCTCCCATGGCTATATCTTGTTAAGGACCCTCCGATCATGTGTCTCAGTGAAGAACCTTCGATCTAAAAATTCGGGTTGGACCCTCCAGTCCGGTATCTCAGTGAGGACCCTCCGGTCTTACAACTCGGTTTGGGCCCTCCGATCCTAACTCAGTAAGGCACAAAATAATATACAACATAAATCACAAAGAAAAAATGCATGATATCAGATAACTCAATATAATAACATAAGACCCTCCGGTCAATAACTCAAATAAGACCCTCCAGTCACACAATATTATCACTCAGGTAAGTATAGTGAGAAGACTCACCATGTAAGTAAGCAAGTAGGTCTCGTACTCAACAATCGATCTAGACTCTGCCTACATATCATAATCATCTTTAATTAACAATTTATAACAAAAAATTCCAAGGATGTTAAACTAACCCCTTTACTAACTCTCGAAAAGGATGAAAAAGCATTTTACCCCTCCATGGTCTCCTAAGTCCATAACTTGACAATACCCTAAAAGTCAACGGAAGTCAACCCTCAAGTCAACAGTCCATGTTGACCCAACTCATTGAGTGCATCTATGTGACTCGTCGAGTTCATTAGTTTCTCTAAAAAATTCAAGAAAATCTGACTCAACTTGCTGAGTTGTCTCACCAACTCGCTAATTTTTTAATGCATCCAGACTATCGGGGAAACCCTAACCAACTCGTCGAGTTGGCTCACCAACTATTCGAGTTCCTTCGACCCATTCTCTCATTCATACATTTTTAAGTAAGACTAAGGCCCCAAACTCTAGATCTAGCCTTCTAAGGCTGAAATACCATGTAAAGTTGGAAGCTTTACGTCCATGCATGGCATCTAAGGCGTAGTTTACCAAACCAAAGCTCAAAAAAAAGGTTTAAGGTATGGAAGTTGGCCAAAATTGGATAAAGCTTGAATATTTAGGCCTAAAGGGCCTAATAATGTCCAGATATGAAGTCTTAGCTTCTAGGTAAGCTCAAAACCAATAAGGATCCAAGGGAAATGCTAAAAAGGGCCATAAACTCTCTAATGGAGAGATCTAACAATCAAGTGGTCATGGTAGTGGCTTTTTACCTCCAAATAGTCGTTAACACTAAATGAATGCGAGATCCAAGGACTCCTTATCGTTCCAAGCCTTTTGCTCCTCAAGCTCCTTTAAAGAATGCACCAAAACACACACTCTTAGCTTCTCTCTTTCTCACAGATGATAATAGATCAATTAGGCATTCTCTCAGGGTGCTAAGGCGATGAGGGAGGCGGAATCGACAGCTTAACGACCTTTAAATTGAGTACAACTAGGTAAACCTCCACCAGTCACTGCAACATGATCTGTAGGAGTGAAATCAGTCGTCACGAACTTCCACCAGTCCTTCGCTCCCAAGCGAAGCTGGTTCAGTGCAAACCGAACTCTTAAGTGTTCCGGGCATGAACATGTATAAAACCACCCCTCAATTTCGGAGATCCATCTCATGGCATAAATTAGGTCTTAGGTCCCGCCAAAATATGGTGGCTTCGTGTTGCTGAACTCTCGAAACAACAACGAGTAACTCCCATGTGGCCTCGCAGTTGTACGGGCTGTGGTAGCTGCGATAGCAGCAACCTCGGTGACAGCAGCGTATCGCTCATCAAAGGTCTCAATCAGTGTTGTCCTAATAAACCTGAACATATTTGGAATGGCCTCCCTTATAGCTATGGTCACCTCCTCAGCAATGATCTTACGTATCTCCTAGTCACTGACACCACCACCCCCAGGGTTGTTACGGGTAATCACCATAGTCTCTCTGAAAAACAAACATAAAATCATTTGGCACTGGCCCAAGCGCACACTCAATTACCCACACCTACATGCTCCTTAGCATCCTAAGATTCTTACTTGGGTTGCATACAGATCCGATGCTTTTGGTTGTATGGGCCCAATACTACCTTCCACACCAACCCATACTCACCCCAATTCCTCCTCCTAGGATCCTAATTCAAAAGTATTGTATCCCTCACGGATATCAATCTAGTCTCTCATTAGACTCCAAAAATGCTCATCTAGGTATCTCTCTTAGACTACTCCTCGTCTCAAAACTCTCTCTCTAAAAGATTCCTTCTATTTACCCCTACTCAGCACACACACACACATAGATCAAACAACATATAATATCAATCAATGGAATCCCCTAGGCTAAGTCATCATGAATTAGGCAACTCTAGCTCTAGATTCCTGAAATACCTAGCCTATCATCTAGCATGTAGCTCTAATATCTCATAAGTATCTCATCTCATAATATAAACAAATAAGGGTATTTTGGGAATATCACCGTTCGGTCTTTGGCTGATTGTACAAACCGCTTCATCTCGTTTCCTTTTAAAAACTTTTACTCGTTTTGAAAATCATTTCTCTTTAAAAAAAGAATTCCTCAAATCCTCAGTTTAAGTCCAAATATACCTAAGCGTACATCTGAATCCCTCAAACCAAGGCTCTGATACTAATTTGCAACACTCTAAATTTTCAAATAAAAATTTCATTTTTAAAACCACACAAAACACAGTTTCACATTTCTCAAACCCAAGTTTTGTAAGTTGTTCAAATCACAAGACAATAAAATGTTTGACATTATCGCAGAATCCTCAAATCATAATCTCTAGCTGGTGTGTACAATCATGTTGGCGCCTTTCTGCGATCGAGAGAGGTACCTGAAACACATTTCACACAACACTATAAGCACGAAGCTAAGTGAGTTCCCTAAAATACCACACGCATAATAATTAGTCTCTCATGGCTATATTTCGATAAGGACCCTCCGTCCACGTGTCTCAGTGAAGACCATCCAGTCTCAAAACTCGGGTTGGATCCTCCAGCGCAAGATCTCAGTGAGGACCCTCGAGTCTAACAACTCGGTTTGGACCCTTTGATCCTAACTCAGTAAGGCACAAAATAATATACAACATAAATCACAAAGACAAAATCCATGATATCACATAACTCAATATAAGCACATAAGACCCTCCGGTCAATAACTCAAATAAGACGCTCCAATCACACAGTATTACCATTCAGGTAGGTATAGTGAGAAGATTCACCTCATAAGTAAGCAAGTAGGTATCATACTAAAAAATAGCGATCACTCTCTGCCTACATATCATATTTATCTCTAATTAACAATTTATAACAATAGCTCCAAGGATGTTAAACCAACCCCTTTACTAACTCTCGGAAAGGGTGAAAGACCATTTTACCTCTCCATGATCTCCTAAGTCCATAACTTGACCAAACCCTAAAATTCAATGGAAGTCAACCCTCAAGTCAATAGTCCATGTTGACCCAACTTGTCGAGTACATCAATGCGACTCGTCGAGTTCCTTTGTTTCTCTAAAAAATCAGGAAAATCCAACTCACCTCACCGAGTTGGTTCACCAGCTCACCGAGTTTGTAATGCGTACAGACCATCGGGGAAACCCTAAACTAGATACCACATAAAGTTGCAAGCTTTACGTCCATGAATGGCATCTAGGGTTTAGTTTGCCAAACCAAAGCTCAACAAAAGGGTTTAAGGTATGGAAGTTGGCCAAAACTAGATAAAGCTCAAATCTTTAGGCCTAAAGGGCCTAATAATATCCAGATCTTAAGTCTTAGCTTCAAGGTAAGCTCAAAGCGAATAAGGACCCAAGGGAAATGCTAAAAAGAGCCATAAACTCTCTAATGTAGAAATCTAACAATCAAGTTGTCAAGGTAACGGCTTTTACCTCCAAATAGTCGTTAACACCAAATGAATGCCAGATCCAAGGACTCCTTCTCATTCCAAGCCTTTTGCTCATCAAGCTCATTTAAAGAATGCACGAAAACACACACTCTTAGCTTCTCTCTTTCGCACAGTTGATAATAGCTCGATTAGGGTTTCTCTTAGGGTTCTAAGGTGATGAGGGAGGCGGAATATGTCACACCCCCAAACCAGAACGGCGGAAACGTTCGGGGGCGGAGGACGTCATATTCAGTATCATAACAGTTCATAGAAAGGAAAGTACACACCACCATATATATATAAGTTTCCAATATGTTTACATAATTGTATTCATTACATGTTCAAAAGATAAATACATAAACATCATTCAAAAGAAGTGATTAACGCCAGCGCGTTAATCCCACAAGTTGATTCCCAAACCTGCTTAGCGGTTCCCTGAGAATACAAGTTATTTCAAAGAAAAAGCGTCAACAATTAAGTTGGTGAGTTCATAAGTAGTTTAGAAAAATTGGATGCCATTCCAAAATGGGTGTATGTTTTCCAGAAAACGCAACATTTCAAATGTAAAGTGTTGTGATTTGTTGTGTTGAAAGTGAATGTATTAGATCCAAAAAATCCCTTATTTTCCCTAAAAGTTGAGATACGAGTTGTTGTGTTTTTCCAAGAAAAACCCTTATTTTCTTATAAAAGTATGAAATGCATATGAATGTTCGTGCTATAAGTTGTAAATAATTGCACCAGGAAAATCCCTTATTTTCCTATTAGTTGTTTGGTTTGTATATAGGAAAAACCCTTATTTTCCTAACATAACTGGCAGTCTCTAAGACCGAAAATCGCAAGAAACCGACGTTCTTAAAAGTTGTGTCATAGTTTTATATAATAAAGCTATACGAAGATCGCATTTGTTAGACGAAGAATAGTTTTAATAGCTACTCGTTCATAAAAGCATAATACCATAATAATTGAGATACGAGTTGTTGTGTTTTTCCAAGAAAAACCCTTATTTTCTTATAAAAGTATGAAATGCATATGAATGTTCGTGCTATAAGTTGTAAATAATTGCACCAGGAAAATCCCTTATTTTCCTATTAGTTGTTTGGTTTGTATATAGGAAAACCCCTTATTTTCCTAACATAACTGGCAGTCTCTAAGACCGAAAATCGCAAGAAACCGACGTTCTTAAAAGTTGTGTCATAGTTTTATATAATAAAGCTATACGAAGATCGCATTTGTTAGACGAAGAATAGTTTTAATAGCTACTCGTTCATAAAAGCATAATACCTGTAACGACGTTCTTCAGGCGTCGCAGCGTTATGACAACTGTCACCCCAAAAGACGGACTGTAGCTAACAGTCAGGGCGCGGGATCATGACTTCCCGTATAGATCTATACACATTTGACACGTTCTCCGAACGGGAGACTCTGGTTATACACAGGACTTGCAACATTACTTTCTAATAAAGAAGAGTAACGTTTGAAGATATACACGTCTCATGGATTCTCAACTAAGCCTGTATTAAAGTGATAGTTTTGTATGCAAAGTTTATCCTTTTTCACAATGTTTGACAAAGCAAAATCATAAGTTTTTAGAATGTACAAAACGACTTAACAATGAAAGGTACTTTGAAATCATTATATACTTTGTATAAGTCTAATGCACACAAAGTATGACAAGAGTTTTCCATAATAGAAATAAGTTCCAAGTGATTTATTCGATAAAACAAGTGAAGTGAAACCTTATAAAATACAGGATAATAACCGTATGTTTACTTGTATTCCCCCCCCCCTAAAAGAGTATAAAAGCATTTAAATGTATTTAAAGTGTGTTTGAAAGGGGTATGAACTCACTTGAAAGCTTGAAGATAGCAAGATGGAAAACCGGGCAGAGTTTCGTCTCGGGAAATGGATTTTTCTCAGAAATCTCGGGATTCCTCGGGAGTAAAATCGACCTTCGGGACTTGCACAAAATGACCAGGGCTTCGGGGTAGTGCGAGCACGGAAAACGAGGTAAAACGCAAGAAAAAGGAGAGAGAATGGGCCATTTTCCCGGGAACCCTCGCATGCTATTTATAGGGGGGCCTGAGAGGCCTCGTACGCGGGGCGTACGCTCGTACGCAGCACGTACGCGTACCTCATGCGTGACCGAAGCCTTGACTGCCTCGGCCTCGGATGGGACGGCTCAGGCAGTCGGGTCGGATGGGACGGCGGGTCGGACGGGTGGGTCGGATGCCTCGCATAGGGCGACGTGGACGGTTTGAGGCCAAGTTCCTCGGGTACGCGGGGCGTACAGGGGTACGCAGCACGTACCTCGGATGAGGACGTTGACTCCCCTTCGGATAATACCGAAGTTTTAATAAAAATTATATATAAATTAATTATCAAACTTCGAAAATTCATATCTCCTTCATACGAACTCCGTTTTTGACATTCTTTATATCCCCGCGAAGGTGAGACTACGATCTACAACTTTCATTTAGATTCCGTTGGCAAATTCCGGAATTATTTTTATTATTTATTTATTAAAATGACATGATTAAGGAATTTCTTCAAAAATTTATAACTTATTCATACGATGTCCGATTTGAGCGTTCTTTTTATGCATGTTTGTAGTTTAACGATATCTACGACTTTCATTTAGACACCTATGGTCGGAAAGTGTTTTATTGAAACTTTGTGTTTTTACGCAACTTCGTATTGCCGGTTTTTGTCGGAAAACTTAGAATGGTCATAACTTCTTCGTTATAACTCGGATTTTTGTGTTATTTATATGTTTGGAAAACCTTAAGACCTATTTACAGGACTCGATTTTTACTGACTTGAAATAATGGGTTGTTACAGAATAGAGGTCTTAAGGTCCTTTAAATAGGGTACAAACCCTAAAAATTAGGTTTTCCATGCTCAGCACCTACTCATCGAGTTGGGTCCTCCAACTCATCGAGATGTCTCTAAAAACCAAGCGGCAATCCTAAATTCTACTCGGCGAGTTAGGGCCTCCAACTCGTTGACTTGCCCTGTCAAAATGAATATAAATTGATTTAAATTTATACCAGGTAGTCGGGATGTTACAAAAATCCTCTACAATTGCTAGCTACAATCTTGGCAAGATAACTTTTTTTATTATTCATTATTCAAGATCCGATGAAGCATCGTGATGGGGAACAATTATTAGTCAAACAACATCGATTATAGGAGATCATGGCAATACATTAGATCACTTTAGAGCTCAAACTACTATTAGGGATGCCTTTGAATGGTAGATAAAATATGTTAGGTTTAGATAAATATCCTAAAAGCTAATAAGACAGGATCATTAGATATCCTAGAGTTAATATGAATGGAGCGTTAATTATCCTAGAGATAATAAGAAAAGATCATTAGATATCCTTGAGACAATAAGAAAGGATTGTTAGATATCATAGATATAATAAGATAGGGTCAATAGATATCCTAAAAGATAGTAAGCTATGGTTGATAAAATACTTTAGGAAATATTTTTCTAAAAGAAAAATTATTCTTAAAGTAATACAACCCAATAAAAGTCGAAAACTATTAAAAGTTGTCCACTCACCAAAATTATGTTGATGTTTTCAAACAAAGCATGTGTTCCTAGGATGGAGTAGAGATCTAGTAAGGGAAGGATTATCAGCATGAGGACATGTAGATTCTCATTATATAAGTAATTATGATTGGCGCTCTATGATTTGGGAAATCTTTATACCTTCAATACTCAACATTTTCTGACATCGGTTGGGGAGGGTGTGATAGATGTGTCTTTTATTGAAGCACGTTTCAAGTCTCAACTTGCACCAATTTTGGATCTGGTACTTCGCCTAGCAGAGAATAATGAACGTGGTATGTAACTTTCATAAGGGGGAGAAAAGAGTGGTTCATCGAAAGGAGGAGTAGAAGACAAAGGCAAAGCTGTTGGAAGGTGTTCTCTCAACAAATTCCAATCCCAATTCCAATCAAGCATGTGTATACCATAACAAAATCTACGATTACAATTGCAATTGATATTCCTTGTGTCGAAGTTGAGGTTTCTAAGCTCCAGGAAAAGAAAATTTTAATAATCAATGATGGAACGATCTCTTCAATAAGCAAGATTGTTGCTCTTTCAAGTAAAGACAAAAGGAAAGGTCTTGAGCCTACAAACAAGGAAAAAAAGAAGATGAAAGAATTGGAGATTAGAAGCTGAGGCATAGTAACAACTTTTGAAGACAAAGAGAAAATGATCCTCCTAGTTTGAACAAAGGTGATGTGAATAAAGTTTCAAATTATGAAACAGTTGAATCAGTTGCTTTTGGAAAAAGCTAATGTGTTACGGTGCAAAGTTCTCCTGAGAGGTGATGGAGGATTACCCTCTTTAGATGAGTAATGGGTAGAGATATTCCTATAAAGTTTCAAATTATGAAATAGTTGAATTAGTTGCTTTTGCATGACCCACTTTGTAATAACTTTCTAGACTAATGAGAACTTAAACTATTTTATTTACTTCAAGTGTTCATGGTATTATTTGATTCAAATAATCATTACGTTTCCGCATTCGTCATCAATCTCGGGTTCTTACATGTGGCATCAGATCGGGTGCTGGAAGTTTTCAAGAAATTGATCCATGATGACATTTGTTGATTTGGTGAATCATTAGTCGTACATCATGTTTTAATTTGTCTCTTTGTAAGAGAGTGTTTGGTTCTAGAAATCGAATTAGTTCTTTGATCTTGATTTAAATTTGATTTTTCCTCTCTAGAATTCATGTGAATTTTGCTTTCTCTCTCTAGAATTTCATGAACTTGTAAAATTTTATGTTCGATTGGAGTTCAAATCGATGATTGTTTGTCTTCTTGTGATTACTTTGAAGGAATGGTGTCTTATAGAAAGCCTTCAATCCAAGATGTTCAAATGTATCAAACTCCGAAGGAAATGATTAAAAGTTACCAAGTTCAAGATTTGAAGCACAAGGTTGTTTTAGTTTCAAATCTTCAAGATCCAAAAAGATGAAGAAGAACAAGAAGAATAAGAAGAAAAAGAAGAAGAAGAAGAAAAAAAGAACATCAAAGTCAAGAAAATCTGGTTACCCAAGCAAAATTCATCAAATTTTTGTTCATCGAAATCTATGATGAAAATTTGGGTTCCTAAAAAACAATCATCAAATTTTTATATGGTACCAAAATCCAAAGCCAAAATTGTTGAATATTCTAAAATTCAACATGACGATGAAGTTAGATCTTGCAGAAATAAGAAGAAGCTTCATAGGTTGTAGAATGTACAATTTGGAAATTTCTTAGTGTTGGATTAGTGTCTAAGTCCATAACTATTTTGGTATGTACTTGACCCGATGGTGCATGGTCCTTTTGGGTTGCCTTCACCAAAGCAACATGATAGGATGAATTATGGAGAGAAATGATTAAATATGATTTATCAATATATTATGAGAATAACATATTAAAGGAGAAATCATATTGTTTAATTAATATTAGTCAAGAATTAATAAGAATTAAGTTTGTGGCTAAAAGAGATTAACTAAACTTAAGGGACTGGAATTGTAATTATAAGATAATTGCAATTGGGCTATGGATTACCTTGTAATATATGGTTGGACGAATTCTATGGGGAAACCCATTAGAAATCATCCAAGGCTTGTTAAATAAGGGTCCATGGGTTGCTTAGGGCCTAAGCATCCAAATTAGGGTTTCCTTGTTAGATAACCCTAATAGCCTCTTTATTTAAAGAACCCTTATGGCTCAAAAACGTAGTGAACTAATTGGTTAGGGTTTCCACACATTTTGGGCAGCCTCCTTCTCTTCTTCATCCTCTTGCTCTTGGTGTTTGTGAACCATTAGAGGAGTGACATTTGTGACATTAAGCTTTCTAAAGTCATCACAAGAAGGATTTGGGATTGTTATTACTACATAACAATCAAGGTATGATCTAAACCCTAATTCATATGTTGTATTAATTATCATATACTAGATCTAGGGTTTATAGTCTTGGATGAATTGCATGTACAATAGAGAAACCTAGATCCAAGCATTAGGGTTTGCATGAGTACATAGGATGTTTTTATGGCTAAAACCCATCAGTGGTATCAGAGCCAGGTTGGTTTCTATTGTATTGATGCATATTTGATCGAAATTAGCACTGCAAATCAAATTTTTTTTGCTTCTAGTGTTTGACTCTTCGACTCACTCGATGAACTCGCCGAGTCAGCTGTACTCGACGAGTCCAGGTACAGACTCGACGAGTCTAGGTACAGACTCGACGAGTCAAAGTGTCTGACAGCTCATATTCGCGATTTTCTTCCTGTTTTAGCTTTGGATAATTACCATAAACATGTTTTTGTTATAAAATCCGAATTTTATCAATATTTGGTTATTATCCTTACGTAAATAGAAGATAATTTTCAAAATTTAGATAATCATTTGTTTTATTTGATAAAGTTTGATTATTTGTAATTTAGATTTGAATTATCTTGTGAAAAAGTTTTAATTTTTCCCCTTTAGGTTTTCTAGTTTAAACTTGAACTTAATAGTTTTGTTTTTGAAATTTAAATAGTTAAAACCCTAATGTTTTGAAATGTTTCAAAACTTGCCCTCAAGTTTTGGAGTTTAAAAGTTGATTAAAAGTTTAATTTAGGAATGTTAAATTCAAAAACCCTAGCATTGTTTTGAAAAGTTCAAATCACACCCTTATGGTTTTATTAATTAATTAAAGTGTATAATTAAAAGAGATTTAGTAAATCCATAAAGTTTTGGTGTATAATTTAATTAAATTAAAAGTATAATTATTAAATTAGACCACCTAGTATTTTAAAAGTGTAAAATACACCCTATACTATATATAACATTAAAAGTCTAACATTATATATATATGTATAAGTAAAAGTCAGTCTTTCCGTTAGTAGGCCTCGTTCACAAAGATGGTCTATAAGGGGTGTTTAACAAAATTGCCTATAAAATTGCGATTGAATGGGTATCCACTCTTACCCACCGCACTCTTGACTAGTGGAGAGTCGTTAGCCGAACGGGTAGGATAAGACATAAACCATCCATTATAAGTATAATGAAGTATAAAAGTAACTAAATGCTTTCATAAAATTCCCAATCTTAGTTACTTTAGGCAAAAGTGAATTGATGCAATTCCATGAAATTACACTTTGTACCATTGCAAAGACGTTAGTGGAGCGTGTGTGGTTAACCGACACACTAAATGGTTCTAAGCAAAGGTAGAAAAGGGTGACTCAATGTTTGTCATAGTTCGTTGGAGCGGGTGTGGTTTACCGGCACATCGAATAGGTGACTGTAACATGTGAGGGCACCATGTAGATTTGCATGGTTATTCACAATCGCTTTGTGATCCTTGGCATCCCAGTCACAAAATAGAGGGGCATATCGAGATTTAAACATGCCATTGAAAAGTTCAATGAATCTCAAAGAATCTAGGAGTTTTCAATACATTTAAAACTTAATCTGTTTTTCGTTTTTCATGGTGGAAAATTAGTAAATCGTCATTCACTTACCTTCAAATGTTCTGCAATTTAGGTTACGGCATCCCTCTCTCGAGTTGTAGAATATTGTGTTGGGTCCTAGCCTTAGTATATCATTTGGGTGATTTATTAAGGACTCAATCAATGAACTAACTTGAATTTGTTTTCTGCCGTTTTGTAGATGTAAAAGTACGACAACTATAGTCTTCCCAAATCCCGTGGAACAAGCATTCCACATGAAGATGATGTTCCACGATTCGATCGAGGAACAAGAAATCATGCTTCACTTCCTCCACCTCCTCCAATTATTCTTCCTAACCCACAAGATCGAAGAATTGAAAGGTTCAATGTCACTAAAGCCCTATTAGAAATGAAACACGAAGATGGTAAACCCGTGTGTGTCCACATTCTAGGAATTAAATCACACATCGATAGGTTGACAATGTTGGGTGCGTCATTCCCTGATAAGTTGGCTGTGAAATGGGTTCTGCAGTCACTCCCTGAATCATATAATGAGTTCAAAAGAAACTATTATATGATGGATCATGATGAAAACCTAATTGACCTAACTTACATGCTCATTGCTGCTGAATCAGAAATGATTTGGCAAAGCAATGGAGCGTATTTGTTGGGAAAGTCAACCAACCATGCTTTCGAGGACGTTCTAGGAGAACCGACCTACATTTGCTGCCAAGAGAAAGGGCGTTGGATACAAGTCTGCCTTAAGAGCCTGAAGAGTCCAAAAGATGGGAGAGTCAAAGAGTATGTTTGTGCTTCAGGTAAAATCCACTATCTAACTCCATTAAGTTCCTATTCATTGATTCTTAATACATAATGTGATAAGGTTGCATTTGAATGTTTTGCAGGATCAGTGAAAGAGAGAGGAAGGCTGATGGAAAAAGCAAGATGAATCTGATCACGAAGAGATGGATCTTGATCACATGGATTCGAAGATTAGATTTTGAGCTTAGAAATTTATGATAGAGTTGTTAGGAATATTTGATTACATAGTCTTTCAGTTGATTTTGCATTGTAAGGACAAATGTTTTCCGCTGCTTTTATGAATAAAATAAAGATTGGTTTGACTCATTTATTTATTTATTTATTTCCTTGCAATGAAATCGTTATGAAAAATTGATGTTTGCATATTTCTACAACGAATGGATGTGATTCTTAATTATGTTATTTGTGGAAAGGTCAAGAATTTACCAAATAGGGAAAGTTTCTCATCGCCCGAGTTTCAATTGGATAGAGACTTCGAATCATACAACAAGTATTGCATGATGAATGATAAGTTTCATATTTGAAAATTAGACTAATTCGTTAACAAAGTGTCAAGTGAAGGACTAGGAGATCGAGTACATAAGGTTGTGTGTTGATCAAGTCCACCACAAGAGTAACAAAGATATTCGTCATGATTTACTACGGTTAAGTAAATATGATTACACTTATGAGATTAAGTGTAATTCTTAGTTGATTGAAAAAGTTTAAATCAATAGCAGAATGAATAACAAGAATCAAGTAGGCAGAAAGATAAAAGTTTCTATATTCTATGAAGAAGGGAGAGTACCTTTTATTATATTTTATGATAAATCTTAATGATTAAGAACCATATCTCAATTGATCCTCTAAGTGAGTCTTTGTGCAATTGTATGTCTAAGAAGAGGAATCGAGAATTGAACAAACGGTTAAATCAAGAAGTCAATCATACTTCGTTCCAAAACAAGTCTTAGAGTTAAGATTGTGACATTGAGTGACAAGTCTTAAGAAGGTTTATAACATTCATAAAATGTGGAAAGTTGTGATGTCTTGGATAAGACAAAGACCAACTAGGACCGATTTTATGAAGTGTTTTTTCTTGATGAAAACTACACTAACTCTTGAATATTCGTTTGTCAAGAAATGTTTATTGACAAAAGAATCTTATATGTCAAGGAGTCAGTGGGAGTCTTAATGATCTTGAAGAGTTTCAAGAACTAATCAAGAATAAACCTTATCGATCATCACTAGCACACGGCTTGAGGTTTACAACCTATCGTGTTGATAATATTTTGTTTATGTGCCGTTCCAGTTGAGTTAATTATGCATGTAAGTTCTATGAGTTCTCATTAATTTGAACGCATAAAAGGCAAGCACCTTGATAAATGAAAAGTACACTGATAAGAAAGGGTGACTTGCTTAACTACTTGGAAGACATGGTGGGCAGCCGTGTTACCATAAGGCAAGAGATCAAGATTAAGAAAGTTTCGTCCATAAAAGTTTGGATTTGTCGCAAACATTGGTTTTGACAATTCACATGGATAGGAAGACATACACTGTTAAAATCTAAGTGTCACAATATTTCCTCCTCCATGAAGATGGATGTGAGGAAATGCTTTCACTAAGAGAGATTTTAAGAAGATAGCGATTGTAAAATTGTATTCTCAAATTTGATTATGATTACGGTATCCCTTTCCATAATTCGAATTGTGAGAATTGGCAATTAGTCTGAATTGATTAAGACACACATATGAGCTATCTTGGATAAAGATGTATGACATTAAGAAGCTTAGATAAAAGATTATCAAAGCATTAAGTATGATAAATATGAACTTAAGAAATTCAACAGGTATTGTTTTTCTGTAAGTTAAGCTGTTTTCTAAATACATGTCAAAGCTAGTGGGAGCATAAGTGTTGTGCTTATTTGATAATAATCATCATGATAGTGGGAGCATAAATGTTGTGCATATATGATTATAAAAACAAGTATTACAAGTTAGCAGTATTAATTATAGAAAACAAGAGTCATACTTTGTAAGGTAGTAAGGATGTAAAGTTGTTTTTTCTATAATTAAGGGAGAGAATATTATGCTTCATTTCAAATCTAAAGGCTTAGGTTGTGGAATATTAATATTTTTTGGTCAAAGATACATAGTGTGTTCTTAAATTTCAATTATGATTACAGCATTCCTCTTCATAGTTCGAATTATGAGAATATAGCACATAAAATATTATGGCATAAGATTGATAAAGTATTAAATCTTCATGTAAGACATTATGCATCATGTCCCATACGCTTCAGGTACAGGATCGATTGCAAATGCTATAATATTTTACCATTCTAAAATTTTTCAAAATGTCTAGCGCATTTAGAGGGAAAAGGACAAGAATCGGTTTTGACTGAGATAATTAAACAACTATCAAAGGACAATCCAAAGTTCGTCGAGGATTGATCACTTGTGAGTAGTTGGAAGTATAGTATTAGATGGACCATATCGGCATTATTATGGATAGATAAGATTCTATTAAGAATGAGTTGTCATATGGAAAATATGGAAATGTTTCTATATTGGGAGTTAGATATTGAGAATCTATATCTATATTAGAAACTTTATGCGAAAGGATGTTCAAAGGAATGTACTTTGAGTGAGAGACATCACATCTATGGAATTGTCTTGTAACAATTTCCGATAGAGAGCTTTGTAATTCATTGGCAATAGTCATTGTGACCTTAGTGCAGTGACATTACAAAAGGATCATTGCATAAAATGTTAGAATCTAGCATATTCTATAAGTGGCAAGAATTTGATATTCTTACACTTATGATAAGGATTGGGAGTTGTGAAATGAGTATGGTTGGAAATGTGTTCATTTGATCTATTTCACAAAGTAAGGACCATAGGTAAACATTGTGTGCATGCTAAGAGCATTGGACAAGTATAGTTATAGTTCAAGTAAGAAGTTGATTACCCGAAACGACAAATAATGAGTAATCGATATGGTGATAAATAAAAGGTGTTTTATTTATACTCAAAGGTTTGAGGCCATATGGGATTAGTATTATCCTTGTGTTTCACCTTGCATGTTTTGACTTCCTGAATAATTTAATTGGTTAAGAACAGTCAAATTATTTGAACGGACCACAGTCGTTCATATGTTGGAAGTAGGTATGAATGAAGACTGTCGTGAATTGGTGTGTGGATTGTCTAAAGAACATTAGACATAAGCAAATGTTTGCTGCAACGTTCATGAGTGCTTATGAATATGATTTGAGCATTGGATTAAACCCACGCTCACTTGGATCACTTGATGGATTTTATCACGAGTGATTGGTGAGACGATAACATCTTATATTCTTGAAACCAAGATGTGTGAGTTGTATCTTGCGAGTTGGTTGCACATTGATAATATGTAAACCCACCAGTAACTCCGTGTTATAAAACATATTGTTGTGTGTGATTTGGTGAGTGAGTGCAAGAGAGCATTGAGTCAAAGTTTATTCGTTCCTTTTATCCAAAGTAGGATAAAAGCGATATCTGTGGGCCCCTCGATAATTTAGTGATGGCACCTAAGCGCTTGGCCAAGCCGGGACTAAATTGATGTGTTCAATTGTAGTCTGTTGTCAGTCGTCATAAATCTGAATTCGGGAAACAGCACATAGACAGAGAGAATGATTTAGATCCATGTCTCAGTCTATACGATATCTAGAATGGAGGAATATATGATCCCTTATCTAAAGGGCACGCGTATTTGATAAGATCAGAGTTGACATCGGCTTTAGAAAGGTACGATTATAGATCAGGATCTAAAGTCATATGCGGAATAGTTATTAGACTTATCCAAGTGGGAGACTGTTGGATTAGTGTCTAAGTCCATAACTATTTTGGTATGTACTTGACCCGTTGGTTCATGGTCCTTTTGGGTTGCCTTTACCAAAGTAACTTGATAGGATGAATTATGGAGAGAAAGGATTAAATATGATTTATTAATATATTATGAGAATAATATATTAAAGGAGAAATCATATTGTTTGATTAATATTAGTCAAGAATTAATAAGAATTAAGTTTGTGGGTAAAAGAGATTAATTAAACTTAAGGGATTGGAATTGTAATTATAAGATAATTGCAATTGGGCTATGGATTACCTTGTAATATAAGGTTGGACGAATTCTATGGGGAAACCCATTAGAAATCATCCAAGGCTTGTTAAAGAAGGGTCCATGGGTTGCTTAGGGCCTAAGCATCCAAATTAGGGTTTCCTTGTTAGATAACCCTAATAGCCTCTCTGTTTAAAGAACCCTTATGGCTCAAAAACGTAGTGAACTAATTAGTTAGGGTTTCCACACATTTTGGGCAGCCTCCTTCTCTTCTTCATCCTCTTGCTCTTGGTGTTTGTGAACCATTAGAGGAGTGACATTTGTGACTTTAAGCTTTCTGAAGTCATTACAAGAAGGATTTGGGATTGTTATTGCCACATAACAATCAAGGTATGATCTAAACCCTAATTCATATGTTGTATTGATTATCATATACTAGATCTAGGGTTTATAGTCTTGGATGAATTGCATGTACAATAGAGAAACCTAGATCCAAGCATTAGGGTTTGCATAAGCACATAGGATGTTTTTATGGCTAAAACCAATCACTTAGTTCCTACAAAAGAACCTAGAAGTTCATATCATTCTCAAGGATATGATATTGGATCTTCCATATTTAATTGATGTATTGCAAATGGATATAGGATTATCAAGGTGGTTTCTCAAATTATCAACCTCAAATGAATTCCAAAAATTCATATGCACAGTTGATGATGACGATTCCATCCAGAATTTCTCAAATTCAAGTTCATGCTCTTATAACTTTTATTGTTCATTTTCTTAATTGAGCCCAAAAATTCATTAAAGATCACTGTTCATCTATCCATTCTTTTGAGCCCAAAAATGATTTTATTGTTCATCTAATATCCGAGTCTGTTCAGCAAAGAAGAAAGATCAGATGAATTGAAAGTCAACCATCATAGTCAAAATCAGAACATAAGTTGTGATAAACTCTCACGAGATTCGCAATTGAATAAAATATCAAATCAATGAAATTGATTTTGGTATATTTAGCGATTTACTTGGATTCAAGTTTGTATTTGGAATGAGATTCAATTGTGAATGACATTGTGAAAACGAAGAAGGAGATGATCATAACGATCATTGTGATTTTGGTATGTGTGTTCAGAGAGTCGGGTCTCGTAAGTTTGGATTTGATATAAGATTCGACACAAAAGTGAATGGATGATAACAAAAACTGACTGGATAAGTTTTCAACTTGAATGGAGATTATTCAATAGTGAGTAGGTGTTGAGAACGAAAGTGGTTAACGATGCTTTGATCTATTCGATTTGAGTTGTTGTGGTCGAAAGATGATTTGCATCGAGTAGGGATTTTCACAACTGGATATTGACTTTTCAGTTTTGATTATCGCTATTGGGTTCTTGTAACTGGGATAGGTCGATTGTGAACTGAAGAACTCATATCAAGAACAAAAAATTGTTGGATCTTGAGTTACGAATTTCAATTTTCAGGAGACAAAGATTCACACTTGTTACGAGTATTAGAGCATCGTTATTGGAGTTAAGATCGAAAGATGTTTTGAGTGTAAATGTGTACTCATTAGAATTGAAAGTGGATGATATAGCAGTCGAAAGTGAAGTCTCGACTTAACTGAAGATGAATTGGTGATCATTGGAATCGAAAGTTCAAGATTGGATTCGAAACTTGCCTGAGAGTTAAAAGTAGTTTCTGCTAATCTTGTATTCGTTCTTTGGTTTCGGTTCTAGAACGAGTTAGGAAGAAGAAGACTCTGATTTTCGTTTCAGGTCTCTATAGTTTTAGCGATTTATCAAATGTCAACCAAACTCGCAACATTTTGCAACTGGAACGAAAAATGGGAAAGTGTTGGTAAATTTTCAAAATTGATCCCTGGAGTTTTAGAATGTTAAATAACCATCACCCAGAAGTCGAAATCATCACAATTTTTGAAGATTTTCTCTCGGCTTTTTGGGTTGGTTAATTGGTGCAAAATTGTTTGTGGTTTATGAACAATGTGTGTTCGTTTTCAATTCCGGGAAGTCAAAGATTTGAAGAATTTGGCGTATTTTTTTTGGATTTTCTCAGAATTGAAGTGCTGAATTTTTGTCACGCATCGAGGGGGAGTTTCGTATGGATTACTCCTCCAGCGTTTTCATATCTTTTTTGGTTTTATAATCATTTTTTGATTATAAAAAGGGTGAGAAAATGAAACGGGTATTCGAAAGATATTTGTTTCAAAGCGGATTTGAAGACCGGTATTACTTCGGCAGGGAGTTGGTCTTGATAGCTTGGTGCTCGTCTGGATATAGAAGTCGGGGCATCCAATCCTAACTTTGAGGGGGAGAATGTTATGGTGAAAAGTTCTCCTTGAATGTGATGTAGGCTTACGCTCTTTAGATGTGTAATGGTTTGAGCTTTTCCTATAAATAGGAAGTGGGATTCTCTCAATTATGTAACAACATGAGAGATTAGTCTAGTGAGAGAAAGATTGCAAGTCCCACTTTGTAATAACTTTCTAGACTAATGGAAGCTTAAATTATTTTATTTACTTCTCGTTTTCTTGATATTGTTTGATTCACATAATCATTACATTTCCGCATTCATCATAATGCCTTTGAAAAGTTGCCAAATGACAGCGTCACAATTTAGAATTCACCATTGTCACAACTGGATTTCCCTTTTAATCCTGTAATATCCATGTTTGTACAATTCATGCTTGCAGATAGATTTCTTGAAGATGAACATTTCAATTATATGAAGATGAGATTTCATGTTGTGTTGGGATAAAATGAAGAACATGTCAAGTCCTTGAAGAAGGTTACAAAGCTGCTTTCAATATCGAAAGATGTTATGTTTGAAAGTTATTTACAAAATTATCAATATAAGGTGATAAGGGAAGATAATAGTGCTTATGAGTTCACTATTGCAAGCTTCCTATTGATGAATTTGAATGATCTTATCACATTGGCATATATGATGAAAACGTTGGATGATAAGCATGTGATAGATAAAAAGTTGTATGTTGTGGGATATCCATATCTCAACAATTACATGGATTGCTATTTAGCACATCTTGGTCTATCAGACTTCGCGATTGCTGAGTCATATAACAAGCCTGAGAAGAATCTAAAGTCTACAATCGACAACGTAGATTTGGAGCAATACGGGGAGATACTTTTGAAACCTTTGGGAGTGATGTTTCAGAGGATAAAAGTAAAAGGAAGTAAAGGAAACCTTTATTCTGCACATATGGAAGGATATGTATTTAACAGCAACCTAACCAATCTTTTTTTTAGAGTTGCTAAATGCAAGGAAAACTCTGCTACTGAAAGACAAAATATTAGAATGGATGTTTGCCGGTACATACAAATCAAGAAGACCTTCATGGAAGCACTGAAGACACTACCATTAGTTTGAAGGCTTGAATACTCTTTGCAAAGCAGGAAAATGTTGGGTTCATATGTTGTGAAGGTATTATGTATCAAAGTGTTTGTTTGAAATGTCAAAGTTAGTGGTTATAAGCCATATTGATGTTTGTGAGCCTTCAATATATCTATATATTTCAGGAAGCACTTTAGAATCTGTACGTTATAATCCAAATCTTTCCGTACATTTTGTATCTATTGATAGCACTATAAATGTTGTTTTAACATAGGTCATAAGTATATAAACAATGTTACACTTTATTAGATCATACTTTGTACTTGTACCTTATTGTCTTCCGGGATAATGAGAGCTTAAACTAAATTATTTAGATATTATGTTCATCTTTTCTTATAAAATCAATATCTGATTGAATTTACGACTCTTCACAATCAATTAAAAACTAAAAGTTAAATGTGTTATGAATACTAACCGTGTGATTCGTACAAATAATATGGGTTACCAGTTTTATAGAATACATTTTTTTTTGTATCCGCATGGCGTTATTATTTATTGAAATTTTAGTTACAATTTTCAATTTACTCAAAATGAAAAGGAATAAACAAAGCTGATACACTTTTTTATTCGCTTCGTGTTAGTGTTAGCTAAGAAAAGGGCCAAAATATTTATTCAACTTGTTCATCAAATAATATTGGTGCTACAACAGAAAACAACAGAAACAAATTTGATACAGTTTTTCTTTTTTTCGCCTCGTGTTAATTAAGATAAACACTTTAATATTTACAAGCGTGGTTACTATGTCTTAAAAGAATATTAAAATAACAAGAATATATTTGCAAGCAGTATTTAAGACATCAGCACATTAATTTCCACATCTCACATTCCATTTTCACTCGCTAACTTCAGCTATCGCCGGAGCTCATCACAATATAAAACCTCACAGCTTTTCAATGGCGTTGCTTACCCCAGCCACTATGCCAATATCATCGCTTCAAACGCGACTGAAATTCATCCTCCAAAACCGACCAGAAAGGTGGCTATACGGCATATTCTGGCAGGCTTCCACCGACAAAGACGGTCATCTTGTTCTCTTGTGGGCCGACGGCTATTTCCCCGGCCCCAACCATGACATGACGGCTCCCATTATTAATGGCAATGACCCAATTTTTGGGTCTGATTCTGTTTCTGATACCCAGTGGTTGATTATGTCTTCTGCTACGATGTGTTTTCCAGCCAAATTTGACGTCGTCGGGGATTGTTTTAGTTCAGGGTCCCACCTGTGGTTGGCTGGGGACATGCAGTTAAAGAAGTACTCCAGCCAAAGAACCGAAGAAGTTAGAGTTCATGGAATCAAGTCGTTGGTTTGTATTCCGACTGTGATTGGCGTTGTTGAATTGGGTTCTTGTGATACTGTGAAAGAAGATGAAGGTCTAATCCGGTTAACAAAATCCGTCTTCGATCCCGATAACTACTTCAACGTTAACTTCTCCCTTCCTGTTAAAGAGTCTGACAACCCTAATCAAGGTTCTTTTTTCAGTTTTGTCATTTTCTGAAACCCTTGAAAAAAGAATGAATCTTGAGACGCTTATGTAATCTAAAAAGATCATCAATGAATCTTGATCTTTTTTTTTTCAGTTTTAACTAATATGGATCTTTGAATCCTTCTTTTGGGTAATCACCAGGTGTTGAAGGACAACTGGAAATGAGCATGAAGGACATGCATATGTCGTCTTCGGATTCTGATCCATTTGAAATCGGTAGCTCGTCGCTACCAACAACCAATGTTTCAAGTACACCAAAGAAGAGAGTTAGAAAAGCAAAGGGTGCAGTTGCAAATTCGGAAGTGATGGCACTAGGGTATCACGTAGAGGCAGAAAGACAGCGAAGAGAGAAGCTAAACGATCGGTTTTATGCTCTCAGAAGTGTGGTTCCTTATGTCTCAAAGATGGACAAAGCTTCTCTTCTGGCTGATGCGGTTATTTACATCAATGAGCTCAAAGCCAGGATCCAAACACTAGAAGAGAAAGTGGGTACAGAATCATCAGTAGCAATTACGTCAAGAAATGAGAGGCAGATGAACATGTGCCATGTTAGTGGTTCAGGAACTAACAACAGGGATGAAGTCGAGGTGAAATTATTTGGATCACAGGCTATGATTAGGGTACAATCAGCGCACATGAACCATCCGGCAGCGAAGTTGATGGATGTCCTTAGAAGCTATGACTTGAAAGTTCAGTACGCGAGTGTGTCAAGTGTTGGAGATCGGATGGTACAAGATGTTATTGTGATGGTTCCTAATGGATTGACATGTGATGCAGATACCTTGAAATTTGTTGTTCTTGAGAAAATGGACATGGACTGATTTTAAATAAAGTTTTAGTAATAGGGTAGGGTTTAATAATGTTTCCTGATTGAGTTTTTAATAATGTTTCCTTAATTTCTTTTAATAATGTTTCGTTAATTTCGTTTTGATGTCTATTAGGATTCCTTCAGTTTTGAGATTATATTTTGAGTTAATATTATGACCAACTTCATATTTTGAATTTTGTCTATATTAACTAAAAGTTTTTTTTCCCTACAAAAGACTTTGTATTTTTCATGTGTTTTGATTTGATGTTTTTGAGAGGTTTACAAGTAATGCTCTGGATTAAATAATTTTTTTCGGAAAAACTGTTAAATTTTTCCAAAAAAATACCTAAAAAAATTCGAAACAACCATCAATTTTGACAATTTCTTTGGAATCTAATTTCAACTTGATATTCATTTGAAATTCAATTTTTGTTTCTATTTGAATCATTTTTTCTTTTAACTCATAATTGTCATGTTTCTCTTTTTAATTTTTGTAATATTCTTAATGGTTTTTGAGCATTATAATTTGAAGATTTCTTCCGAAAAAAAGTCAAATGCCATTGTATGTAAATCTTATTGGAAAAATGCACATGAAAATACATTTACAAGATGGCGAGATATTCTAATAAATAAATAACAATTAATGATTTAAGTTGGCTTAAATTGTTTTAAGAATCATACAGAAAGATTGTAACATTCTACTTTTTGAGCTAGAGGTTTTAGGTTTTTTGGATAAAAATATTTTTTTCTAAATATTAAAATAAAGTAAATTGGAATGAAATAAATAATTGATGGTAAATCATATTAATTCAAAGCCCTAATAAACCTTGTTAATAAATCCTAAATAAATTATGATAAAGTTTGAGCGTCAAATGAAAACTTTTAAGTTAATAGGTTAAACATGACAAGTTAGAACACTTATGTTTGCCTTAAGTAGCGATGAAATAAGTTTCTCAAATCCATTTTGTACAATTAGAACACTTATGTTTGCCTCAAGTAGCGATGAAATAAGTTTCTCAAATCCATTTTGTACAATCTGTGGTTAACTAGAGAAAATTGTGAAATAAAGGCAATTTATTGTAAGATTTTTCAAAGATATGTACCATTTTTAAAAATAATTTTAGATGAACTTGCAATAACTTGCCTTTATTCGTAAAGAATAATGATGGGAGCATGAGGATGTGCATAGATTATAGAGAGTTGAACAAGAAAACGGTTCAGAATAAGTACCCACTAACAAGGATTGACGACATGTTCAATCAGCTGCAGGTTGCAAGCTATTTCTCGAAGATTAACCTTAGGTCAGCATATCATAAACTGAAGGTGAGAGAGCAAGACATCGAAAAGACAACTTTTAGAATGAGATATCAATACTATAAGTTTTTGGTTATATCATTTGGACTAACCTATGCTCTAGCAGTATTCATGGATTTCATTAATAGGGTTTGTAACATTTCCTAGATAAATATATAATAGTGTTTATCGATGACATTCTCGTATATTCAAAGAGTCAGCATGAGCATGCAAAGCACTTGAGAGAAGCATTAGATGTTCTAAAGAAGGAGAAACTATATGTAAAGTTCTCTAAGTAGGATTTTTGGATTCAGGAAGTCAAATTTTGGGTCATGCGGTTAACCAGGAAGGAATAATGGTTGACCCAGCAAAGAGCGAAGTTGTGATGAAGTGGGAATGACCAAGAAGTCCTACCGAGATTCGAAGCTTACTAGGATTAGGTGGATATTACATAAGCTTTCTCCAATAATTTTTTTCAAGAGTTGCTCAATTTGACAACTTTGCCCCATAAAGGAGCTACATATACATGGAGTGAGAAGCATAAAGAAGCTTTCGAGAAATTAAAGAAGACATTATATGAAGCACCGATTCTTTATTTACTTGATGGAGTTTAAGACTTTGCAATTTATAGTGATACATCTGGAGTTTGGTTAGGATGTGTTCTAACCCAGAGAGATAATGTGATAACATATGCATCTCGACAATTGAAAAAGTACGAGAAGAACTACCATTGGTCAAACTTGGAGGTCTACGTGGGAGACTAAGGTTTGACCTTTAATTATTTTAAGGTAGTTTGTGTAGTTGGTTCTACGTAACTTAGAGTATTGATATCTAGCTGTTGATTCAGGTGAGTCTTCTCATTATACTGTAGGATACTAGTTCTTAGGTTATGCTAGTTTTCCTTATGGTTCATTCATGTTTGTTTGAATGCTTTTTGGTTTGGGCCCGTTGGGCTAGGCTCGTTTATATTCTTGTTAGGTTGGAACTGAATGTATGTATGTTGGTATGGATGTGTATGAATGAAACATGATTGTTGGGCTAGGCCCATTAAATGTAAAGTATATGGTATTTTCGGGCACTCACTACGATTTTTTCTTACGATTTTAAGTTTAAATGTTTCAGATGCTTCTAGTAGCAAGGCGAAAAGCTCTGCATGATCGCACCACATAAACATTTATGTTTTGAGATATTCCACCTAGTACTTTATTACTCTAGCTTTATTGTTAAACTTTTGGAATGGTTACTCTATGTGGATGAATGGAATGTTTGGTTTGAAAATTGAAAATTTTACTCTAAAAATTGGGATGTTACAAATATAAAAGGTTACTTTATATTTAATGTTAAATCTAAAATAACATCATAAAAAGTAACAAGAAGAAAAAATATATGAAGTATGAGCCAAAATGAAAAAGGTTGTTCAAAATAAAAAGTTTGTCAAATACGAGTTTTTTTTAGGAAAAAATTTAAGGGTTTTCGAGAAACAAAAAGTTAAAGCAGTACTACAAAAAGAGTAAAAGAACCTAGTTAAAAAGCCTAATATAATCCGGCTTTCAACCAGATTTCTTATTGGCGAGTCCTATGTTGAAAACCTAATAGAGCCCGGTTTTACAACCGGGTCATATTAGCATAATATAGCTCGGTTCCTATATACAAAACTAGTTCTTTTTCTTTCAAATAACGACCTTGTATGTATGACTATATAACCTGGTTCTCATCCTTACAATCGGGTTCTACTATGACATTCAAAATTCAACTTGTTTCATTATATAACCCGGTTCTATAATGTACATACAATTGGATTCTTTAACAGTTTTTTAATATTCATTTATTAAATCTATAATCCAAGTACTAACATACATATGGGTACGATTAGTAAATTTATTTTTTTTGCATTTAATATAATCAAATAAATAAATACTCATATTAATTTCTAATGAATTTGTAAACATTTTGCAACTATTAACACTAGGATCCGACATTAACAAAATGTTCTCATATGTACACCAGTTGAAAGATTTTTTTGACATCAACCGCCTTGCCACACCCCACTTCCAACATGCATCAACTTGCATGAAAGTATCCATGTTGCTCATTTGAAATATCCCAATATACACAAGCCAATGAAACTAGATATACATCAGAAGAATCATCTGCTTCATGTTGATACATGTTCATCAAGATCTTCAAACACCTGGTAGAGAGAAATCATAAGACATTTAAGTAAATTATGGATGCAAAAAGGCTTTTATACATGAACCATAATAAAATTACATACATTGCGACCCCTGGTATTTGAACCTTTGAACCTGGTCATATTGGTTTACTTTACATTAACTCAATAACTATTTCACTTACCCTCAATATAGCTCACATAAAGATCTCAATTAATAACTAAATGACTACAATTTCAGTTTTACCCTAATAAAGAATTAAATTGTCCATATCAAACATGCACCTCAAAATGGATCCAACAGCAATCATATAAATATGAAAGCTACTTCATTACTCTATTGTGTTCATTAACAAATAAAATATTATATATGATGAATTTGTTCCTAATGCTATTTAAATATGTGATGTGGTTGTACATACATGATGCATTTCTTATCTATTATCGGTACCAATATTAATTCAAGAAACAAACTATTATAATTAGTCGATACTCACAAACCTTGCTATGATAATGCCTAAAAGTAATCTTACATTCGTGATTAGGTAAATGAGTTCTTATTGTTCTAGTTAGTTGAATGGAAGCAGCTGCAAACAAATTACCAATTAATTTTTCAATAAAGATATATAAATCAAAAAGGAGAGGAAGTACAAACCTCTTATCAACTGCAATGAAATGGCACCAGGAGGTATAGAAGACTCCATGTCTGCAAACCACTTATGAGGCAGAAAATATAAGTAGGATGCAATATCAATAAAAATGAAAATTTGACAAATAAAGTGGAAAAAGAAGCAAACAATATTGTCTACTGGAGAGAAAACGCGAGTAATATGCTAGATTAACAAAGGGGAAGAAAGATGGTCAGATGTAGATAACACAAAAGGGAAGAGAGATAGTCAGATGCATGTGATAGAGGACGTAAAAACATAGGAAAGAAGACAACATTACACACTCTAAATTTTAAGAGATTCATTTTTGTATCGTAGTTTCTCACTCAACACTCTTGATGAAATTCTCTATTTTTTTCATCTATCATGCCCTCGCCGAACCACCGCCAGATTCACGTCCTTACTTCTTTCTTAATGGTCTGATAAGTCTCTCCTATCATTATTTGTGTTAAATCAATTTCCCCTACTTCACATCTGTAAAGGCTTTTTATGTTTGTTTTTTTATTCTCCTTTTGTACATCCCAATGTTTAATGTCTTTTTTAATTGGAAATTATTTTTATGCTTTGCTTTTGTAGCAGATTGTCTACCACTAAGGGAAAAAATGTCAAAATACAGAACTAAGATGAAAAGACGAATCACTTGAACTTCACCAGATGAGTTTTCTGGTGTATAAATGGTATACAACAGCAAGGAACCAAAGAGGAGTAATCAGCAAGCAAAAAAGACTCAAATTAGCACCAAGGGCTAAAATGGTCAAAATATGAAACAAATTAGGAAAATAACAAGCACCAGGGATGGAGAAAAATGTTTCTAACACGGTTGAATTTACAAAACTAAACCATATGACAGCAGATAAAACATACCGGTTTTGTCAATGAATCCAGGTTTTTTAACTTGATAATGCATCCTGATTCCCTACTACAAACCGGGTCATATAGTTCTTCCTTTTATAAAACCCGGTTTCTACATAATATACCCTGGTTTTTTGAATAATCGGGTCTTATATGATGGGTCCTATTTGGATTTTTGTAGTAGTGAAGGTTACTCCAAAAAAAATGTTGTATGAAACCAAAAGATTGTTGTTGCACTCGTTAAAAGAGTCAAATAACAAAAATAAAATAATAAAAGAAATGCAAGTTCCTTTTAAGGAAAGGAGATTCAGTTATAATAAGGAAAAAAAAACTAAATATATGGTCTTTTACGATATTAAACCTTATATTTTTGTACTATGTAACACTCGGTAATTCTCCAATGTATTATATATACCCTTATGGGTATATAAGCTTAGGTATCCAAACTCATAATAATATATCGTTTTGTTTGATATATTCATTATAATATTATTAAACTTCAATCCTTAACTTGATTTACGTTCAATATTTTTAAATTTTCACTATTATAATCCTCTTACATCACATCTTTTTGTCGAACACATAGTAGGATATATATATATATATATATATATATATATATATATATATATATATATATATATATATATTATTGTTGAAAATGACAATTATGTAAGAGAAAGATAAATATGAAATTTATAAAAATCTTTAAAGTAATTCAAGTTAGAAGTTGAATTATAAGAACATTGGACAATTACAATGTCAATATATGATACAAAATGATGTAGTATGATGAGTTTGGGTACCTAAGCTTATATACCCTTAAGGGTATATTCACTTTTCCATATATATATATATATATATATATATATATATATATATATATATATATATATATATATATATATATATATATATATATATATATATATATATATAGGGTTAATCATTTTATATTGATTAGGCTTGGATCCATTAAATCCTTACTATGTGGACTTCAAGGTGTCGTACACGTAACGTACTAATAAGGGATGATCGTACATGCATTTCACGTATGTACATCGTACCAAAGAGTACGCGCAGCGTACGAGTACAGACCACAAACCCTAAATTTTAGGGTTTGCACCCTAATTAAGCAACTTATAATTCTCCAAACTATAATGCCCGTCTCTCGAGGTATTAATTATTTAATTTTTTCTTAATTATTGTTGGGCCTAATAAGGATGGAAAAGAATATTGTTTCGGGTTTATGCATTTGGCCAAGTATTGGGCAGCCCATGAGACGTACGTCGGGCGTAGCCTGGATGTACATGGGGCGTAATGGACTATTATGGAAGCGGTTATGCGCACACTTACGCGCAGCGTAAGTGAGCAGATAAGAAAACCCTAATTTAAGGGTTTAAGCCCTATATAAACCCCATGATAGCCTTCCTCTGGATTCTTACCAGCCTCCTCATCCCCAAAGAAACCCTAATACGTCCTTACTTTCTATTTTGTGTGATTTTGCTCCTTGTGAGGGTTTTAGTAAAAAAGAAGTTATGAAGAAGGAAAGCAAAGGTTCGAGAAGAAGCTTGAGCTCAGGGATCCGGTCTAGACTCACTCTTTATCACCAAAAGAAGGTATAAAGCACTGAACTTTCTTCCTTATATGCTAGATCTAGAGTTATTGAATTTGTTGGACCTTGATCATGGAGTTTCGATTTTGAGATTGGGATTACCATCCTTTGGGCTAAAAGCACCGCATTAGCAATAAAGTTTCAACCTTGGAGGTTTGTATGAGGCCATTCAAGAGATCTAGTCATTTATTTGGAGTTAGGATATTGCTTTTTGAAGTTTGAGCCTTTTTGAGTTACCCAAGCCATCAAGTAAGCAACTTTATGGCGTAGGATAGAGAATAAGGCATGGATCTGAATTTGTAGCTTCTGAATCGAAGGACTAAGCACTTAGTAAGAAGTTGGCTTAACTGGGTTGTACGTTGGGCATACAAGGAGGTACGCACGGCGTACAAGCCAGAAGCCAGTACGCTCAGCGTACCTTGGGGTACACCCCGCGTATGCAATCAGTTTGGGCTTCGAGCTTTTGGGCCTCGATGTGGGCTGTGCTTTGGACTTAGAATCTTTGGGCCTTAGGAGTCATCAGAAGTCAGTGAATATGGGCCTTATTTAAGTGTTGGGCCTAGTGTAAGGCCTAATGAAGAGAATTGGGTCGAATGTAGAAAATGGGTGCCATTAGTGGGCCATTGGAGGACTTAGAAGGAATTAAGGGTTTGGGCCATGTTTGTAACCCACACCATAGAAGGGTAAAATGGTTATTTTTGTTGGAATAGTGTCTAAGGCTGCAACTATATTAGACAAGTATTTGATCCGGTTGTGCATGGTCCTTTTGGGTTGCCTTCACCATAGCAACTTGATGGATGATTTGTTAAAAGAGAGTAAATATTATAAGGAATAATATATGGCTATTTGATTAATATAAGTCATAGATTAATTGGAATTAATTTGGTGACTTAAAGAGATTAATTAAATAAGAGGGTATAAACTGTCAATTGTTTGATAGTTAAACTTTAGACTATAAATCCTTATCCTAGATAGGATGGACGATTTCTAGGGCTTGGATAAGCCAAAATCGTCCATAGGGTTATCAAGGAAAGGATATGGATCAACTTAAAGTCTAAGTTATCCAATTAGGGTTAAAGTTGTAATCCTTAAGGAGTCTACAAGTATAAATAGACCCTAGGGGTGAGGGAATTCGACACACCATCTAAAGTAGAGATACTCTGGCCGAATTCCTCCCCTCTCCTCTCTCCTAAATCATCTTGCTTGCTATTGGTGTTTGTAAGCCATTAGAAGAGTGACATTTGTGACTCTAGAAGCTCCAAGACAACAAGATCAACAAGGAACTCAAAGGTATGATTCTAGATCTGTTTCAATGTTGTTATTTAACTTAATTAGCCATTAGAAGTCTTGGATTCTAAGCATGTTTAATTAGAAAGCCTAGATCCGAGCATTAGGGTTTTGCATGCCCACATAGGAAAGTTCTTATGGCTAAAACCCATCAGTGGTATCAGAGCCTAGCTTAGTTTTCTTTAAATTGTTGCTTGATTAACTGAAACAAACATGCAAAATTCGATTTTGGGTTTATGAGTCATGGACTCGGCGAGTTCCAAAGTGGACTCGGTGAGTAGGCCTGACTCGGCGAGTCCCTTTGTGTACTCGGCGAGTCCTGGCGTCAGGATTAGGCAAAACCAGGATTTTTTCATGTTTATCTTATGGAAACTTACCTTAATCATATTAGATCAACCCTAATCCATTTTTTGATATATATGACTATAATCTTGATCTAATTAAAGATATTTATCATCTAATAAAATATTTAATTTGCTTATGTGATAAATGATTAATTATTTTGATAATTATCTTAAAAGAAATCTTGGATAAATCAAATAAAGATAATTAGGATATTAATTGTTAATTGGAATTATTTGTTATTTGATCCTTCATGTTTTAAATGTTTAAAACCTACCCTAAAGTTTTGAAATTTATATTTGTGATTAAAAGTTTTAATTTAGACAACTTAAATTTCAAACCCTAGATTTTGAAAAGTTTAAAATACAACCCTATACTAATATGATATTACTAGAATAATATATATATGTATAACTAAATGCTAGTCTTACCGTTAGTAGGCCTCATTCACGAAGCCGATCTATAAGGTGGGTATAAGGTTGCGGCCTATAAAATGGCGCTTAATAGGTGTACACTCACACCCACCGCTTGCTTGATTGGTGGAGGGTCGTTAGCCAAACGGGTAGGATAGGGCAACCTTATCTTCTCATTAAAAGTATAATAAGAAATACAAAGTAACTACACGTTTTAAAAATTTCTCAATCTTAGTTACTTTAGGAAAAGTGAATTGATGCAATCCCATGAAATTACACTTTGCACCTTGCTAAGAAGTTAGTGGAGCGTGTGTGGTTTACCTGCACACTAATTGGTTCTAAGCGAAGGTGGCAAAGGGTGATTCATTGTTTATCATAGTTCGATGGAGCGTGTGTGGTTTACCGGCACATCGAATAGGTGATCGTTACAATGAAGGCACCATGTGAATTTTCATGGTAATTCACAACCGCTTTGTGATCCTCGACATCCCAGTCACAAACGAGAGGGGCATATCGAGATTTAAACATGCCATTGAATAGTTTCAATGAATCTCATCTGAACCTAGGAATTCTCAAAAACACTTAGGACTAATAGTTTAAGTTTTGTAATGGAGAATTAGTGAATCGTCATTCACTTACCTTCAATTTATTTGCATGTTAGATTACGGCATCCCTTTTCTAGTATGTAAATGTTATTGTTGGATCCTAGCCCTAATTTTCTTATTGGGTGATAATTAGGGATTATTATTCTAATCTATCTTTGTCCTTTTTCTAATTGAAGATGTCGAATGCAAACAACGCTGCTGCGAGTTCTTTCACGTTGATGAGCCTTTGCCAAAAGGTCACCTTCGATGGAACGAACTTTAGCGAATGGATAAGATACATTCGCACCATTGCTCGCTATGAGGATAAAGAGTATGTCCTCGATGAGAAGCTCGAGAAAATCAACCCCGAAGTTGCTACTCCCGACGAAATCACCGCCTTTGAAACTCATGAGCGAGATGCAACGAAGGTACATTGCATCATGATCGCCACCATGAACTCCGAATTCCAAAAGTCCTACGAGGACATGTATCCATACGAGATGCATCAAGACTTGTTGGAGAGATACCACCAAAACGCGAGACAAGAGCGTTATGAGATTTTCACTAACATGATCTCCGCTAAGATGGGTCATGGGGAATCTCTTACCGTGCACCTGCAAAAGATGCAAAGGTATGTCGACCGCCTTCGCAAGTTAAATGTTTACTTCGGTGAAGATGGGTATGGTGCTTCACTCTTTGCCTCCGATGTACAACCAATTTAGGATGACCTACCACATGAACAAAGAGGAGGTCACCCTAAGAAAACTCCAAGGTCTCTTGAGGGTCGCTGAGAGCAACTTCAAGGACAAGTCTGTTGCATCTACTCCCAATCCGTCCGCTGCTCCTGTCTTGGCTATTGGTCAAGGGAAGGGAAAGAAGGGGAAAGCTTCATCGAATAACTATCGCAAGGTGAAAGCCCGAGATGGTGCCTCTTCTAGTGGGACCAAAGTTGATCCCTTTAAGCCCTGCTCCAACCCAAAGGAGGCAGAGTGCCACCACTGCCACAAGATAGGACATTGGAAGAGAAGCTGCCCGGATTACCTGCAAGCGATCAAAGAAGGAAAGATCAAGCCATCTTTCGCAAGTATATACACAATCAAATCTAACGATTCTAATCATGCTAATTCTTGGGTTCTTGATACCGGTTGTGGTTATCACATTTGTTCTAATGTGCATGGACTAAGAAGAAGTAGGGATGTAGAGCAAGGAAGGATCAATCTAATCATGGGGAACAGAAGATCGTTGCCTGTGACCAAGATTGGAGTGTATTCTTTAGTGCTTAGGAATAGTTTGGTTTTAGATTTGAACAATTGTTGCTATCGCCAGAAATGGCTAGAAACATCATTTCATTTCATGGTTTATATAGACAAGGATTTAGATTTTCTTTTAATAATGAGAATGGTTCTATTTTGGCTTATCTAAATGGTGTCTTTTACTTTGAAGCTATACCATGTAATGGAATATATGAAACTGTTATGATTGTTGATAACTTAGGAAATGATGTTTTGAATATTGATTCTTCCACTAGTATGGATAAACCATCCTTGTGGCATTGTCGTCTTGGACATGTCAACAAGAAACGCATAGCACAACTCCAAAAGGATGGAGTGTTGGAGTCATTCGACCTTAGGGAAGATGACACATGCGAGTCTTGTTTACTTGGAAAGATGACTAAGTCACCCTTCACGAGTACTTGTGAAAGGGGTGAGGGGCTATTGGACCTAATACATACCGATGTATGTGGACCCTTTAGATCAACCACGAAGGATGGGAACCGCTTCTATGTGACTTTTACCGATGACTATAGTAGATATGGGTATATCTACTTAATCAAGCAAAAGTCAGACACCTTTGAAAAGTTCAAAGAGTTCAAGAATGAAGTGGAGAATCAATTGGGTAGGAAAATCAAGATGCTTCGATCCGATCGAGGAGGAGAGTACCTAAGTCTTGAATTCCACGATTATCTCAAGGAGTGTGGAATAGTTTCGCAATTGACGCCTCCTAGGACACCGCAGTTGAATGGTGTGGCAGAAAGGCGTAATCGAACCTTATTGGATATGGTTCGCTCTATGATGAGTCGTGCTTCACTACCTATTTTCTTTTGGGGGTATGCCTTAGAGACTGCCGCCCATATCCTTAACCGAGTCCCTACTAAGAAGGTTGCCAAAACACCTCACGAGATGCGGACAGGGAAAGCTCCCTCATTGGCACATATCAAGGTTTGGGGTTGCGAGGCTTTCGTAATGCGAGATACTCACGACAAGCTTGAACCTCGAAGTGAGCGATGTATTTTCATCGACTACCCGCAAACATCCTTTGGATATCTCTTCTATAGACCGAAAGACAATGTTGTCTTTGTTGCGAGGAGAGGAGTTTTCCGAGAGCGAGAACTCATAAGCCAAGGAGACAGTGGGAGGCAAATCGAACTTGAAGAGATTCAAGAGTCGATAGATGAAGGAACCTCTACCGCTGGCATTCAACCCGAGGAGGAAACTCCAGTTGAACCGATTGACGAATCCTTACCTCTTAGACGTTCCGATAGAGTTAGAGTTCATCCACAGTTTTATGGTTTTCATATTACTACCGAAGGGGACACGTATATTAGTGATGGTACACTAGTAAACCTTGATGAACCTAATAGCTATAAGGAAGCCATGGCAGGCCCGGAGTCTGCGAAATGGAAAGAGGCAATGGATAGGGAGATCCAATCCATGTACGATAACCAAGTTTGGAATTTGGTTGATTATGTGCCCGAACGTAAGACCGTTGGGTGCAAATGGATCTTCAAAAAGAAGACCGACGTGGATGGGAACGTACACACATATAAGGCGCGATTGGTCGCGAAGGGCTTTACTCAAACTCCCGGAGTTGACTATGATGAGACCTTCTCACCAGTTGCGAAGATTAAATCTATTAGAGTGATGCTAGCAATTGCCGCATTTCATGATTATGAGATTTGGCAAATGGATGTCAAGACCGCTTTCCTTAACGGAAAGTTGGCTGAGGATGTTTACATGGCTCAGCCAGAGGGGTTTGTGGATCCGAAGCATCCAAATAGAGTGTGTAAGCTTGAGAAGTCCATTTATGGACTTAAGCAAGCATCTCGCAGATGAAATCTTTGCTTCGATGAGAAAGTCAAAGAGTTTGGATTTGTACGAAGCGAAGACGAATCTTGTGTATATGTCAAAGCCAGTGGGAGTATAGTAAGCTTTCTCGTTCTATATATCGATGACATATTACTCATAGGGAACGACATCCCGACTCTGCAGGAGATTAAGTCCTGGCTCGGGAAGTGCTTCGCTATGAAGGACCTCGGAGAGGCTTCTTACATTTTGGGAATAAGGATAGTAAGAGAAAGAAGTAAGAGACTAATTGGACTTAGTCAGAATACTTACTTAGAGAAGGTACTAAAATGTTTTAGTATGGAAAACTCAAAGAAGGGAGAACTACCGATACAAGGAAATGCCAAGTTGAGTAAGACTCAAAGTCCAAGTACCGAAGCTGAGATAGCAGAAATGAGCCGAGTACCATACGCTTCCGCAGTTGGCTCAATCATGTACGCTATGACTTGTACTCGCCCTGATGTAGCCTTCGCTTTGAGCATGGTTAGCAGATATCAAGGGAACCCTGGCAAAGCACATTGGATTGCGGTGAAAAACATCCTTAAGTACCTTCGGAGGATGAAGGAATGGTTCTTAGTCCTCGGAGGGAGTGATGACTTGAAGGTACAAGGGTATAGTGACGCCAGCTTTCAGACCGACAGGGACAACTACCGTTCGCAGTCGGGCTGGGTCTTTACCCTAAATGGAGGAGCAGTGACATGGAAGAGTTCCAAGCAGGAAACCGTAGCTGATTCAACGTGCGAATCAGAGTACATTGCAGCGAGCGAAGCGTCGAAGGAGGCAATATGGCTAAAGAACTTCATTGGTGATCTTGGAGTTGTGCCGGCCATAAAGGAGCCCATGGAGATTTTCTGTGATAACGAAGGTGCGGTTGCCTTGACCAAGGAACCGAGGGATCATGGTAGATCTCGACATATCGACAGAAAATATCACTTCATTAGACATCGTGTAGAAGAAGGACAACTCGTAGTGAAGAGGATATCATCAGAAGATAACCCAGCAGATCCGCTTACGAAGGGACTGAGTAGGGTTAAGCACTTGCAGCATGCTAGGAGTATTGGGCTGAAGGATGATATTAGTATAGATTAGATAGTATTAGAAACGTATAATAGATAAATGTAATTAACATTTGATGATTAAATAAAGGATTTTTATTTATGAGTAAAGTTACTGTCACATGTTAATGTTTAACTATTGTTTCACTTTGCATGTTTTGACTTCCAGAATAATTGAGTTTATTAGGAATAATCGAATTATTCAAATGGTCCACAATCGTTCATATGTTGGGAGTAGATATGAATGAAGATTGTCATGAATTGGTGTGTAGAATGTCTAAATGGTCTTAGACATAGCAAGGGTTGCTGCAATGTTCATGAGTGCTTATGAACTGGTTTTGAGCATTGGAATAAACCCGCGCTTGCTGGAATCACTTTATGGAATACGATATAAAAGGTGATCGCAAGACGATAATATCATATAGTCTTAAAACCTAGATATATGATTTATTATTTGTTAATTGATTGTGCATTGATAATGTGAAAACGCATCAGTAACTTGGTGTTATAAAACGCATTGTTGTGTATAGTTGGTTAATGAATAAGTAAATGCATATAAGTCGAAGTTTATCTGTAAATTTTATCCTAAGAGGGTAGAAGAGATATCTTGGCCACTCGATGATTTGATTTGACTTATGTGCCGGGCCCGGTCAGAACTGAATTGATGTGTTTGATTAAGTTCTATGTCAAATAAATCGGAGATCGAGAAATCAAATGCTAGACTAACCATTCCATAGGATTGTCAGCATGATATCTAACAGAGGACTGTACGATCCCTTATCTAAAGGACAAGATTGATTAGATCAGAGTTGACAGCATCTTTGAGAGCTACGATTGCAAACCGAATTGTACTTGTATAGTTACTAGACTTATCCAAGTGGGAGACTGTTGGAATAGTGTCTAAGGCTGCAACTATATTAGACAAGTATTTGATCCGGTTGTGCATGGTCCTTTTGGGTTGCCTTCACCATAGCAACTTGATGGATGATTTGTTAAAAGAGAGTAAATATTATAAGGAATAATATATGGCTATTTGATTAATATAAGTCATAGATTAATTGGAATTAATTTGGTGACTTAAAGAGATTAATTAAATAAGAGGGTATAAACTGTCAATTGTTTGATAGTTAAACTTTAGACTATAAATCCTTATCCTAGATAGGATGGACGATTTCTAGGGCTTGGATAAGCCAAAATCGTCCATAGGGTTATCAAGGAAAGGATATGGATCAACTTAAAGTCTAAGTTATCCAATTAGGGTTAAAGTTGTAATCCTTAAGGAGTCTACAAGTATAAATAGACCCTAGGGGTGAGGGAATTCGACACACCATCTAAAGTAGAGATACTCTGGCCGAATTCCTCCCCTCTCCTCTCTCCTAAATCATCTTGCTTTCTATTGGTGTTTGTAAGCCATTAGAGGAGTGACATTTGTGACTCTAGAAGCTCCAAGACAACAAGATCAACAAGGAACTCAAAGGTATGATTCTAGATCTGTTTCAATGTTGTTATTTAACTTAATTAGCCATTAGAAGTCTTGGATTCTAAGCATGTTTAATTAGAAAGCCTAGATCCGAGCATTAGGGTTTTGCATGCGCACATAGGAAAGTTCTTATGGCTAAAACCCATCAATTTTAACCTGAGGTTGTTATCAGTATTTGATTTTGTATTTTTGGGATTTGTAGCCAAGGAAATTCAGAGTGGCAGTCAGACAGTTTCAGATTTAGCATCTCAGCAGCCGGCGTTACGAGGTGAGTTTTCCTTCAACTAGGAATATGTCTACGGCTACAATGCTAGCCCATTTAGTTAGCAGTAGTTTCGGACTTCGATCTGATGCAGTAGTTAGAGTGCTTGATGTCTTTGTGATCCAAGCTTGTTTTGTGTTATGTGTTCCAGACTCTGGTCCAATGCAGTATGCAGTATATGTGTTCATGTTAGTTGATATATTTTTGCTATGCTATGTTTAGACAGTTATCGGACTTCGGTCCGATGCAGGGGACAAGGTCCCAGTCAGTTCCGGACTTCGGTCCGATGCAGAGGGCTAGGCCCTAGTTAGTTCCGGACTTCGGTCCAATGCAGAGGGCAAGGCCCTGGTTAGTTCTGGGCTTCGATCTGATGCAGTTTCTGGACTTTGGTCTGATGCAGTGGGCAAGGCCAAATAGTTGTTTATATGTTATTGTATGGTATGAGGTAGTTTGGGGGAGTTCACTAAGCTTTGTGCTTACAGTTTAAGTTTTGGTTTCAGGTACTTCTGCTAGCAAGGGGAAGAGCTCGAATTGATGGCATCGCACACACCACAACTTCAGTTTTGTCCTAGGGGTTCTATTCAGATATTTTGATATGATTGATACAGTTTTTGTTTAAAACAGTTACTTTGACTTTTGAGTTACTCATTCCGTGGTTTTTATTAGATATGACATTCGATGATGTGGTTTTTAGTAATATTAAAACAAAAATTTTTGGGTCGTATTTTGGGTCATTACAAGTTGGTATCAGAGCCTTGGTTTGAGGGATTCAGGCATACTTGCGGGTGTGACTGGAATCAAACTAAGGAAATGGTAAAAAGATTTTAAAAAAAAATGTTTTCGAAAGAATTTTTGAAAAAGAAACTTAAAAAAGAAAGAATTTTTGTAAAACGAGAAAAGGGTGTGGTGCATGCGATCAGCCGAGCTCGAGTAAGTACTCCCAAATTACCCATACACTTTTATGTTATGATTATCAGTTTCAGTTTCAGTAGAACAACACATTAGAATAGGACTAAGGATCTAGGAATGATGCCTTATGTGCCTGCTTTATGTGTTTCAGCTTTATGAGAATTTCATGCTAGAAGTGAGTAGACAGTAGTAGGATGGCCTGTTTAGGTTATGCCTGATAGTATAAGCTTAGCATTGTATGCTAGTGCAGTTTCTCGTTATGAGAATAGATTTACTTGAGTAGTTCCTATGTTCGAATGTTGCTTGCTTTGTGCTCTGTGGGACTCTGAGTGATGGGAGTTAGCCATTAGGTGAATACGTCACGTCACATGTGATGAGGGTTGAATAATCTCAGAGTGTTGGATTTGGCCCTACTGTGCAGCTCTTGTCTGAGTCTAACATGTTGCGTCAAAATATGGTTTATACTTTACTTTTCTGGGCAATTGTATTTTTTTTGTAATATTTATGAATTTATGGTCTAGTTTACAGCTGAGTTTATGGCTGTAAACACCTTACGATCGTAAACCCATTTACAGCCCATGTGTTATCCGACCCATGTTCCCCTAGTATAAATATAGGTATTAGGGTGTGAGTAATAGATTGATGAACCCGAAGGAGTTTACGGCCAGAGAGAAAGGAACGTTTGTGTGGGTGAATCTTGTGTAAGGAATTTAATTCATATTATCAATACATTCAAGATTCGTAATATTCTTCTTCTCCTTCTCTTCTATTTGATGTGACAACATCCGTTTGATTGATTCCGCACCATCAAACAGATTTGATTGATACACAGGCAAATTAGGGACTTACAATTGGTATCAGAGCCTGGTTGTATCAGTCAATTTTGTCAGATTTGGAGCATTATTTGATATTATTTTCGAAATATTCTTGCGTTTTTGGATAGATCTCTTAAAAATAAGGGGGGTTTGTTCTTCGTGTTTTTCATAAAAAAAGGTTTTTGATCGAGTTTTGGAGCAAAAAGGGCAAAAATCACTGTTTTTGGTCGTATCCTGCGAGGGGTGGCGGCTAGCAGCTAGGGTTTCCGAGGAGTTCACGGCCCGAGGTTTGCGGCTCGGAGTTTGCGGCCTCGGCTCGGAGTATACGGCTCAGCAGTTTGCGGCTCGGTCTCGCACGTTTCTGGCTTCTGAGTTCTCGACCTCGCACCTTGGCCTCGCATGAACCACCCTCGCTTCGCACAGAGAAAAAATCAGAATTTCGGAGGCGTCGGGGATTGAACCAAGGTGTCCTGCCAAACAAACCTCACGGCTTACCAACTCAGCTAGAAGACGTTTTGTTACTTCCTTTCCGAATTTAATTCATAAAGCTTCTTTCTCGGTTCTAATTTTGCATTTTTGACACTTTTAACCCAAAATTCACTTTTTTTTTTTTGTTTTAAATTCTATTTTCATCCAAAAATAATAATAATAATAATAATAATAATAATAATAATAATAATAATAATAATAATAATAATAATAATAATAAAAAATTGTTTTTATTTTTGACTTTTTATTTCAAATTTTGACTTTGACTTTCAAGTTTAACGTTGACTTTAAACTTTGACTTTTTCGTTTAATTTTTTTAATTTTCAAATTTAACTTTTCGGTTTGACTTTCAAGTTTGATTTTTTCAAGCTTGACTTTTTCAAGGTTGAATTTTTCATGTTTGACTTTTGAGTTTGATTTTTTTTTTTTTAAATTTGACTTTTAAGTTTTATTTTAACTTCTAGTTGTGTTTTTTAATCGATTTTAAGGTCTACGAGGGAGTTGAAAACATGAAAGAGAGTCGTCTGGATATGTTAAGACAAAATTTCAACATTTTTTTATTATATCCCTGGTAAAACCCTCGAAACTCAGTTGCAGTGATTTACCACACTCACCACTGAGATGAATATAGTTGGGATCTTCTTGTCCAAATCTGAGATAAATGAAAAACTATTGAATTCACTTCTGAAATCGTGGGATATGAACGTGGCTATCATCAAGAAGAAAAAAGATCTCAATCGTCTTAGTATTGCTGATGTAATTGAAGAGCTTAACGCTTTGAAGTGTGGAAATACAATGAGTTCTGCAAACATCTTGGTCAATGAAGTTTCAGGTTCTCAATCATATGAAGTTTCATGTACACTATCTAGTGAAGATACGATTAAATTTCTTCGAGAACAAATTGATTTATTTAAAAGAGAAGTTGAGGACCTAAGATATGCAGGATATCAACTCAGGAAAGGACAAAAACCCTTGAAGGTTGAATTAGAAACAAAAACCAAGGACTTTAGGAAACTTCAGGAAGAGTATAGCAATAAGTGTGAAAATTATGACTATATTAAGAGACAAATTGCTACTGTAACTGAAGAACTTGACGCTTTAAAAATTAAGTGTGGAAAAACAGACGTTAGTTTCAAAAATTATACTGTGTCAAGTCAGATAGTCGAGTCCTTATATGAAACCCAATTAAAATTCAAAGAAAATCAAAACAAGGGTCTGGGGTATGATAGTGTACCTCCTCCTTATAATCATAACTACACATCCATCCCTATGACAAAGGATGAAACTGACAGGGAGGTACATCTTCGATATGGCAAACGAGCTGCATTTGTGTCAGGAGGAGTTATTAATGTTGAAAATACTGATGTTTCTGTTACATGTGCAGGTAAAGTAGCAGAGGATGAGAACAAGGAGAGCAGTATTGAACAAACCAACATCTCTTTGAACTCTGAGTCTTTTGCTTCGAACTCAACTGCTTCTGATCAACCTGCTGTTGAGAAATACAGGCCTCCAATTCCAGCGCAACAGAGTGCCTGTTACAACTGTGCGTGTGGGAAAAATCAGAGACAAGGCAAGCATACGCCACCAGGGGCAGGAATAAATAACTTCACAGTGAAGAAAAATACTTGTTTTCACTGTGGAACACCTGGACACATTGCCAGAAATTGTCCTAATCGTGCATACGTTCCCTACTATGCACAAGGATGGAAAAATGCACCAAGTGGGAGATACTTTAAAAGAAACCCTTCCAGGTCACGTTCAGACCATGAAGGCTGGAATGCCAAGAAGGCCAAGAATCAAACTCCAAAGGCTAAGAATCTGAATCCCAAGGGCAAGAAGGGAATGTCGGCCAAAAAGTCAAATCCAAGAGATTCTCCCGTGAAGCCAAAATCAAAGTCATCTTAACGGTCGACATCAAGTTCAAAAGCAAGTACTGAGCCACCCATCATAACGAAAAAGGAATGGGTTAAACTCAACTACAAATGGGTTCCGAAGGCTCAATCTCCTAAACCTTCTAACGATTCTAATATTTCTATATCTTCTGTTTGTGATAAACAGGACATGTCATGGGAGAGAGTATTGTGCAAGGATAACAAAGGTTGACCCAGTTTCAGAATGGACTGGGTTCCAAAGACCAACTAATCCCGCTCTGTGTCGGAGCAGCTATGGAGGCATATCATCAGACTTCGGTTTGTTGGTAGTAGCTATTCCAGGCACACGTTAGGGACATCTCTCAACTGTACAACATTCAGACCTTTGTTGAGAGTATGTGTCCTTTTGCGGGAACGGAAGAAAGGAAGAGATCACAAATGGGGTTAGTGCTTAATGACATGAAGAATTTTCGGATCTGTTCTCAGACCTTCTGGATGCAAATTCAATCGATGACTTACGGTTTATGTTTTCTTCTCTAATACTCCTAAGTTTTTCTTAACCTGATTCGCTTTAAAGACTAATTTTTGTTTTAGGATAGTTTTAATTTACGCATTAACTTTTGTTTCTCTCTTATGAACAAATTTAGGGGGAGAAATAAAAACAAAACAAAAATTAAAAATTTTAAAAAATCCAAAAACATTAGAAAATCAGAAAATTAAAAAAAATGTTGGTTATGAAGTGTGCTTGAGGGAGATGTTTTGGGAAGTGATATTATCAAGTGATAACAGGCAACCTGCATCTGCGTAACGTACCCGAAGTTGAGGGGTCTATGCTCTGGTTTGATGCGTCAGTAGGCACGAAAAATTTTAAATGGACTTGACTAGGGACAGTCGAACATAGGAAATTTATAGACTTGAAAAATCTTGACCTAGTTAGATACGTTCAGCCTGACAATACGATGCTCGAATAGGTTGAGCAGGGAGATATACATCAGAATCTACCCGTCACATTAATTGAACCCGTACTTGGAACCGTGGCTTAACTTTTGTTCGATGTGTGGATTATGTCCTTAATTCCGGTTGGATAGGGCGACTGGTAAATTCCGATAAATTAGGTCTGTAGAATATCATTTTCTTTCTTTCCGTCTGTTAGTCATATGTTGCACCCTTTGCATGATTGGAAGAGATCCGACCTGGATTGAAACATATGCAACTCTATTTCTCTGAATGTTACATCCATGAAAATCCTCCTATCTGTTAGCCATATGGTGTCTCCTTTGTGTGACCTCAAATCCGACCTGGTACACAGCATATGCAACTTTCTACTTCTCAACCCCTCTAAAGTGATAAGTTATGAGATTTTGAATCTATCTTCTCTCTGAATGGTTGTCTGCTCACCCGGTGTAAGGATTACTCTGGAAGTTCTTGATGGCTGGGGCATATCTGGAAGCGGGAAACACGTTCCAGTACACTAAAAAATTGAACTCATACAGATTGTCTATAGATCTCGCTGCTCAATTTAGGTGGACAACAATATCCCTGGTCGTCGTCAGATGAATGGTCCTTAAGACATAGTATCTAAGGAATTAGGATCAGATATAATTTTTAGGAACTTAAGTTCACCCTGTCTTGTATCAAATAATATGTCCTAAATTAATCACAATTTTTTGTGTTTAAGTGGACAACAATACCGGCGATCGACCAAACAAAGACGTGAAGATAGAAGGTACCGACAAGTGGATAAAGACTGTCTAAAAACTTTGATCCTAAATCTCTCTTAAAGTTAGATATCATTTTTATTTTTGTTAAATTTGTCATAGTTTCTTCTAATTTAAATATTAGGGGAGAATTAAAAAAAATCAAAAATTAAAAATCTAAAAATAGTGTTATTTCTATGTTATTTCTTGTTCAGAAAAATCAAAAAATCCAAAAATATTTTTGTTTCTGTTTTAATTTGTGTGCTAAGTTTTCTTTTAGTTTTGTTTTGTCTTGACAAGTGATTTCAGCTGTAGATAAGACTCATGGAGTTTGTGTTGAAGATTTCTAAGCCAATGCTTCATCCGTGAGCATTGAAGAATTCACATTCGAAGGACCAAGAAATGAAGATTATTCTTTCGACATTCAATCCTTCAGCCCCAGAAGCAAGGTGAAGCTGCAATTGAAGATTATGTAATGGATTGCATTGAAGCCTCCTCAATCAGTCTGCTGTTGTCATTGTACCTGCTGAAGTGATCCAGAAGATTTGTTCTCTCTGAAGTTCTCAAGCTGAAAGTGCCATCTTTCAAGAATCAGTACGTCAAGTATCCTCAACCAATGTGCATTCAATTCCAAATTCTGAAGAAAAGCTCAAGTGCTCAACATGAAGTCATTCATTGAAGATTCATATGTTCATCCTGATGTTGTGAAGAAACCGAAGGTTAAAGCTGAAGCCAAGCTCCCATTGAAGATTGATAAGAAGAGCCAGCTACTTTTTATGGGGAGCTTGTTGGGTCATTAAGAAAAGAAAGCTATAAACCAAGGGGAGATTGTTGGGTCAAAATATGGTTTATACTTTACTTTTCTGGGCAATTGTATTTTTCTGTAATATTTATGAATTTATGGTCTAGTTTACGGCTGAGTTTACGGCCGTAAACACCTTACGGCCGTAAACCCATTTACGGCCCATGCGTTATCCGGCCCATGTTCCCCTAGTATAAATATAGGTATTAGGGTGTGAGGGATAGATTGATGAACCCGAAGGAGTTTACGGCCAGAGAGAAAGGAACGTTTTTGTGGGTGAATCTTGTGTAAGGAACTTAATTCATATTATCAATACATTCAAGATTCATAATATTCTTCTTCTCCTTCACTTCTATTTGATCTGAAATCATCTGTTTGATTGGGATTCCGCACCATCAAACGGATTTGATTGATACACAGGCAAATTAGGGACTTACATAACCGTTGTGGGGACGAGTCTTTTACTCGAAGGATTATCTAAACCTCGTCACATGTGATGGTATTCAGGTGATGCCTAATTGGCATTACAAGGAGGCCTTCAACAGCTAAGGACTGGGTTGAGTTGGAGATATCCCTAGGGTAAGCCTAGGATGAGAGTAGCAGAGATCAGTATCAGTATTAGTGACTTGGTGGAGTCGAGGCGGTTCTTGAGGAAAGTACGGATAAATGTGGAAGGTAGTATGGGCTCGTACTACTGAAAGTAGAGGATCCATACTTAAATAAAGGAAGGTCGAGGCGGGACTAGGAAACCTGTAGTAGTAGCGATCCCTCGAGATATATGAGTGTTTCTGATGTTTGACGTGATGTGTTTTCAGAATGGTGGTTTTACACCCTAGACCAGCAGGCGGCAGTTCAGGTGCCGATGAGGGATCAAGATCAGGCTCGGTGGCCAAGCACTTGGATGAGCAGACGAGGGATTTTTTCTCCTCAGAGATTACTTGTATCATACTTGAGCAAACTATTGTGATCTTTGGTTCGATCAAGGAGGGTATTTTGGAGCTGATGGATGAGAGGTTGAGCACATTCCGAGCTAAGGTGGCGACCGTGATGGAGTCACACACACTTACGTTCAAGGAGTTCAGAGCTTGTGGACCTCCTGACTACCACGGTGCGTGAGATCCCATTGTGAGTACTCGATGGTTGGCAGACGTCGCCAATGATGGGTTTTGGTCATAAGACATCCTATGTGCTCATACAAACTCTAAAGCTTGGATCTAGGTTTGTCTATTGTACATGCTTTGAATCCAAGACTATAAACCCTAATTCTAGCATTCAAGTAATCATATTAATATGTAATTAGGTTTAAGATCATACCTTGATTGTTATGTAGCAATAACAATCCCAAATCTCCTTGTAATGACTTTGGAAGGCTTAGAGTCACAAGTGTCACTCCTCTAATGGTTCACAAACACCATAAGCAAGAGGATGAAGAGGAGAGAGGATGGAGGCTACCAAAAACGTGTAGAAACCCTAACAAGAAGCTTTTCCACGTTTTTGAGCCTTAAGGGGTCTTTATATAGTTAGGCTATTAGGGTTATCTAACAAGGAAACCCTAATTTGGATGCTTAAGCCCTAAGCAACTCATAGACTCCTTTTAATCAAGCCCTTGGACGATTTCCTTATGGGCTTCCCCATAGAATTCGTCCAACCCTTGATACAAGGCAATCCATGGCCCAAATTGCAATTATCTTATAATTGCAATTATCTTATAATTAAAATTCCAGTCCCTTAAGTTTAATTAATCTCTTTTAGTCACAAAACTAATTACCAATTAATTATTAACTAATATTAATTAAACAATATGATTTCTCCTTTAATATATTATTCTCATAATACATTAATAAATCATATTTAATCCTTACTCTCCATAATTCATCCTATCAAGTTGCTTTGGTGAAGGAAACCCAAAAGGACCATGCACCATCGGGTCAAGTACATACCAAAATAGTTATGGACTTAGACACTAATCCAACAGTCTCCCACTTGGATAAGTCTAACAACTATTCTGCATATGACTTCAGATCCTGATCTGCAATCGTAGCTTTCCAAAGTCGCTGTCAACTCTGATCCTATCAGATACGCGTGTCCTTAGATAAGGGATCATATATTCCTCCATTCTGGATATCATATGAGATATAATTTCTAATCATTCTCTTTGTACTACTTCTCGATTTCTGATTTATGACGACAGACTAATTGAACAAATCAAATTAGCCCTAGCCCGGCCGAGCATTTACGTTTGTCATCACTAAACCATCGAGGGGCCCAAAGATATCGCTTTTATCCTTCTTTGGATAAAAGGAACGGATAAACTTTGATACAATGCTTGCTTGCACTCACCCACTAAATTACACACAATAATATGTTTTATAACACCAAGTTACTAGTGCGTTTACATATTATCAATGTGCAACCGATTCACAAGATACAACTCACACATCTCGGTTTCAAGAATATAAGATGTTATCGTCTCACTAATCACTCGTGATACAATTCATGGAGTGATCCAAGTGAGCGTGGGTTTAATCCAATGCTCAAATCATATTCGTAAACACTCATAAACGTTGCAACAAATATTTGCTTATGTCTAATACTTTTCTAGACAATCCACACACTAATTCATGACAGTCTTCATTCATATCTACTTCCAACATATGAATGACTGTGGCCCGTTCGAATAATTCGATTATTCTTAATAAACTTAATTATTCTGGAAGTCAAAACATGCAAATGTGAAACACAAGAATAATACTAATCCTATATGGCCTCAAACCTTTGAGTATAAATAAAATGCCTTTTATTTATCACCATATTGATTACTCATTATTTGTCGTTTCGGGTAATCAACTTCTTACTTGAATTCCAACACTTGTCCCATGCTCCTAGCATGCACACAATGTTTACCTATGGTTCTTACTTTTGTGAAATAGACAAATTGAACACATTTCCAATCATTCTCATTTCACAACTCCAAATCCTTTTTCATAAGTGAAAGAATATCAAATTCTTGCTACTTATAGAATATGCTAGATTCTAACATTCTATGTAATGATTCTTTCGTAATGTCACTGCACCAAAGTCACAAAGACTATTGCCAATGATATTACAAAATCTTCTATCGGAGATTGTTACAAGACAATTCCTTAGATATGATGTCTCTCACTCAAAGTACATTCTTTGAACATCCTTTTGCATAAAAGTTTCTAATCTAGTCATAGATTTTCAATATTCAATACCTAATATGGACACACTTCCATATTTTCCATATGACAACTCATTCTTAATAGACTCTTATCTATTCATAATAATGTCGATATGGTCCATTTAATACCATGCTTCCAACTACTCACAAGCAACCAATCCTCGTCGAACTTTGGATTGTCCTTTGAAAGTTGTTTAATTATTTTGGTCAAAACCAATTCTAGTCCCTTTTCCCTCTAAATGCGCTAGACATTTGGAAAATTTTAGAATGGTCAAACATTAAAGCATTCACAATCGATCCTATACCCGAAGCGTATGGGACACGATGCACAATGTTTTATTTGCTATGTTCTCAAAATTCAAATTGTGAAAAGGAATTCCGTAGTCATAATCGAAATTTTAAGAACACATTATGTACCTTTGACTAAATTTATTAACATTTCTCAACCTAAGCCTTTAGATTTGAAATGAAGCATAATATTCTCTCCCTTAATTATAGCAAAACAACTTTACAACCCTTACGACTTTGCAAGGTATAACTCTTGTTTTCTATAATTAATATTGCCAACTTGCAAAACTTTCCATAATAATCATACAATCATAACTTTTATGCTCCCACTATCATGATGATTACATAACACTTATGCTCCCACTAGCTTCGACATGTATTCATAAACATCTTAACTTTCAGAAAGACAATACCTATTTGAATTTCTTAAGTCCATGTTTCTAATACTTAGTGTTTTGATAATCTTTTATCAACGCTTCTTGAACTTATACACCTTTGCCTTAGATAGTTCATATGTGTGTCTTAACAATTAAGACTAATTGACAAACCTCACAATTCAAATTATGGAAAGGGATACCGTAACCATGATCGAATTCGAGAATGCAATTTTACAATCACTATCTTTTTAAAATCTTTCTTAGTGAAAGCATTTCCGTACAATCATTTTCATGAAGGAGGAAATCTTATGACACTTAGATTTAAATGGTGTATTTGTTCCTATCCATGTGAATTTGTTAAAACCAAAGTTTACGAAAAATTCAAACTCATATGGACTAAACTTTCTTAATCTTGATTTCTTGCCTTATGGTAGCACAGCTGCCCACCACGTCTTCCAAGTAGTTAAGCATCTCACCTTTTTCCTATCAATGTACCTTTCATTGATCAAGGTGCTTTACCTTTTATGCGTTGAAAATGAGAACTCATACAACTCACATGCATAATTAACTCAATTTGAATGGCATAGAAACAAAATAACATCAACACGATAGGTTGCAAAACCTCAACTCATGTGCTAGTGATGATCAATAAGGTTTATTTGATTTGTTCTTGAAACTTTTCGAGACCATTAAGACTCCCACTGACTCCTTGACATATAAGATTCTCTTGTCAATAACAATTTCTTGACAAACAATTATTCAAGAGTTAGTGTAGCTTTTATCAAAACACTTCATAAATTGGTCCTAGTTGGTCTTTGTCTTATCCAAGACATCACAACTTTCCACATTTGATGAATGTTATAAACCTTTAATACTTTTTACTCATTGTCACAATCTTAACTTTAAGACTTGTTATTGAAACGAAGTATGATAGACTTCTTGATCTAAAAATTTCTTCAATCCTTGATTCCTCTTCTTAAACATACAATTGTACTAAGACTCACTTAGAGGATCAATTGAGATATGGTTCTTAATCATTAAGACCTATCATAAAGCATAAAAGCTACTCTCCTTTCTTCTTAGAATGGAGAAACTCTTATCTTTTTGCCTACTTGATTCTTCTTATTCGTTCTACTATTGATCTAAACCCTTTAATCAATTCAGAATTACACTTAATCTTGTAAGTATAATCATATTTACCAAACCTTTAGTAAATCATGACGAATATCTTTGTTACTCTTATGGTGAACTTAATCAACACACAACTTTGTGTACTCGATCTCCTAGTCCTTCACTTGACACTTTGTCAATGAATTTGTCTAATTTCCAAATATGAAATTTCTCATTCATCATGCAACCAAGTTGCGTGATTCCAAATTTCAGTCCAATTGAAATTTGGGCGATGAGAAACTCTCCCTACATGGTAAATTCTCAACATTTCCATAAATAACATAACTAAGAATCATATCCATTCGTTGTAGAAATATGCAAACATCAATTTTCATAACGATTTCATTGTAAGGAAGTAAACAAATAAATAAGTAAAAATTTATTTTATTTATAAAAGCAGCGGAAAAACATTTGTCCTTACAATGCAAAATCTATTGAAAACTATGTAAAAGGAAAATTTCTAACAACTCTATCATAACTATCTAAGCTAAAAATCCAATCTTCAAGTCCATGCGATCGAGATCCATCTCTTGTGATTAGATTCATCTTGCTGTCTTATCAAGCTTCCTTTCTTTTCACCGATCCTGCAAAACATTCAAATGCAATCTTATCGCATCATGTATTAAGAATCAATGAATAGGAACTTAACGGAGTTAGATAGTGGATTTTACCTGAAGCGTAGTCATACTTTTGACTCTCCCATCTCTTAGATCTCTTAGGTAAATAGGGCAACTTCGTCTCCAATGCCCCTTCTCTTGGCAATAAAAGCAACTTGACTCTTTTGGAACAACACATGGAACTACTTCAGACATCGCCTTTCTCTTATGATCATTGCATGTCTTTCATTGCCATTGTCTATATCCATAGAGGTCTTGAAGGTAGATTCACCAATCAAATTTTCTTTTCTATTGCGCCAAACCATTGCTGATTCGACAGCAATAAGCATATAGGTGAGATCAATAAGGGTCACGTCGTGGTTCATCATATAGTACTCTCTTACGAACTCACTATACGAGTTAGGAAGTGACTGAAGAACCCAATCAAGAGCCATCTCTTCACCGATAACGGATCCCATCATTCTTAACCTATCAATGTGTGACTTCATCCCTAAGACGTGTGGACACACCGACTTTCCTTCTTTATGTTTACTTGCCAAAAGGGTTTGAGTGACACTGAACCTTTCAATTTTACAATCTTGTGGGTTAGGGAGAATAATTGGAGGAGGAGGAGGAAGTGAAGCATGATTTCTTGTTCCTCGATCGAATCGTGGAATATCATCTTCATGTGGAATGCTTTTTCCACAGGATTTGGGAAGACCATAGTTGTCAAACTTTGACATCTACAAAACGGGAGAAAACAAATTCAAGTTAGTTGATCAATTGAGTCCTTAGTAAATCACCCAAATGAGATACTAAGGCTAGAACCCAACACAATACGCTACAACTTAGAAAAGGGATGTTGTAATCTAGTTGCAGAATATTTGAAGGTAAGTGAATGACGATTCACTAATTTCCACCATGAAAAACGAAAAAGAAATTTAAGTTTTAAATCTATGAAAACTCCTAGATCCTTTGAGATTCATTGAACTTTCAATGGCATGTTTAAATCTCGATATGCCCCTCTTGTTTGTGACAGGGATGCTGAGGATCACAAAGCGGGTGTGAATAACCATGCAAACTTGCACGATGCCCACACATGTTACAGTCACCTATTCGATGTGTCGGTAAACCACACACGCTCCACCGAACTATGACAAACATTGAGTCACCCTTTGCTACCTTTGCTTAAAACCATTTAGTGTGTCGGTAAACCACACACGCTCAACTAACGTCTTCGCAAGGGCACAAAGTGTAATTTTATGGAATTGCATCAATTCACTTTTGCCTAAGTAACTAAGATTGGGAATTAGAAAAACATTTAGTTACTTTGTATTTCATTATACTTATAATGGAAGGTTTCGTCCTATCCTACCCGTTCGGCTAACGACCCTCCACTAGTCAAGAGTGAGGTGGGTAAGAGTGGATACCCATTCAATCGCCATTTTATAGGCAATTTCCTTAAACACCCCTTATAGACCAGCTTCGTGAATGAGGCCTACTAACGGTAAGACTGACTTTTACTCATACATATATATAATGTTAGACTTTTAATGTTATATATATACATATATATATATATATATATATATATATATATATATATAGGGTGTATTTTACACTTTTAAAATACTAGGTGGTCAAATTTAACAATTATACTTTTAATTCAATTAAATTGCAAACCTAAACTTTTATGGATTTGTTAAACTTCTTTTAATTATACACCTTAATTAATTAATAAAACCATAAGGGTGTAAATTGAACTTTTCAAAACATTACTAGGGTTTTAGAATTTAACATTCCTAATTAAACTCTTAATCAACTTTTAAATTCCAAAACTTGAGGGAAAGTTTTGAAACATTTCAAAACATTAGGGTTAGAATTTAAATATACATCAAAATTAAACTTTTTAATCAAAATTTAAATTCCAAAACTTGAGGGCAAGTTTTGAAACCTTTTTCAAAACATTAGGGTTTTAACTATTTAAATTTCAAAACTTCAAAACTTTTGGGTTCAAATTTAAAATATAAAACCTAAAGGGGAAAATATGAAACTTTTCATAACAACAAGGATCAAATAAAAAATAATTTTAAATTAACATTTAATCACATAATTATCCATATTTGATTTATTTAATGATTTCTTGCAAAACAATTTATCAATTTACTCAAAATAATTAATCAATTATCTTATAAGGAAACAATAATCTTATTAATTGATAAATATCTTCATTTAGATCAAAAATATAGTCAAATATATCATATAATTGGATTAATATTGATCTAACATGATAAGGTAACTATCCATATGCAAAAATAGCAAGAAATCCCGAGATAAGCACTATCTGACGAGTTGACTCGTCGAGTCAAGCCTGGACTCGTCGAGTTCAGCTATGGACTCGGCGAGTCCATGTAACACTGATTTTTCAAACAAAATTTTTTATTTTTATAAAAGCATAATTCCATCAATATTCATAGAAACAACCCCTTTTTAATTGTTCAACAAGATATTACAAAATCCCAAGATCAAAATGTCAAGCTCCAAACTTGTGTGTACGGATCAAGCCGGCGCCTTCCCACGGTCGTTACTAGCACCTGAAACAAATAACATCAACACTGTAAGCACGAAGCTTAGTGAGTTTCCCAAAATACTACATATAACACATATTAGCCACTCGAGGCTATAACTCTGTGGGTCCGTGCACCCAAACTCTGCGAACCCTCAGGTTCTAACTCTGTGAACCTTCCGGTTCTAACTCTGTAAACATGCACAGCATCAAACATATAAAGTAATGCAGTACAACACATAACATACATAGCATACAATTACTCTATCACATAACTCTGGATACCTACTCAAGGTAAAGTATAGTGAGAAGACTCACCTCGTGTGTCTCGGTAAACCGTAACCCTGAAATCGCTAAACACTCGATCTGCCGAGCTGAAGTCCCCCTATAGCACAATATATCTCTAATTAACACTTTCCCAACTAGGGTTGACCATACCATAACAGGACAATCTAGGTCAACGCTGGTCAACGGTCAACTTGACCGGACTCGGCGAGTGCACTATAGCGACTCGGCGAGTCTGAGCGAAATCGCCAATTTCCCTGGAATCCTCTCTTGACACGTCGAGCATCCCTTCCCAACTCGACGAGCTCCACCTGGCACGAGTTGTGGGGCCACCACGACTCAACTCGCCGAGTCTCAAGAACGACTCGGCGAGTCCGGTTTGACTCGGTCCACCTGTCCATCCTGACTCCCCCTTGACCCACTGAGTTCACTCATCCCAGCTCGGCGAGGCCACTCGCTGAGTGGTCGTGCAGCATTCAAGCTACTTGCCGAGTCTGTTCTTCGGACTCGGCGAGTCAGAGCCATGCACTGACTCAATCTCGCTCTAAAGGCCAGATCTAGTCCACTAATCCATAGATCCAGTCCCCCCATGCTTATTTAGCACGTAAAGTCACAATCTTGATGCATAAATAACCTCTACATGATCACAAATGATGTTTTTGACTCTACTACTTCAACACAAGGCCAAGGACTCCATTTCCACCCATAAAGCTTGATGAGTGAGGCCCTCTGGACCTCTATGGATCCAGATCCATGGTCTCAACTCAAAGAGGGAACAAAAGGGCACCAAATCACCCCATAAATGATCATATTAAGCCCTAACTTGCATCAAGTTTCACCAAACAGAAAATGGTCCGAAAATATTACCTTTAAAGTGATGATCCAAGCTCCAATCCACGAAATAGCAACCTCCTTTGCCTCCTCTTGCCTAGAGCCTCCTTCTTCTTGCTAAACAACACTCACAAGGTCAAGATTTGCTCTCAATCCTTCACCAAACGCTCAAGAACTCTAGGGACACACTCTGGGGGTTGGATGAGCGCAAATAACGGCCATAAGGCCCCTTAAATAGGCCACAAACCCGGGGATTTAGGGTTCCATAACACAGCGCAGACTCGCCGAGTCCATACCCTGGACTCGCCGAGTCCAAGCGCGCACCTTCGCTCAATCCCGCGTCCCTACTCGGCGAGTCTGAGCCCTGACTCGCCGAGTCCCTCTTACAAAATAATACAATTAAACTTACATTATACCTGGTAAAAATCCGGATGTTACAACTCTCCCCCACTAGAACTGGACTTCGCCCTCGAAGTCCCGCTCTAAAACAGCTCCGGATGCTGCTCCCGCATCATATCCTCCGGCTCCCAGGTCATCTCTGATCCCTTCCGATGTTGCCACTGAACCAATACCAGAGGTACCTCCTTGTTCCTCAAAACTTTGATCTTCGGATCCCTAATAGCCACTGGTCTCTCCGCATAATTCAGGCTCGCATTAACCTGAATATCCTCAAGTGGAACCACTGCCGACTCATCGGCTATACATTTCCTCAACTGCGATACATGAAAAGTGCTGTGAATCTGTCCCAACTCTGCTGGTAACTCCAGCCGATAGGCTACCCGGCCCACCCTGGTGATCACACGAAATGGGCCAATAAACCGGGGTCCCAATTTGCCCCTCTTCCTGAACCGGATCACTCCTTTCCAAGGAGAGACCTTCAGGAGAACAAAGTCGCCGACCTGAAATTCCAATTCGGACCGGCGCCTATCCGCGTAACTCTTCTGCCGGCTCTGAGCGGTCACTAACCTCTGCCTGACCAGCTGTATCTGCTCTGTCGTCTGATTCACGATCTCTGTACTGCCCATTACCCTTTGCCCAACCTCTCCCCAACATATGGGAGTCCGACACCTCCTACCATATAACAGCTCAAAGGGCGGCATACCAATGCTCGAATGATAGCTGTTATTGTAGGAAAACTCCGCTAGAGGCAAATACGAGTCCCAACTACCCCCAAAATCCAATACACAAGCTCGAAGCATGTCCTCGAGTGTCTGTATCGTCCGCTCACTCTGACCGTCGGTCTGGGGGTGGTATGCGGTACTAAAATTCAACTTAGTACCCAACTCCTCATGAAATTTCTTCCAAAAACGGGAAGTGAAACGCACATCGCGGTCTGAAATAATCGAGATCGGCACCCCATGCCGAGATACAACCTCCCTTACGTAAACCTCTGCCAACTTCTCTGCTGAAGAACTCTCACTGATGGCAAGAAAGTGAGCGCTCTTTGTCAATCTATCCACAATCACCCAAATTGCATCAACTCCTCTGGCAGTCCTCGGCAATTTGGTGATAAAGTCCATAGTGATATGTTCCCACTTCCACTCGGGAACCTCCAATGGCTGCAACTTGCCATGCGGTCTCTGGTGTTCGGCCTTTACCCTTCGACAGGTCAAACACCTCTCGACAAACCATGCTATATCCCTCTTCATACAGGGCCACCAATACTCCTTCCTTAGATCCAAATACATCTTCGTGGCCCCGGGGTGGATCGAAAATTTCGATCTATGAGCCTCCTCCATCAATGTAGCACGGGTACCGCCCACAAACGGTACCCAGATCCTGCCCTGATAAGTCATAAGGCCTCGACTATCCGATATAAACTCAGAAACCATCCCAACAACCCGCTCTCTCTTCTGCATCTCCGGACGCACGGCCTCGGCCTGAGCCCCACGAATGGCGTCCAGAACTGGAGCTATCACGGTCAATCTCAAACATACATCTCGCAGGGGAGTACTCTCCACCCTGCGACTCAACGCGTCGGCTACCACATTAGCCTTGCCCGGGTGGTACAAGATCTCACAATCATAATCCTTGACCACGTCTAACCATCTCCTCTGCCGCATATTTAGGTTAGGCTGATCCATCAAGTACTTCAAACTCTTATGGTCCGTGTAAATCGTACAACGAACCCCATACAAGTAGTGCCGCCAAATCTTGAGGGCGAACACCACTGCCCCCAACTCCAAATCATGTGTGGGGTACCTCGTCTCGTGAGGCTTCAACTGCCTCGATGCATAAGCTATCACATGACCCCTTTGCATCAATACCGCCCCCAATCCTAGGATCGATGCATCACAGAATACCACAAAACCTTCCATACCTTCCGGAAGGGCTAATACTGGAGCTTCACACAACCTTTGGCGAAGCGTCTCAAAGGAGGTCTGCTGCTCGGGACCCCATGCAAATGCCACACCCTTCTGGGTCAATCTGGTGAGTGGAACCGCAATCTTGGAGAAATCCTTAATAAATCTCCGATAATACCCTGCCAACCCGAGGAAACTCCGTATCTCAGAAGGTGACCTCGGCACCTCCCACCTCATCACTGCGTCAACCTTGGCTGGATCGACCAATATCCCCTTCTGGTTAACGAGATGTCCCAGAAACTGGACCTCCCGTAACCAGAAATCGCACTTGGAGAACTTTGCGTAAAGTTTCTCCGCTCTCAAAACCCCAAGCACCTCCCTCAAATGCTCCTCGTGCTGCTCACTAGATCTCGAATATACCAGAATATCATCAATGAAAACAATCACCGACCGATCCAACATCGGCCGACATACCCTGTTCATGAGGTCCATGAACACAGCTGGGGCATTAGTGAGCCCAAAAGGCATCACCACAAACTCATAATGCCCATAACGCGTCCTGAATGCTGTCTTCTGGACGTCCTCGTCCCGCACTCCCACCTGATGATAGCCCGACCTCAAATCAATCTTGGAGAACCAAGATGCTCCCTGTAGCTGATCGAATAAATCGTCGATCCTCGGCAGCGGGTAACGGTTCTTGACCGTCAGCTTATTCAATTCCCGGTAATCAATACACATGCGATGCGAGCCATCCTTCTTCTTCACAAACAAGATGGGTGCTCCCCACGGCGAGCTACTCGGCCGAATAAACCCCTTCCCCAGCAACTCCTGAAGTTGCGAGGATAACTCCTGCATCTCTGGAGGCGCAAGGCGATACGGCACCTTAGCAATAGGTGCGGCCCCCGGAATCAAATCGATGCCAAACTCCGCTTGCCTCGCGGGAGGCACACCTGGTAACTCTTCGGGAAATACATCTGGAAACTCCCGCACCACCGGAACTTCCTCCACAGAGCTCGGTCTCTCGGAGATCATTCGCGTATCCATCACATACGCTACATAACCCTTACAGCCCTGCTGTAAACACTGCCTCGCCCTAGCAGTCGAACAAAAGGCTGATCCAGAACGTGTACCCTCGCCGTATACTGAAAGAACTCCCCCACTAAGATCTCGTAAAGTCACCAACTGTCGCTCGCAATCGATAACCGCACCGAATCGGCTCAACCAATCCATGCCCACTATAACACAAACATCACCCATCGCAATCGGAATCAGGTCGATCGGAAACTCGACCCCGAATATCTCCAATACGCATCCCCGGAAGACCTCTGTAGCACAAATCACTCTGTCGGCGGCTATGGAAACCCGCAGGGGCCGACTCAATACTCCACGACTAACACTGATACGCTGATTAAATGCCAAAGACACAAAAGATCGACTCGCACCCGAGTCAAATAACACTAAAGCAGGTACATAATTCACAAGGAAAGTACCTAAGCATAGCATGATATAAGCATAATATCTCAACATCATAAGCAATAATGAAAAGGAAACATACCAGCCACAACGTCGGGTGCGGCGCGGACCTCTTCCGCAGTCAGCTGGAAGGCTCTCCCCCGAGCCCTTGGTGCTTCGGCCTTCACGGGCCGACTCTCTGCAGCAGCAGCTTTGATGGCGGCGGGGGCAGACCCCTGAGATGCCCCGCGCAGCAGTGGACACTCCGCGTTCCGGTGTCCGGTCTGGTTGCAGTGGAAGCACACTGCAAATCCCTTGGGGAAGTCCTTAGCCATATGCCCCTCCTTGCCACATTTGTAGCAAGACCCTGCCCGATAGGCGCCATCGTGACCCTTTCCGCACTTCCCACAAGTGCGGCCCTTCTGGCTCCCGGGTCTGGGATCAGCGGGCTTGGCCCGCTTGGCTGCCGGCTGGGACTGTGCCGGCCGCCGATCCCTCCCCATAGACTCCGCCTCCTCCCTGGCCTGAGTCTCAAGCTCAATCTCCCTCTTCCGAGCATTTGCCTGAAGCTCGGCAAATGTCCGGTACGAGGAGTTCGCAGCGAACTCCCGAATATCCCGTCTCAAAATGCTCAGATAACGGCTCATACGTGCCTGCTCGGTGGATACGTGCTCAGGGCAAAACATCGCCCTCTCCTGAAACATCCTCGTAATCGCTGTAACTGACTCGGTACCCTGCTTGAGGGTCAGAAACTCCTGTGCCAGACGTTCCCTCTCCATCTGAGGAACATACTCATCTCGGAACATGGAAGTGAACCTCTCCCAGGTCACTGCCGCAAGCTCGGTCGGTGTGAAATGCGCAGTCACAAACTTCCACCAGTCCTTCGCTCCCAAGCGAAGCTGGTTCAGCGCGAACCGAACCTTCAAATGCTCAGGGGACGAGCAAGTGAAGAAGCATCCCTCCATATCAGATATCCACCTCATAGCTGCCACCGGGTCCTGTGTACCATCAAACTCTGGTGGCTTGGTGTTGCTGAACTCCCTGAACAACATCGCATCACCTCCCTGGGGTCTTGCCGCAGCAATCGCTGCGGTAGCTGCTGCAACCGCAGCCTCAGAAAGAGCGGCATAGCGCTCGTCAAACGTCTCAATCAAAGCGGTCTTAATGGACCCGAACATCTCTGGTATCTCGGCTCTGATGACCGCAGCCACCTCCTCATGAATGATCTGTCGAATGTCCTCATCACTAGATCCGGCATCCTCCGGCATGTGTCGTGTCCTCACCATGATCAACCTCTGAAATACAACATGTGATAATTAGAATTCACTCGAACACCCTTACATTCAACAATCCACCCCTCCTTGATTCTTGGCATCCCCAGATTCTTATTTGAACTGTGTACCGCTCCGGTGCTTTTAGTAGTACGGGCCCAATACTACTGTCCGCACCGTCTCGGTACACACCCCAAATCGTCCTCTTCGGATCCCAGTCCCCAAGTACTCTATTATACTTAAATCTCTCTGAACAGATCTCACACAAAACCCTAGCTGCTACCTAATTACTCTCAGCGTCTCGTAGCAGCTCACCATTCCCTAAGCTAAGGCATCACAAAACAGGCCACTCTAGCCCTATCGGCAATACCTAGCCTACTCTAGCATGCACACATATCACAATAATAGTTATTACATAACAAAAGATATTTTGGGAATTCACCGTTCGGGCGCTGACTGATCGCACACACGTTTCTTTCTGGAAAACCCTTTACTCTTAGAAAATTTTGGTTTTTATTTTGAAAATATCTCTTCATTTCCTCAGTTTGAGTTCAAATACCCCCGAAGGTGTACCCGATTCCCTCAAACCAAGGCTCTGATACCAATTTGTAACACCCCCCTCTAGCATGTATCACAATATTGTCCGCTTTGGGCCACTCGGCACGAGGACTTCCCAGGGGGTCACCCATCCCGGTACTACTTCCGCCCGAGCACGCTTAACTGCAGAGTTCTTATGGGATCTGCTGCCCTCACGGCTTTAAAACGCGTTGTGACAAGGAAGGTATCCACACCCCTTATAAGTAGATGTTTCGTTCTCCTTCCAAGCCGATGTAGGATCAGGTGCAACCCACCTTCACCCCCCATTATAGGGTTCGACGTCCCTGTCGAACACATCGACCCGTGCCCTAGCTCTGATACCATTTTGTAACACTGATTTTTCAAACAAAATTTTTGATTTTTATAAAAGCATAATTCCATCAATATTCATAGAAATAACCCCTTTTTAATTGTTCAACAAGATATTACAAAATCCCAAGATCAAAATGTCAAGCTCCAAACGTGTGTGTACGGATCAAGCCGGCGCCTTCCCACGGTCGTTACTAGCACCTGAAATAAATAACATCAACACTGTAAGCACGAAGCTTAGTGAGTTTCCCAAAATACTACATATAACACATATTAGCCACTCGAGGCTATAACTCTGTGGGTCCGTGCACCCAAACTCTGCGAACCCTCAGGTTCTAACTCTGTGGACCTTCCGGTTCTAACACTGTAAACATGCACAGCATCAAACATATAAAGTAATGCAGTACAACACATAACATACATAGCATACAATTACTCTATCACATAACTCTGGATACCTACTCAAGGTAAAGTATAGTGAGAAGACTCACCTCGTGTGTCTCGGTAAACCGTAACCCTAAAATCGCTAAACACTCGATCTGCCGAGCTGAAGTCCCCCTATAGCACAATATATCTCTAATTAACACTTTCCCAACTAGGGTTGACCATACCATAACAGGACAATCTAGGTCAACGCTGGTCAACGGTCAACTTGACCGGACTCGGCGAGTGCACTATAGCGACTCGGCGAGTCTGAGCGAAATCACCAATTTCCCTGGAATCCTCTCTTGACACGTCGAGCATCCCTTCCCAACTCGACGAGCTCCACCTGGCACGAGTTGTGGGGCCACCACGACTCAACTCGCCGAGTCTCAAGAACGACTCAGCGAGTCCGGTTTGACTCGGTCCACCTGTCCATCCTGACTCCCCCTTGACCCACTGAGTTCACTCATCCCAGCTCGGCGAGGCCACTCGCTGAGTGGTCGTGCAGCATTCAAGCTACTCGCCGAGTCTGTTCTTCGGACTCGGCGAGTCAGAGCCATGCACTGACTCAATCTCGCTCTAAAGGCCAGATCCAGTCCACTAATCCATAGATCCAGTCCCCCATGCTTATTTAGCACGTAAAGTCACAATCTTGATGCATAAATAACCCCTACATGATCACAAATGATGTTTTTGACTCTACTACTTCAACACAAGGCCAAGGACTCCATTTCCACCCATAAAGCTTGATGAGTGAGGCCCTCTGGACCTCTATGGATCCAGATCCATGGTCTCAACTCAAAGAGGGAACAAAAGGGCACCAAATCACCCCATAAATGATCATATTAAGCCCTAACTTGCATCAAGTTTCACCAAACAGAAAAATGGTCCGAAAATATTACCTTTAAAGTGATGATCCAAGCTCCAATCCACGAAATAGCAACCTCATTTGCCTCCTCTTGCCTAGAGCCTCCTTCTTCTTGCTAAACAACACTCACAAGGTCAAGATTTGCTCTCAATCCTTCACCAAACGCTCAAGAACTCTAGGGACACACTCTGGGGGTTGGATGAGCGCAAATGACGGCCATAAGGCCCCTTAAATAGGCCACAAACCCGGGGATTTAGGGTTCCATAACACAGCGCAGACTCGCTGAGTCCATACCCTGGACTCGCCGAGTCCAAGCGCGCACCTTCGCTCAATCCCGCGTCCCTACTCGGCGAGTCTGAGCCCTGACTCGCCGAGTCCCTCTTACAAAATAATACAATTAAACTTACATTATACCTGGTAAAAATCCGGATGTTACAGTCCAGCCTCTAGAACACCAAAAAAACAAAATTTTCAGATATACAATGCATCAATACAATTGAAATCAATCTAGTCTCTAATACCACTGATGGGTTTTGGTCATAAGACATCCTATGTGCTCATACAAACCCTAAAGCTTGGATCTAGGTTTGTCTATTGTACATGCTTTGAATCCAAGACTATAAACACTAACTCTAGCATTCAAGTAATCATATTAATATGTAATTAGGTTTAAGATCATACCTTCATTGTTATGTAGCAATAATAATCCCAAATCTCCTTGTAATGACTTTGGAAGGCTTAGAGTCACAAGTGCCACTCCTCTAATGGTTCACAAACACCATAAGCAAGAGGATGAAGAGGAGAGAGGATGGAGGCTACCAAAAACGTGTAGAAACCTTAACAAGAAGCTTTTTCACGTTTTTGTGCCTTAAGGGGTCTTTATATAGTTGGGCTATTAGGGTTATCTAACAAGGAAACCCTAATTTGGATGCTTAAGCCCTAAGCAACTCATAGACTCCTTTTAATCAAGCCCTTGGACGATTTCCTTATGGGCTTCCCCATAAAATTCGTCCAACCCTTGATACAAGGCAATCCATGGCCCAAATTGCAATTATCTTATAATTACAATTCCAGTCCCTTAAGTTTAATTAATCTCTTTAAGTCACAAAACTAATTACCAATTAATTATTGACTAATATTAATTAAACAATATGATTTCTCCTTTAATATATTATTCTCATAATACATTAATAAATCATATTTAATCCTTACTCTCCATAATTCATCCTATCAAGTTGCTTTGGTGAAGGCAACCCAAAAGGACCATGCACCATCGGGTCAAGTACATACCAAAATAGTTATGGACTTAGACACTAATCCAACAGCCAATGCATTCCGCACCAGCAGATGTCCCGAGGGGGGCAAGGTCAGACTAGCATCCTATCTTCTGAATGACAAGGCATGCGATTGGTGGGAGGAGGTTGGACATGTCATCGGGGATGACGCAGCACGTGATGCGATGACTTGGGCTGATTTTACTACCACGTTCAGAGTCGAGTTTACTCCGATTATTGAGGTTAAATAGTTAGCCAGGGAGTTTCAGGATTTTACTCAGACTACAGAGATAGTGGTGGAGATTACCGCCAAGTTCAAGGAGAGGGCTCTTCTTGTTCCTCAGTACGCAGCTGATGATGAAACAACAAAGGCCCATTACCATGAGATGTTGCGCAGTGATATCGACCAGTTTGTGAGTCGGTCCAGCTGTAAAACACTGGATGACATGATTGCTAGGGCTTGTGAGAGAGAGATTGATTTAGAGATGGAGCAGAAGAGGAAGCCAGAGGCGGCATCTAGTACTGGGAGTTCGGGCAAAAATCCCAAGGTATCCGATCATAGATCTAGAGGACAGTAAGGCGACAATCGGTGTGGAAAGTGTGGGAGATTGCACGATGGGGCGTGCAAGGCAGGGAGTCCCGGTTGCTACAAGTGTGGCTGGATCGGGCATATAAGTAGAGATTGTACAGCTACTACCACCACCACCACAACATCTAATCTCATTTGCTTCCATTGCAATCAGAGAGGACATAAAAATTCCTAGTGTCCGAGTTTGACAGCAGCAATGAAGGTGGTAGCACCTGCCCCTGCAACATTGAGGATTACAGACAGCCATCAGGGGCGGAGTGAGGCGCCAGTGATGAAGAGTAGGGCTTTTCAGATGACGGCAGAGGAGGCACGAGCGACTCCTGATGTGGTGACAGGTATGTATCTGCCTTTCATCTTTCTATTGTTATGAATTATTTCTTATGGTTATATGTTTTATATAGGGTCGTTCTTAGTGAAGGGCATTTCAGCTACAATCTTGTTTGATTCGGGGGCTACCTGATCATTTGTTTCGTTTGCGCTTAGCAAGAGGTTTAGCAAAGCTCCAGTGGAACTGGATTGTCCACTTGAGATCGAGATAGCTGATGACAGGACCATCAGGGTCGCGACAGTGCATAAGGGGTGTTCGCTTCGGTAATTTGATGAGTAGTTTTCGGTAGACCTGGTTCCTATTCCTCTGCGAGGGAACTGATGAGTTTTGAGCATTCTAACACTTCCTAAGTGTACATGCAACCCTAATAACCTTGGATCTATGTTTTTCTAATTATCATGCAAAGTTGAATTCCAAGGTTATATTCCTAGCTAGCATACATTGGGAACAATTTTTAACTTGAATAAAAGATAGAATAACTTACCTTGTTGTTGTTTATGTTCCTTGAAACCTTGTGAGCCTAGCACCCCAAGTGTGATGCCTCAAATGCTTCACACAACACCAAATACTCTTGGAAAGACTTTGAGAGAATACACACTTCTAGAAATCAGCCTAGCCCTCTTGTTTCATATATGTAGCCGATTTTGGTGGAGAATAAGATTCTTATATAGTGTTGACACATCTAAGGTTACACCATGTAAACCCTAATGTGTCATGACTCTTCATTTCCATGACCCATGGGTTTGTAACTCCCATGGAGCATCCTATGGGTGGAACCCAACTTGATAATCCATGGAGCCTCTTAGCCCACTATACAAGATATGGATGATTTACATAATCAACCCATATATTTAATTAGTTATCTTTTGATCACTTAATTAATTCTAAATTAATTCTTGATCAAACCAATCAAATAATATTATTAATATATTAGAACATACAATATATTAATAATCTCCAAGTGTTATTTCTCTCATCCAGTCTATCCAATTGCATGGTGCCATGCAACCCAAATGGACCATGCCGGGTCGGGTCAAGTACATACCAGAAATAGTTATGGACTTAGACACCTTATCCAATAGTCTCCCACTTGGATAAGTCTAATAACTATTACTGCAAGTATGACTTCAGGAACCGATCGGCAATCGTAGCTTTTTTCAAGGTTTCTCGGAACTGAGAAGATGATGGTACGCCATTTAAGATAAGTGATCATATAATCCTCTGTTCTAGATATCAGCCGGACAAATACATGGAACAATGTCTTACTTATTGTCCAGCAGTTTGTTTCCCGATTTCTGATTTGTTTGACAAAGAACTTAATTGAACACATCAACTTAGTTCTGACCGGGCTCGGTAGATAGGTCAAAACAAAATCATCGAGGGGCCCAGATATCAGCTTCTAATCCAAGAAGGAACAGATAAACTTCGACTCATATGTTTGTTCTACCACTCATTGAATTATACACAAAAGCACGTTTTATAACATCGAGTTACCAATGTGTTTTCGTACAATCAATGCATAACCAACTTGTAAGTAACAAATCATATCTCTAGGTTTGAAGACTTATATGATATTACCGTCTCACGGTCACTCGAGATAGAATCGCATGAGGTGATTCCAGTGAGCGTGGGTTGTATCCAATGCTCAAAACTTATGAGCACTCATGATTGTTGTAGCCTTGTCCAACACCTTAGACCTCTGCAACCAATCATGACAGTCTTGATTCATACCTACTTCCGACATATGACCGACTGTGGAGGTTTGAATAATATGTTATACTGAACAAAATTATTCTGGAAGTCAAAACATGCAAAAGAAATATAGTAAACGATTGACAAGAGATAGCAACACTTTACTCATAAATAAAACACCTTTTATTCATCATCTAATGTCAATTACACTTTACAAATTTTGAGGTTATCTAACTACTAAATCTAATATCATCCTTCAGCCCTATGCTCCAAGCATGCTAGAGATGCTTAACCCGAGTCAGTCCCTTCGTTAGGGGATCTACTGGGTTCTCATCCGATGATACCCTCTTTGCCACGAGGAGTCCTTTTTCTATTCGATGTCTAATAAAATGGTATTTTCTATCGATGTGTCTAGATCTCCCGTGATCCCTTGGTTCCTTGGCTAAGGCAACAACGCTTTCACTATCACAGAAAATTTTCATTGGCTCTTTAATAGCTGGTACAACTCCAAGGTCTCCAATGAAGTTCTTTAGCCATATAGCCTCATTTTCTGCCTCGCTCGCTGCAATATACTCTGATTCGCAAGTTAAATCAGCCACTGTCTCTTGCTTGGAACTTTGCCAAGAAATTGCTCCTCCGTTTAGGGTAAAGACCCAGCCCGACTGAGAGCGGAAATTATCCCTATCAGTCTGGAAGCCAGCATCACTATACCTTACAACTCTCAAGTCATCACTCCCACCGAGGGTAAGGACCAAGTCCTTAGTCCTTCGTAGGTACTTGAGGATATTCTTTACCGTAGTCCAATGTGCCTTGCCAGGGTTCCCCTGAAACCTGCTAACCATGCTCAGGGCAAAGGCTACATCAGGTCGAGTACACATCATAGCATACATGATCGATCCTACAGCCGAAGCATAAGGTATTCGACTCATTTCTGCTATCTCAGCCTCAGTGCTAGGGCTTTGTGTCTTACTCAATCTGGCGTTACTCTGGATAGGTAACTCTCCTTTCTTGGAGTCCTGCATGATGAATCTCTTCAGCACCTTATCCAACTAGGTACTCTGACTAAGTCCAATTAGTCTTTTACTCCGATCTCTCAAGATCCTTATCCCTAGAATATAGGCAGCTTCACCAAGGTCCTTCATAGCGAAACACTTCCCAAGCCAGGACTTTACTTCTTACAGGGTTGGGATGTCGCTTCCTATGAGTAGTATGTCATCCACATACAATACCAAGAAGCTAACTATACTCCCATTAGCCTTGACATACACACAAGATTCATCTTGACTCCTAGAAAAGCCAAATTCCTTGACCTTTTCATCAAATCAAAGATTCCATCTGCGAGGTGCTTGCTTTAATCCATAAATGGATTTCTCAAGCTTACACACTCTATTAGGGTACTTGTGTTGGGTTTTGAACAATCTAACACTTCCTAAGTGTGCATGCAACCCTAATAAACCTTGGATCTATGTTTGTCTAAATACATGCAAAATAATAATTTTCCAAGGTTTATAACCTATCTAACATGGCATGGGGAACATTTCAACATAAAAGAGTTAGAAGAGATTACATACCTTTTGATGAGTTTGGTTCTAAGGAGTTTGAGGGCCAAGCACCAATAGTGTGAATGCCTCAAATGGAATCACAAAACACCACAAACTCTTGGAAAACTTTGAGAGAGTATACACACTTGTATAATTTTCGGCCACACACAAGCTTACACACACCAGTTCACTAGTCTCATTTCATGCTTCATAAGCATGCTTATATAGTGTGCATGGTTAGGGTGAAACCCTAATAACCCATGTCTTTTCCTTTCCAAGGATCCATGGGTTAAAAGCTCCATGGATCATCCATGGACTTCCATATAAGCCTAGCCCATTAACAAATGAGTATTAGCCCACACTATATAAAACAAATAGCCCATAATCTAATTAGTCTTCCTTTTAATCTCTAAATTAATTCATAATTAATTTAAGACTAAAACTAATTAAATAACATAACTTCATATTAATATATTATAACTTATAATATATTAATAAGCATATGTGTATAACTCTCATAAAATTATCTATAAATAGTTTGGATGAGATGCAACCCAAATGGACCATGCCGGTCGGGTCAAGTATATACCAAATAAGTTATGGACTTAGACACCTTATCCAACAGACTCCCACTTGGATAAGTCTAATAACTATATTTGCCTATATAACTTCAGGAACCAACCAGCAATCGTAGCTCTCGAAAACTCTATCGAACTATGAAGCGCCATTTTTAAGACAAGTGATCACATAATCCTCTATTCTCATGATATCAGCCGGACAAACACATGGAACTATGTCTTGCTTATTGTCTAGTAGTTGTTTCTCGATTTTCCGATTTGTTTGACGAAGAACTTCACTGAACACATCGGTTTAGTTCTGACCGGGCCCGGAACATGGGTCAACACAAAATCATCGAGGGGCCCAGATATCGCTTCTATTTCTAGAAGGAACAAATAAACTTCGACTGATATGCTTGTTCAACTACTTATTGAATCGTACACAAAGGCACGTTTTATAGCATCAAGTTTCTGATGCGTTTACGTGCAATCAATGCACAACCAACTCATAGGTAACAACTCATATCTCTAGGTTTGAAGATTTATATGATATTATCGTCTCACGATCACTCGAGATAAATTCCATGAAGTGATACAAGTGAGCGTGGGTTTATACCAATACTCATAACTTATGAGTACTCATGAATGTTGCAGGAACCATTGCCATGTCTAAACACCTTTTAGCCATCTACAAACCCAATTCATGACAATCTCGATTCATACCTACTTCCGACGTATGATCGATTGTGGAGGTTTGAATAAATTAATTATTCTGGAAGTCAAAACATGCAAAACTGAAACAATAGTAAATAATTGACAATGATAGTAACACTTTACTCATAAATAAATCACAAATTTTATTCATCATCAAACGTCGATTACATTTTACAAGTTTCAGGAAAACTATCTAATCTGTAAGACTAATATCGTCCATCAGCCCGATGCGCCTCGCATGCTGAAAATGCTTAACCATCGTCAGTCCCTTCGTAAGGGGATCTGCAGGATTCTCATCCGACGATATCCTCCTTGCCACGAGGAGTCCTTCTTCAATCTTGTGTCTTATGAAGTGAAATTTTCTGTCAATGTGTCGGGATTTGCCGTGATCTCTTGGTTCCTTGGCTAAGGCAACCGCACTATTGTTGTCACAGAAAATCTCTATCGGTTCCTTAATAGCTGGTACAACTCCAAGGTCTCCGATGAAGTTCTTTAGCCATATCGCCTCCTTCGCTGCTTCACTCGCTGCTATATACTCTGATTCACAAGTCGAATCAGCCACCGTATCCTGCTTGGAACTCTTCCAAGAAATTGCCCCTCCATTTAAGGTAAAGATCCAGCCTGACTGAGATCGGAAGTTATCCCTATCAGTCTGAAAACTAGCATCACTATACCCTAATACTCTCAAGTCATCACTCCCACCAAGGGTAAGGACCCAATCCTTAGTCCTCCGCAAGTACTTGAGAATGTTCTTTACTGCGGTCCAATGAGCCTTGCCAGGGTTCCCCTGATACCTGCTGACCATGCTCAAAGCAAATGCCAAATCAGGGCGGGTATAAGTCATAGCATACATGATCGAGCCAACAGCGGAAGCATACGGTAATTGGCTCATCTCAGCTATCTCTGCTTCTGTACTCAGACTCTGAGTCTTACTCAGTTTGGCATTGCTTTGGATCGGTAAATCTCCTTTCTTGGAAATCTCCATGTTGAACCTTTTCAACACCTTATCCAAGTAGGTACTCTGACTAAGTCTAATTAGTCTTCTACTCCTTTCTCTTAATATCCTTATCCCTAGGATATAGGCAACCTCCCCTAGGTCCTTCATAGCAAAGCACTTCCCAAGCTAGGACTTAACCTCCTGCAAGGTTGGGACGTCATTTCCTATAAGTAGTATGTCATCCACATACAATACCAAGAAGCTAACTATACTTCCACTAGCTCTGACATACACGCAAGACTCATCTTCACTTTTTGAGAAGCCAAACTCTTTGACCTTCTCATCGAAACAAAGATTCCAGCTACGAGATGCTTGTTTTAATCCATAAATGGATTTCTCAAGCTTTCATACTCTATTAGGGTACTCTGCACTGACGAAACCCTCTGGCTGATTCATGTACACATCCTCAGCCAACTTTCCATTAAGGAAAGCGGTTTTGACATCCATTTGCCATATTTCATAATCATGAAATGCGGAAATGGCTAACATAACCCTAATAGACTTAACTTTTGCTACCAGCGAGAAGGTTTCATCATAATCAATACCTTGAGTTTGAGTAAACCCTTCGCAACCAGTCGAGCCTTATAAGTATGCACTTTTCCTTCCATGTCGGTCTTCTTCTTGAAGATCCATTTGCACCCGCCTGTTTTACGGCCTGGTACATTGTTAACCAAGTTCCAAACTTGATTGTCATACATGGATTGCATCTCCCTGTCCATAGCTTCCTTCCATTTTGCAGACTCTGGGCCTACCATGGCTTCCTTGACACTGCTAGGTTCATCCAAATTTACCAATGTACTATCACTGATGAACGTATCACCTTCCGTAGTAATATGAAAGCCATAATAAAACGAAGGTGTGTTTCTAACCCGTGTAGAACGCCTTGGAGGTACAGACTCGTCAGCTGGATCAACAGGAGTTTCCTCCTCATGTTGATTGCTAGTGTTTGAGATTCCTTCACCAATTGAATCTAGAATTTCTTCAAGATCAATTTGCCTCCCACTGTCTCCTTGGCTTATAATTTCTCTCTCGCGAAAGACCCCTCTTCGTGCTACAAAGACCACATTCTCACTGGGTCTGTAGAAGAGGTAACCGAAGGATTTCTGTGGGTAGCAGATGAAAATACACCTTTCGCTTTGAGGTTCAAGCTTATCATCAGTTTCACGCCTCACGAAAGCTTCGCAACCCCAAATTTTGATGTGGTCCAAATTGGGAACCTTCCCAGTCCACATCTCATAAGGTGTTTTGGTAACCTTCTTTGTAGGGACTAGATTAAGGATATGGACGGCAGTCTCTAAGGCATACCCCAAAAAGAGATTGGTAACGAAACTCGACACATCATAGAGCGAACCATGTCTAACAAGGTTCGATTACGCCTCTCAGCTACACCATTCAGCTGCGGTGTCCTGGGAGGAGTCAATTGTGAGACAATCCCACACTCCTTAAGATGGTCAAGGAACTCGGTACTAAGATACTCACCACCTCGATCAGATCGAAGCATCTTAATGTTCCTGCCCAATTGATTTTCTACTTCCTGTTTGAATTCCTTAAACCTTTCAAAGGTTTTTGACTTATGTTTGATTAAGTAGACATATCCACATCTACTAAAATCATCAATAAAAGTCACATAATACCGATTAGCATCCCTTGTGGCGGTTTTGAATGGCCCACATACATCAGTATGTATTAGGTCCAACAAACCCTCACCCCTCTCACAAGTTCCAGTGAAAGGTGATTTTGTCATCTTTCCAAGTAGACAAGATTCACAACTATCATCTGATTTAAGGTCAAATGATTCCAAGACTCCACTCTTTTGGAGTTGGCCTATGCGTTTCTTGTTTACATGTCCAAGACGACAATGCCACAATGATGCTTTATCTAGGCTAGTAGAAGAATGAATATACAACACATTATTTCCTAAGTTGTCTACAATCGACACAGTTTCATACACACCATCACAAGGTAATGCTTTAAAATAAAACACATTATTAAAGAAAGCATTAATACCACCACATTTATTATGAAACGAAAAGGTAAAACCTTGTTTGTACAAAGCATGAAAAGAAATAATATTCCTCGCCATATCAAACAAGTACACACATTTATTCAAATCTAATTTTAACCCATTATTAAGCAACAAAGTATAAACTCCAATCTTGGAAACAGGTGAAGCCTTCCTATTCCCCATGATCAAGTTTATCTTCCCGTGCTCCACATCCTCACTTTTTCTTAGGCCCTGCAAATCACAACATATGTGATTACCACATCCTGTATCAAGCACCCAAGAGTTGGAATATGTTGAGTAATTAGACAATATAGTGTAAATACCTGCATGGGTGGGTTTCACTTTCCCATCCTTTAGATCCTGTAAGTACTTAGGGCAGTTTCGCTTCCAGTGTGCCTTTTCATGGCAATAAAAACATTCAGCATCCTTGGGAATGGCAGAAGGAGTGACAGAACCACTCTTGGTCTTCGATGAGGAGCCTTCAAGAGACTTTCCCTTGGTACCCTTTGAAGGGTGCTTCCTCTTCTTCACTTTGCCTTGCCCAATAGCCAAAACAGGGGTAGATGTTGGAGTAGGAGTAGTAGAGGTAACAACCGCCTTACCCTTAAGACCGAATTCCGCAGTCTTCAAGAGTCCTTGAAGCTTGCTGAGAGTAACTTCCTCCTTGTTCATATGATATGTCATACGAAAATGGTCATAACAAGAAGGCAAGGAGTGCATAATGATGTCAATTGCCAACTCCTCAGGGATGTTTACATTGAGCTTCAGCAAACGGTCCACATACCTTTGCATCTTTTGCATGTGGCCCGTGATGGATTCACCGTCCTTCATGCGGGTTGTTATTATGGAGGAGATTATTTCGTACCGCTCCTAACGAGCACTCTGATGGTACCTTTCCATCAGGTCTTGGTGCATCTCAAAAGGGTAGAAATCCTCATATGACTTTTGGAGCTCGGCTGTCATCGTGGCCATCATGATACATGCCACCTTAGTAGCATCTCTCTCATGAGTCCTGAATTCAGCGATCTCCTCAGGAGTAGCAGTAGACTCATCAAGCTCTTTTAACTCCTTATCGAGGACATATTCTTTGCCTTCATAACGAGTAACCATCCTGATGTTCCTAATCCAATCCATGAAGTTAAAACCATCAAAGATGACCCTCCCACAAAGATTCATGAGAGAGAAAGAACCAGTTGGGTTAGAGCCCGAAGCATTAGTGTTGGAAGACATCTGAAAGAAGAGAGTAAGTTTAGATTAGATATATAGAATCCTTAATAAGACACCCAAATGTAATATTAAGTCTAGGATCCAATCACAATATATTACACTTAGAAGAGGGATGCCGTAATCTAAGTAATAATACATTTGAAAGGTAGGTGAATGACGATTCACCAATTTCCACCACGAAAACGAAATGATTTATTAGGTTTAATTGGATTTGAAATTCCTAGATTCTTTTGAGATTCATTGAACTTTTCAATGGCATGTTTCAATCTCGATTGTGCCCTTCAAGTTTTGTGACTGCGATGCCGAGGATCACAAAACAAGGTGTGAATAACCCTGCTAATTCACTTGGTACCCTTAATATTATCACCTAATCAATGTGCCGGTTAACCACACATGCTCCATTGATCTATGACAAACATTAAGTCACCCTTCGTGATCCTTACTAGTCCTACTTAGTGTGCCGGTTAACCACACACGCTCCACCAACGACTTGGTAAGGTACAAAGTGTGAATTCCATGGACTAGCACCATGTTCACATTTTTCCTAAGGTAACTAAGATTGGGAATTAAAAGAGTTCAGTTACTTTATAATAATCATTATACTTTTAATGAGGATTTAAAGTCATTGTTCTACCCGTTCGACTAACGACCCTCCACCGATCAAGCAAGCGGTGGGTGAGAATGGACACCCATTAAGTCGCTATTTTATAGGCAACAACCTTATACCCACCTTATAGACCGGCTTCGTGAATGAGGCCTACTAACGGTAAAACGACTTATTCTTATACATATATATATATAATAATTAACCATTAATGTTATAAATAGTATAAGGGTTGAATTTTAACTATTAAAACTCTAAGGGTTGGAATTAAAGTTTATTAAAGTGTGTGAAACTTTACAAATTCCAAAACTTGAGGGCAAGTTTTGTAACTATGCAAAACTCTTCTTTTCATAACTTATGAATTAAAAGGTTCATAAAAAAATGAAGACTCTTCATTTTCATGTAACTTACGTGTTTTAAGTGTGTGTTAAATAAGAGTGACCTTTGGAAATCCATAACTTGAGGACAAATTATGGACTCCATTAAAACACATAAATGATCAAGAATTAATTCTAAACAATTCAGCAAATAATTCCTATCATTATCTAAATTCATAAGAACATGAACATGATCATCAAAAATTCAAGAATTATATGAACACATAAAATCATGGAATTTTGATATATGCTATTGTAAATGGATTAGAACAACCATTACACCAACTAAGATAAGTTTTAAAACACCAAAATAGTTTAGGCTAATGTTTCTAGTCCATTTCCAACAGCAAAAGTCGAAAATATGCACTCTGTCCATCCTACTCGTCGAGTGCGTGAACCTACTCGACGAGTAGGTTGAAGTTTGCCTAGGACTCGTCGATTCCCCCCATGGACTCTGCAAGTCCATCATGCAGACAATAACGATTTCGACTTTTTTCTCTATTTTGCATCAAGTATCAAACAAGCAAGCCTAGGATCTGATACCACTGTTGGCTTTTGAGCAATCTAACACTTCCTAAGTGTGCATGCAACCCTAATAAACCTTGGATCTATGGTTGTCTAAATACATGCAAAATAATAATTTTCCAAGGTTTATAAACTATCTAACATGGCATGGGGAACATTTCAACATAAAAGAGTTAGAAGAGATTACATACCATTTGATGAGTTTGGTTCTAAGGATTTTGAGGGCCAAGCACCAATAGTGTGAATGCCTCAAATGGTATCACAAAACACCACAAACTCTTGGAAAACTTTGAGAGAGTATACACACTTGTATAATTTTCGGCCACACACAAGCTTGCACACACTAGTTCACTAGTCTCATTTCATGCTTCATAAGCATGCTTATATAGTGTGCATGGTTAGGGTGAAACCCTAATAACCCATGTCTTTTCCTTTCCAAGGATCCATGGGTTAAAAGCTCCATGGATCATCCATGGACTTCCATATAAACCTAGCCCATTAACAAATGAGTATTAGCCCACACTATATAAAACAAATAGCCCATAATCTAATTAGTCTTCCTTTTAATCTCTAAATTAATTCATAATTAATTTAAGACTAAAACTAATTAAATAGCATAACTTCATATTAATATATTATAACTTATAATATATTAATAAACATATGTGTATAACTCTCATAAAATTATCCATAAATAGTTTGGATGAGATGCAACCTAAATGGACCATGCCGGTTAGGTCAAGTATATACCAAATAAGTTATGGACTTAGACACCTTATCCAACAACTTGTTGCTGACAAAACCTTCTGGCTGACTCATGTAAATATCTTCAGCCAACTTTCCATTAAGGAAAGCGGTTTTGACATCCATTTGCCAAATTTCATAGTCATGAAATGCAGCTATGGCTAACATAACCCTAATAGACTTAATCTTGGCTACTGGAGAAAAGGTCTCATCATAATCCACTCCAGGAATTTGAGAGAAGCCCTTTGCGACCAGTCGAGCCTTATAAGTGTGTACATTACCATCCATTTCGGTCTTCTTCTTGAAGATCCATTTGCACCCTACAGTCTTACAACCTGGTACATTCTCAACCAAGTTCCAAACTTGATTGTCATACATGGATTGTATCTCGCTATCCAAAGCCTCTTTCCATTTAGCAGACTCGGGGCGCCATGGCTTCCTCATAGCTGTTAGGGTCATCTTGACCTACTAGTGTCCCATCACTAATAAGTGTCTCACCTTCTACAGTAATATGGAATCCATAGTAATGCTCAAGTGTACTCCTAACTCTCGTGGAACGCCTCAGAGGTACAAATTCATCAATTGGCTTAACAGGAGTTTCCTCCTCAGGTTGAGGGCTAGTGTTTGAAGTTCCTTCACCACTTGACTCTTGAATTTCTTCAAGATCAATTTGCCTCCCACTGTCTCCTTGGCTTATAAACTCTCTTTCTCGAAAGACTCCTCTTCTTGCTACAAAGACTATATTATCACTAGGTCTGTAGAAGAGGTAACCAAAGGATTGTTGTGGGTAGCCGATGAAAATACACCTCTCTCTTCGAGGTTCGAGCTTATCATGAGTCTCGCATCTCACGAAAGCCTCGCAACCCCAAATCTTGATGTGGTCTAGTTTGGGTACTTTACCAGTCCACATCTCGTGAGATGTTTTGGCAACTTTCTTTGTAGGGACTAGATTAAGGATATGGGCGGTAGTCTCTAAGGCATACCCCCATAATGAGATTGGTAGCGAAGCTCGACTCATCATGGAACGAACCATGTCTAACAAGGTTCGATTACGCCTCTCAGCCACACCATTCAGCTGTGGTGTCCTGGGAGGTGTCAATTGTGAGACAATCCCACATTCCCTTAGACAGTCGAGGAACTTTGAACTAAGATACTCACCTCCTCGATCGGATCGAAGCATCTTAATGTTCCTGCCGAATTGATTATCGACTTCTTGTTTAAATTCATTAAACCTTTCTAAACTCTCTGACTTATGCTTGATTAAGTAGACATATCCATATCTACTGTAATCATCAGTAAAAGTCAAATTATAACGATTAGTATCCCTTATGGCATGTTTGAATGGTCCACACACATCCGTGTGTACAAGGTCCAACAAACCTTCAACCCTCTCACACGAGCCTGTGAAGGGTGACTTTGTCATTTTTCCAAGTAAGCATGATTCGCAACTATCATTTGACTTTAGGTCAAACGACTCCAAGACTCCATCCTTTTGGAGTTGGCCTATGCGTTTCTTGCTTATATGTCCAAGACGACAATGCCATAATGATGCTTTATCCAAGATATTATTATTAAGAGAATCAATACACAAAACATTATTTCCTAAGTTATCTACAACAGATACAGCTTCATACACACCATCACAAGGTAATGCTTTAAAATAAAGAACATTATTAAAGAAAGCATTAATCGAACCAACTTCATTATCAAATGAAAAGGTGAAACCCTGTTTGTACAATGCATGAAAGGAAATAATATTTCTTGCCATTTCTGGTGAATAACAACATTTATTCAAATCTAAATTTAACACACTACTTAGTGACAAAGTATAAACTCTAATCTTGGTGACAGGTGTAACTTTCCTATTCCCCATGATTAAGTTTATTCTTCCTTGCTCCACATTCTCACTTCTTCTTAGTCACTGCAAGTCACAACAAATGTGAATACCACAACCGGTATCAAGGACCCAAGATTTAGAATGGGGTGAGTTATTAGAAATGATAGTGTAAATACCTGCATGGTTGGGTTTAACTTTCCCATCCTTCACATCTTGCTGGTATTTTGGGCAGCTCCGCTTCCAATGTGATTTTTCATGGCAATAGAAGCATTCAGCCTCTTTTGGGTCAGAAGAAGGAGTGATGAAACCTTTCTTGGTTCCACTTGAAGAAGAGCCATCAAGGGTCCTAACCTTTGTACCCTTAGAAGAACTCATTCTCTTCTTCCCTCGACTTTTCCCGATTGCCAAAACCGGAGTGGAGTTTGGAGTAGGAGTGTTAACAGCCGACTTCCCCTTAAGACCTGATTAAGTGGTCTTGAGAAGTCCCTGAAGTTTGCTGAGTGTGACCTCTTCCTTATTCATGTGATATGTCATGCAGAATTGATAATAGCACGATGGTAAAGAGCGCAAAATGATATCTATTGCAAGCTCCTCAGGGAAGTTCACATTAAGCTTCAGCAATCGATCCACATACCTTTGCATTTTCTGCATGTGGCTCGTGACGGATTCCCCGTCCTTCATCAAGGTTGTTATCATGGAACAGATGATTTCATACCTCTCTTGTCGTGCACTTTGATGGTATCTTTCCATCAAATCTTGGTGCATTTCATAAGGGTAGAAATCCTCATTGGACTTTTGGAGTTCCGCTATCGTCGTGGCCATCATGATGCATGCCACTTCCGTAGCATCCCTTTCATGTGCCTGAAAATCAGCGATCTCCTGAGGAGTTGCAGTGGTCTCATCAATCTCCTTAAGCTCCTTGTCAAGGACATATTCTTTGTCCTCGTAGCGGGTAATCATCCTGATGTTTCTGATCCACTCATTGAAGTTGGATCCATCAAAAGTGACTTTCCCACACAAGTTCATAAGGGTAAAGGAGCCATTAGGATTAGAGCCAGAAGTAGCATTGTTTGAAGACATCTGAAGGAAGAGGACAAGATTAGTTTAGATATTAAGAGAGTCCTTAATAAAACACCCAAATGTAATATTAAGGCTAGGATCCAATCACAATATATTATAACTTGGAAGAGGTATGCCGTAATCCAAGCTATAACATATTTGAAAGGTAGGTGAATGACGATTCACCAATTTCCACCACGAAAACCGAAATATTAGATATTAGGTTTTTTATTGGTTATTATAAATTCCTATATTCTTTGAGATTCAATGAACTTTTCAAAGGCATGTTTCAATCTCGAGTGTGTCCTCCAAGTTTTGTGACTGGGATACCGATGATCACAAAACGAGGTGTGAAGTAACCATGCAAATCACTTGGTACCCTTAAAGTTTATCACTCAATCGATGTGCCGGTAAACCACACACGCTCCACCGATAGTATAATAAACCTTAAGTCACCCTTTACCTACCTTGTTAAGTCCAAGTTAGTGTGTCGGTTAACCACACACGTTCCACCAACGACTTAAAAAAAGTGTAAAGCGGAATTTCATGGATTAGCACCTTATTCACATTTTTCCTAAAGTAACTAAGATTGGGAATTTAATAAACATTTAGTTACTTTATAATATTCATCATACTTTTAATGAGAATTTATAAGTCCTTATCCTACCCGTTCAGCTAACGACCCTCCACCAGTCAAGCGAGCGGTGGGTGAGAGTGGACACCCATTAAGTTGCCATTTTATAGGCAACAACCTTATACCCACCTTATAGACTGGCTTCCTGAATGAGGCGTACTAGCAGTAAGACGACTTTGTTCTTATACATATATATATATATATATATATATATATATATATATATATATATATATATATAATTATTAAATTATAATAATATAAGTATACGGGTTGAATTTTAACTTTTAAAATTCTAAGGGTTGGAACTAAAGTTTTAACAAGACTTTACTTGTTCCAAAACTTGAGGGCAAGTTTTGTAAACTTTCAAAACTTTTCATTTCTTGTAACTTATGAGTTTAATAGAGTAATAAAAATGAAGACTCTTCATTTGTTTAACTCTCGTGTTCTTTTAATGGTTTTAATTCAAGTGACTTTTGGTTTTCCATAACTTGAGGACAAGTTATGGACTCCATTAAAACACATTATGATCATGAATTAATCTACCACATAGGTTACAAATAATTCCTATGGTCATCTAAACATCATAAGAACAAGAACATGAATATGAACACTTTCATAAATCAAAATTACACTTAAAACTTTGTAATTTTGATAACTAGTTGTTGTAAATGAATTAGAAAAGACATTACACCATCTAAAACAAGTTTTCAAGTACCAAAACAGTTTAGGGTAATGTTTCTAATCCATTTCCAGCAACTAAAGTCGAAAATCTACACTCTGTCGACCCTACTCGCCGAGTGCATGAACCTACTCGACGAGTAGGTTGAAGATACAAGCGAACTCGACAAGTCCCTCCATGGACTCGATGAGTCCAGCAGTCAGACAACAAGTTTTTCGACTTTTTTCAACTTTTTAGCACAAATAACAAACAAACAAGCCTAGGCTCTGATACCACTGATGGGTTTTGAGCATTCTAACACTTCCTAAGTGTACATGCAACCCTAATAACCTTGGATCTATGTTTGTCTAATTATCATGCAAAGTTGAATTCCAAGGTTATATTCCTATCTAGCATACATGGGGAACAATTTTTAACTTGAATGAAAGATAAAATAACTTACCTTGTGTTTGTTTATGTTCCTTGAAACCTTGTGAGCCTAGCACCCCAAGTGTGATGCCTCAAATGCTTCACGCAACACCAAATGCTCTTGGAAAGACTTTGAGAGAATACACACTTCTAGAAATTGGCCTAGCCCTCTTGTTTCATATGTATAGCTGATTTTGGTAGAGAATAAGATTCTTATATAGTGTTGACACATCTAGGGTTACACCATGTAAACCCTAATGTGTCATGACTCTTCATTTCCATGACCCATGGGTTTGTAACTCCCATGGAGCATCCAATGGGTGGAACCCAACTTGATAATTCATGGAGCCTCTTAGCCCCCTATACAAGATATGGATGATTTACATAATCAACCCATATATTTAATTAGTTATCTTTTGATCACTTAATTAATTCTAAATTAATTCTTGATCAAACCAATCAAATAATATTATTAATATATTAGAACTTATAATATATTAATAATCTCCAAGTGTTATTTCTCTCATTTAGTCTATCCAATTGCATGGTGCCACGCAACCCAAATGGACCATGTCGAGTCACGTCAAGTACATACCAGAAATAGTTATGGACTTAGACACCTTATCCAACAGGAACAAGGTTATAGTAGGCATGAATTGGCTAATCCCCAATGGGGCAGTGATTGATTATGAACTACAGTTAGTGAGGGTTCTCACTCCCAGTGGGGGAGTGTTAGTGATTCAGCGTGAGAGGCCACAGAGCGGAACAATTCTTTGTTCAGCAGCGAGAGCGAGACGCTAGTTTCAGCAGGGTTGTGTGGGGTTCGTCACCTATGTAGTAGATACCAGGGAGAAGGGAAAGACGACAGTCGAAGATGTGCCGATAGTGCGAGACTATCCGGACGTATTCCCAGAGGATTTTCCTAGGATACCTCTGGAGAGACAGGTTGATTTCAGGATTGACCTGGTTCCTGGTGCGACTCTGATAGCCAAGGCAACATATCGGTTGGCTCCTCCAGAGATGCAGGAGTTGTCTACGCAGCTGCATGAGCTGCAAGACAAGGGTTTTATCAGGCCGAGCAGTACGCCTTGGGGAGCCCTGATCCTATTTGTGAAGAAGAAGGACGGGTCGCAATGTATGTGCATAGACTACCGGGAGTTGAATAAGGTGAAGATGAAGAATCCTTACCCACTTCCAAGGATAGAAGACCTATTTGATCAGCTTCAAGGAGCGTCTTGGTTTTCAAAGATTTATTTGCGCTCCGGGTATCATCAAATGCGAGTCAGCGGTGAAGATGTGCAGAAAACTTCTTTTAGGACCCGCTATGGTCATTATGAGTTTGTGGTGATGCCATTTGGGCTCACCAATGCTCCAGGCGCGTTCATGGATCTCATGAATCGTGTATGCAGACCGATGTTGGATCGGTTTTGTGATAGTGCTTATCGACAACATCTTGGTCTATTCCAAGACTCAGGAGCAGCACGAGGAGCACCTGAGGGAAGTCCTAGAGACTTTAAGGAGGGAGAGGCTTTTCGCGAAGTTCTCCAAGTGTCAGTTCTTGTTGCGCGAAGTCCAGTTCTTTGGGCACCTCGTCAACCAAAAGGGTATTCTAGTATATCTGGCCAAGATAGAGGCCGTGATGCAGTGGGAGGTCTCAAGGTCTCAATCTGAGATTCAGAACTTCCTAGGTTTGGCAGGGTACTGTAGGAGATTCATTCAGGATTTCTCCAAGATAGCAGTTCCGCTCACCTGACTGACTAGGAAGTCGGTGGTGTTTCGTTAGGGGGCTGAGCAGCAGGCAGCATTTGAGACCCTCAGACAACGATTGTGTGAGGCACCGATTCTTACCCTACTAGAGGGAGTGGATGACTTTGTAGTCTATTGTGATGCTTCTATCACAGGAATGGGAGTAGTATTTATGCAACGAGGGCATGTGATAGCATATGCCTCCAGACAGTTGTAGCCTCACGAGGCAAACTATCCGATACACGATTTAGAGATGGGGGCGGTGGTATTTTTCCCTCAAGATTTGGAGACATTACCTCTATGGGGTCTGTTGTACCATTTACACAGATTGCAAAAGTTTGAGGTATCTCATGCATCAGCCGAATTTGAACATGAGGCAGCGCAAATGATTAGACATGATAAAGGATTATGATTGTGAGATCCTCTATCACCCAGATAAGGCCAATGTAATGGCCGATGCCCTGAGTTGCAAGGCGGTAGCAGCCCCAATCAGAGATATTTGTTTGAGGATGATAGTGATGACTCCCTTATTGGAGCATGTTAGAGAGGCTCAGGTTGAGGGCCTGAAGGAGGAGAGGCAGAAGTGTGAGAGAATTGTGGGCCGAGTAGCTTCTTTCAACTATAACAGTCGAGTATTGTTGACCTTCATGGGAGAGTACGAGTGTCGTACTGGGGTGGAGTACGGAAGGTATTGATGGACGAGGCTCATAAGTCTTGCTTCTCCATCCACCCAGGGGCGACGAAGATGTATAAAGATCTTTGACCCGATTATTGGTGGCCCTGCATGAAGCGGGACATAGCCTGGTACATGGAGAGATGCATGACCTACAGGAAGGTCAAGGTGGAGCACCAGAGGCCTCACGGAAAGATGCAACCATTAGACATTCCCATGTGGAAATGGGAGGATATCAATATGGACTTCATTAGTAAGCTTCCCAGGATCACACGTGGAGTCGATTCGATTTGGGTTGTGATGGATCGGCTAACCAAGAGTGCGCATTCCATACTGATCCAGGACAGTATATCGGCTGAGAAGCTAGCCGATATTTTTGTGCGTGAGATAGTAGCATGGCATGGAGTGCCTATATCAATAGTATTAGATCGAGATGTCCAATTCACTTCCAGGTTTTGGAAGCGGTTTCATGACGAGATGGGGACTCGTCTTCATAATAGCACCGCTTTCCACCCTCAGACGGACGGGCAGAGCGAGAGGATGATTCAGACTCTCGAGGACATGCTTCGGGCGTGTGTCCTATATTTTGGTGGCTGTTGGGATAAGTATCTTCCATTGGCGGAGTTTTCGTATAACAATAATTATCATGCTAGTATTGACCGCCCTCCTTTCGAGATGCTCTACGGGAGGAAGTTTAGGACCCCGATTTGTTGGCACGAGGTCGGTCAGTGAGTCACCGGGAGCACTGAGATGGTGCTCAAGACCACAGAGTTGATCTAGCAGGTCCATAGCAAACCGCAGACTGCGGAGAGTCAACAAAAGAGTTATGCTGATAGGAGGCGTTCAGACTTGGAATTTCAAGTGGGCGACATGGTTCTCCTAAAGGTATCTTCCTGGAAGGGTGTTATCAGGTTCCGGAAGCAGGGCAAGTTGGGCCCTAGGTTTATTGGTCCCTTTAGGATTTTGGCCCGGGTGGGTTGGGTCGCGTACTGATTGGATCTCCCATTAGAGCTTAGCCAGATCCACAACACTTTCCATGTTTCTCAGTTGAGGAAGTGTCTGGTGGACGAGTTAGTAGTTGTACCCTTGGAGGTTTAGGTTGATAGCAGCCTAAATTATATCAAGAGACTGGTTACAATCTTAGATCGGAAGACGAAGACCTTGAGGAACAAGGTGGTTCAGCTAGTGAAGGTGCAGTGGCAGCACCGGAAGGGTTTAGAGTGGACGTGGGAGTGCAAGGAGAAAATGCGAGAGCATTATCCGGAGTTGTTTTTAGATTCAGTAGTAGGAGACTTCGAGGACGAAGTCTGATTCAAGTGGGGGTGAATTGTAACGCTCGTCTCTCGAGGTATTAATTATTTAATTTTTTTTCTTAATTATTGTTGGGCCTAATATGGAAAGAAAAGAATATTGTTTGGGCAGCCCATAAGACGTACACTGGACATAGCTTGGACGTACGCGGGGCGTAATGGACTATGATGGAAGCGAAGACGTGCACACTTACGCGCAGCGTAAGTGAATAGATAAGAAAACCCTAATTTAATGTTTTAAGCCCTATATAAACCCCATGATAGCCTCCCTCTGGATTCTTACCAGCCTCCTCATCCCCAAATAAACCATAAAATGTCCTTACTTTATCTTTTGTGTGATTTTGCTCCTTGTGAGGGTTTTAGTGAGAAAGAAGTAGTGAAGAAGGAAAGAAAAGGTTGGAGAAGAAGCTTAAGCTCAAGGATCCGGTCTAGACTCACTCTTTGTCACCAAAAGAAGGTATAAAGCACTGAACTTTCTTCCTCATATGCTAGATCTAGAGTTATTAAAGTTTTCGACCTTTTTAGGTCCAAAGGTTGGACCTTGATCATGGAGTTTTGTTTTTAAGCTTGGGATTGCCATCCTTTGTGCTCAAAGCACCTCATTAGTAATAAAGTTTTGACCTCAAAGGTTTGCATGAGGCCATGCAAGAGATCTAGTCATTTCTTTGGAGTTAGGATATTGCTTTTTGAAGTTTGCACCGTTAAGTAAGCAACTTTATGGCTTAGGATAGAGAATAAGGCACGGATCTGAATTTGTAGCTTCTGAATCGAATGATTAAGCACTTAATAAGAAGTTGGATTAACTGGGTTGTACGTTGGGCGTACAAGGAGGTACATACTGCGTACAAGCTAGCAGCCAGTACGCTCAACTGTGCGATCAGTTTGGGCTTCGAGCTTTTGGGCCTCGGTATAAGCTGTGCTTTGGAGTTAGAATCTTTAGGCCTTTGGAGTCATCAGAAGTCAGTGAATATGGTCCTTGTTTAAGTGTTGGCCCTAGTGTAAGGCACAATGAAGAGAATTGGGCCTAATATAGAAAATGGGTTCCATTATTGGGCCTTTAGTGGGCCTTTGGAGGACTTAGAAGGAGATGAGGGTTTGGGCCATGTTTGTGACCCACACCATAGCAGGGGTGAAATGGTCATTTTACCCCGAGGTTTCTTATCAGTATTTTATTTTTTATTTTTGGGATTTGTAGCCGGGTAAATTCGGCGGCAGTCAGACAGTTTCAGATGTAGCATCTCAGCAGCCAGCGTTACGAGGTGAGTTTACTTCCAGTAGGAACGGGTCTACGGCCACAATGTCGGCTTGTTTAGTTAGCAGTAGTTCCAGACTTCAGTCCGATGCAATAGTTAGAGTGCTTGATGTCTTTTTGATCCAAGCATGTTTTGTGTTATGTGTTCCGGACTCTGGTCCGATGCAGTATGCAGTATATGTGTTCATGCTACTTGATATGTTTATGCTATGCTATGTTCAGACAGTTTCCGGACTTCAGTCCGATGCAGGGGACAAGGTCCCATTCAGTTTCGGACTTCGGTCCGATGCAGTTTCCGGACTTCGATCTAATGTAGAGGGCAAGTCCCTGGTTACTTCCGAACTTCAGTCCAATGCAGTTTCCGGACTTCTGTACGATGCAAAGGGCAAGGCCCTGGTTAGTTCCAGACTTCGATCCGATGCAGTTTCCGGACTTCAGTCCGATGCAGTGGGAAAGGCCTAATAGTTATTTATATGTTATTTTATGGTACGAGGTAGTTTGGGGGAGCTCACTAAGCTTTGTGCTTACAATTTCAGTTTTGGTTTCAGGTACTTCTGCTAGAAGGGGGAAGAGCTCGGGTTGATGGCATCCCACACACCACAGCTTCAGTTTTGTCCTGGAGGTTCTATTCAGACATTTTGATATGATTGATATAATGTTTGTTTGACACAGTTACTTTGACTTTTGAGTTACTCATTCCATGGTTTTTATTATATATGACATTCGATGATGTTATTTTTAGTAATATTAAACCCAAAATTTTTGGGTCGTATTTTGGGTCGTTACACAAACCCTTATACTCTCAGCCTCCTTATCCTCACAGTGCCTAACTCGATCCCTAACTCCGTTTCATGTATCTTGATCTTACTTTGAGCATTTTATTGTTGTTTTAGTGGTTTTGAAGAGCAAGGATCTTGAAGAAGGAGCAAGGACTTGAAAGAGCTTGTAGATCCAGAAGTTTGACATCTTTTCTGACTCATTTGAGGTATCAAGCTCCAACCTTGACCATTGCATGCTTAGATGTAGTCTTGGGGTGTTTTATGACACATTTTGGTCCCATATTTGAGGTCGTTTGAGTTTTGGAAAAATTTGTCCATTTGAACTCTTGGAAGCATTTAGGACCATAAAAATCAGATCTTTATGGTTTAGCCCCAACCATGCAAGTGATAGATGGCCACAAAGTGAACTTATGGACTTAATGGGTGTCTTAATCCCCATCCATGCATGAAAAATCATAAAGTTCATAACTTTATGGTTAAAGACGTTGTTAGGGTCCTAGATTATGTTTTGGATGTTGGGACCTAATAGATTAAGTCAAAAGAAGGATTTTAGGGTGACTGGCAGGAAGGTTAGGCGTACCCCTAGTACACTCCGTGTTACGGGTTAGCTTCCCGCTTCTGGACAAGGCCAGCATACACCGGGTGTACGTGCCAGGTACGTCGCGTGTACGCATGCATAGTGGTTAACGTGGGTTTTTGGGCCTTGGAAAATTGGGCCTGAAATTGTTGGGCCTCATGACCCACTGTGGAGTAAGGCCTTTGGGCCTAGGATTGGGATTTATGGTATTGGGCATTTTTTGGATTTATTGGGCTTTAAAGCTTAAAGGAATGGACTTGGGCCATAAACTGATTATCGGTTGGACCTTGGGGGAAAAGGCCCATTAGGGCAAGGACTAGGGGATCTTGCCTTAGGACATGAATTAGAAGTTGGGCCATCAGGGAGTCACACTTGGAACTAATAACTAACTAGGGGACTTATTATGCTTAAGGGAGAGGAGTCCCGAGCCATCCGAGGAGTACGATTTCGGCACATACAGTTGAGGTGAGTTACCTTCCCTGTATAAGTGGGTCGAAGGCACCAATGTCAGCCCACTAGTAGTTGTTTAGAGTAGAGATGAATATAATTGTGATAATTTTCTGGTATGCCACTATCTGTTGAGATTTATGTGCTTGTATGCAATGTTATTATGTGGTAGTCGTAAGGGTGAAGTAGACCCCAGAACCGGTCGAAAGAGACTAAAAGGGTAGGCCAACACCCAAATATGCTAGGCAGTATGTGATTTATGTGCTTATATGTTAGGATATTATGTGGTAGTCGTAAGGGGTGAAATAGACCTCGTAACCGGTTGAAAAAGACCGAATGTTTAAGCTAGCATCCAGATATGCTAGGCAGTATTCGGTTGAAAGAGACCGAAGAGGTAGGCCGCCACCCAGATATGCTCGGTGGTAACCGGTTGAAAAAGACATAAGTGGTAGGCCAGCACCCGGATATTCTAGGCAGTATGTTTATTGTATGGTATCTGGTATGATAGGGGAACTCACTAAGCTTTATGCATACGGTTTTCAGTTTGGGTTTCAGGTACTTCTTCTTGGAAAGGAAAAGAGTCAGCATAATCGCAACACATCCCAGTATGATTTTCCACACATGAGATCTTTAGGAGTTGTACTCTATCGTTTTTTTCTTATGACATGTTTTGGATATTGATTTTGATAATGACATATGATGACACTATTGATGTTCTTAGACGACTAGATTTTATAATTACATAATTAAAAATAAAATTTTTGGACATGAATTTTAGGAGGTTACAAGTTGGTATCAAATCCTTGGTTTGAGGGATTCGGACACACCTTCGGGGTGACTAGACTAAAATATAAGGTTTGAGAGATTTTTACAAGAAAAATAATTTTTCTAAAATTATGGTTAAGGGTTTTTATAAAGAACAAAGAGTGTGATCCATGCAATCGGCTGGGCTGAAGTAAGTTTCCCCAAGATACCCATACATGTTATATTATGATATGAAGTGTGCATATGCGAACTGCATGCTAGATTAGGGATAAATATCTAGGGAGGATGCCTTGTATGCCTATGTGCTTATTGAACTGCATGCTAGTACTGATTAGTCAGTGATACGATCGCCTGCTTAGGATATCCCTGGTCTTGGTTACTCAATGCTTCAATGTTTCTTGCTTTGTGCTATTAGGAGTTCTGATTATTTTTAATTAACTAGTAAACGAATATGTTAAGTTACATATTACGACGACTAAATAATTCTAGAAGGTGACGTTTAGCCTTATTCCATAGCTCTTGTCTGTGTCCAACCGTTGTAGAGTAGGACGTCTCATTCGAAGAATTATCTGGTCTTAGTGATTTCTAATGGTATCGACGAGCTAATTGGGGAGAGATAACAGGGACTTCTTATGCAGCTAATGGCAAAGAGTGGGTCGGAGATTACCCTAGGGAAAGCCTAGGATGAGATTAGTAACAGGAGCTATTCGATTGAGAATTGTATTCATGGATATGAAGTGGCTTTGGTAACCCAAGGCGGCCTTGTAGGAAAGTACAGATAGATGTGGAATGTATTATGGGCTCGTACTACTAAAAGCAGAGGATCCATTTCGGAATCTTAGAAAGCTGCAAGGAACCAAGAGTGGCCAAGTGTGAGACCTCTCGATGTTATGTATGACCCTGATGATTGCATGTTTTGTTTGAGAATGGTGGTGACGTGTCATGGAGCAAGGGGATCAGGATCTGGGTCAGGTTCAGGTACAGGTTCCGAACCGGTTAATGATAGATTGTGCGAATTCATTGCATCTGAGATTATGAGAGGCATCCATGAGTCGATCCCAGTAATTTTAGGGTCAATCAAGGAGGGTATCATTAACCTGATGGACGATCACCTTAAGGAATTCAGGAATGACACGGCACCTGGCCAGTTAGGGACACGTACACTCTCTTTCAAGGAGTTCAGGGGATGTGGAGCACCAGACTTCTGCGCAGTAAAATACCCCATTGTGGCTAAGCAATAGATAGCAGCCATTGAGTCTGCATAGGTGACGAGCTTCTGCCCGGAGGGTTCAAAGTTCATATTTGTTTCTGGGTGTTTGAGAGAGCGAACTAGAGACTGGTGGGAGGTAGTCGGTGATACTTTAGGAGCCCCATTGTAACATCATGTTGTTTTCAACTTTGTCAACTTTAGTCAACGAAAGTCAATATGTCGAATAAAAGTCAAACTTGGTGAATTATTAATTTAATAAAGTTAAATAGATAAGTTTGATACATTTAAGCACTTGATAAAGTGTTGTATAAAATAGAAGCTAAAATCACCCAAAAACCAAGAAGCCTCGCTTTTCCTACTTCTCTTCAGACCGTAAACGAAGGGAGCCACAAACCGAAGAGAGCTGCAAACAGTTCGCGGCTGTGAACCCTTCGCAACCATGAACTCTTCTCACAGCCGAAAACCTAAAGATCTTATTTTTGGATTAGTGTCTAAGTCCATAACTATTTTAGTATGTACTTGACCCGATTGTGCATGGTCCTTTTGGTTTGCCTTCACACTGGTGACTAGACAGGATGATTGTTGAGGAGAGAGGCTGGTTTATTGTTAATCATAATAAATTAGGGTATAAATATGATTTGTTAATATATTATATGAATAATATATTAATTTGGAATCATTTAATTAATTAATATTTAATCATAAATTAATTTAGAATTAATTTTGGGATTAAAGGAACTGACTGAAAGTGCAGGGGCTATTTTGTAATTATTCAATAGTTGAGGCTTTGGGCCATTGGATCACCTTTATTAAGGCTTGAACGCAAATCCTAGAAGGATCTAGGAGTTTTCGTCCAAGGGCTTAAGGAATGGAGTCCATGGACTTGCTTAGGCCCTAAGCTAAGGGATTAGGGTTTACACCTTGAAACATTGTTAGCCTTAAGTATAAATAGCACCCTAAGGCACTAATATTTTGTCTGAGCTTTGAGAAACCCTAAAAGGGATGAATTATAGGGCAATATACCCTTCTCTCCTCTCTCTCATATTCCTCCTTTCACCTAGTGTGTTTATGAGCCATTAGAGGTACTACACTTGTGGTACTTGCTTTCAAGAGCTAAGGAAATTCAAGGAACTAGTTGTTATTACTATATAACAACAAAAGCTGTGTATTCTATTCTTCTATGTGGATTTCGAAAATAGTAATAGCATGCCAGGTTTCTTTTTATGTTCATAAAGTTGTATAACTAATAGTGAAAACATAGATCCAACTCTAGGGTTGCATGCACACATAGGATTGTTTGTATAAAACTCATCAGTGGTATCAGAGCCAGATTTTTGTTTTCAATTAGATTTGATACAAATGTATGAATATGACAATTAGGGTTTATGGCTAATAAACCTTGGAGGCTTGATTTTCGAAATTAGGGTTTCTAAACCCTAGATTTCGAAATTTTTGGTAAGATTTCCTAAACCTTTTTCTTTATCCCCAAGATTTCGATTTTAGGGTTGTCTAGCACTAGAATTTCGAAATTGCCTCCTTCCCCGAGATTAGATCCTAAATTTTAGGGATTTGAATAATGTCATATCTTGTAATTACTCTTTAAATGTTTACATTTGGTAATTAAAGATTTTGAATTATCCCATCCCATATTTTCAAATTCTATGGGATTTAAGGGATTAGGTTAAATTAATTGTTTAATTTAAAAGATATCCTTACCAAAATAAAAGATAATTGTCAAATTAATTAGATAATTGTTTCCTTGTGTGATAAACTTGATTTATTTGAATTATTTGATAGATAATCTTGCAAGAAATTGAATTAGGTCATATTTAGATAATTACTAATTAATTGGTTAATTATTATTATTTGTAAGTTGATCAAGAATGTTCTTGCTTATGTTTTGAAAAAGTTTCAAAACTTACCCTCAAGTTTTGGAATTTAAATTTGGATTAAAACTTTAATTTTTGAAAGTCTAAATTCTAAATCCCTAATTTTGTAAGGTTCAAATTTACACCCTTGTGGTTTATTGATTTAACTGCAAGTTTAATTAAAAGAAAGAATTGATAAGCCATAAATTAAAAGGTTTAAGATTAATTAAATTAAAGGTATAATTAATAGTTTAAACCACCTAGTATTTTAAAAGTGTGAAATACACCTTATACTATATATAATATTAAAAGTCTAATATCATATATGTATAACTTAAACTGCTAGTCTTACTGTTAGTAGGCCTCATTCACGAAGCCAATCTATAAGGGGGTATAAGGTTATGGCCTATAAAATGGTCGTTTAATGGGTGTCAGCTCTCACCCACCCCTTCCTTGATTGGTGGATGGTCGTTAGCCGAACGGGTAGGATAGGGCAAACCCTTTCCATTAAAAGTATAATGAAGTATAAAGTAACTAAATGTTTTTACAAAATTCCCAATCTTAGTTACTTTAGGCAAAAGTGAATTGATGCAATTCCATGAAATTACACTTTGTGCCCTTGCGAAGAGATTAGTGGAGCGTGTGTGGTTAACCGGCACACTAAATGTTTCTAAGCAAAGGTAACAAAGGGTGACTCAATGTTTGTCATAATTCGGTGGAGCGTGTGTGGTTAACCGGCACATCGAATAGGTAACTGTAACATTGGGGGCACCATGTAAGTTTGCATGGTTATTCACACCCTGTTTTGTGATCCCCGACATCCCAGTCTTTAATCGAGCGGCATATCGAGATTTAAACATATCGTTGAAAAGTTCAATGAATCTCAAAAGAATCTAGGAATTTTTCAATACATTTAAAACCTAATCTCTTTTTCGTTTTTCATGGTGGAAAATTAGTGAATCGTCATTCACTTAACTTCAAATGTTTTGCAATTTGGGTTACGACATCCCTCTCCCAAGTTGTGGAATATTGTGTTGGGTCCAAGCCTTAATATCTCATTTGGCTAATTTATTAAGGACTCAATCAATCAACTAACTTGAATTTTTTCTCCCATTTTGTAGATGTCAAACTATGACAACTATGGTCTTCCCAAATCCCGTAGAACAAGCTTTCTACATGAAGATGATATTCCACGATATGATCGAGGAATAAAAGATCATGCTTCACTTCCTCCACCTCCTCCAATTATTCTCCCTAACCCACAAGTTCAAAGGCTTGAAAAGTTCAAGGTCACTCCAGCCCTTTTGGTAAGTAAACATGAAGATAGGAAACATGTGTGTGTACACGTCTTACAGATGAATTCACACATTGATTTGTTAAGGATGTTGGGTGTCAAGATTTCAAGTGAGTTGACTGTTGACTGGGTTCTTCAGTCGCTTCCTGAATCATATAGTAAGATCGTTAGAGAGTAATATATGATGGATCACGATGTGACCCTCATTGATCTTACCTATTTGCTTATAGATGCTGAATCAGCAATGATTTGGCGTGTTGGTCAAGCAAATTTCTCCGGTGAGTCAAACTCCCAAACTGCAATGGACACTGGCAACATCGGAAGTCTAGAAAGAACTAAGTCTATGATTGTCCAATGTGCTTTTATTTCCAACAGACGGGGCATTGGAGACGAAGCTGCCCTATTTACCTGAAATATCTAAGAGATGTGAGAGTCAAAACGTATGGCTCTACTTCAGGTGAAATCCATTAACTAACTCTCTTAAGTTCCTATTCTAGATTCTTAATACATAATGTGATAATATTACATTTTGATGTTTTGTAGGATCAAAGAAAAGAGAGGAAGCTGAAGGGAAGAAGTGAGCTGAATCTAATCGTGAAGAAATGGATTTCGATCGCGTTGCTTGAAGATTAGATTCATGAGTTTCTACTTGGATTTAGAATAGATTGCTAAGAAATATGTAATAACATAGTTTTTCATTGCATTGTAAGGACAAATTTTTCCATAATAAAATAAATTTTGATTTTATATTATATATTTATCCTTGCAATGGCGTGTATGAGAAATTGATGTTTGAAGGTTTCTATTATTAGCAATGATGGATTTGATTCTTAATTAGGTTATTTGTGGAAATGTCAAGAATTTACCAAATAGGGAGAGTTTCTCATCACCCAAGTTTCAATTGGACAGAAACTTGGAATCATACAACTTGGTTGCGTGATGAATGAGAGACTCCATATTTTGGAAATTAGACTAATTCATTGACAAAGTATCAAGTGAAGGACTAGGAGATCGAGCACACTAGGTTGTGTGTTGATCAAGTCCACCACAAGAGTGACAAAGATATTCGTCATGATTTACTAAAGCTTAGTAAATATGATTATACTTATAATATTAAGTGTAATTCTGAGTTGATTGAAAGAGTTTCAATGAATAGCACAACGAATAAGAAGAATCAAGAAGGCAGAAAGATAAAAGTTTCTCCATTCTAAGAAGAAGGGAGAGTATCTATTATTGTGTTTTATGATAATTCTTAATGATTAAGAACCATATCTCAATTGATCCTATAAGTAAGTCTTAGTGCAATTGTATGTTTGAGAAGAGGAATAGAGAATTGAAGAAATGGTTAAATGAAGAAGTCAATCATACTTCGTTCCAAAAACAAGTCTTAGAGTTAAGATTGTGACATTGAGTGACAAGTCTAAAGAAGGTTTATAACATTCATCAAATGCGGAATTTGGAAAAAGGTTTTCTTATTCTTGAACATTTCAAATTGGTAAGTTGTGATGTCTTGGATAAGACAAAGACCAACTAGGACCAAATTTTGTGAAGTGTTTTGTCTTGATAAAAGCTACACTAACTCTTGAATATTTGTTTATCAAGAAAAAGTTTCTTGACAAGAGTACCTTATATGTCAAGGAGTCAGTGGGAGTCTTAATGATGTTCTTGAAAAGTTTCGAGAACAAATCAAGAATAAACCTAATTAATCATCACTAGAACACAAATTAAGGTTTATAACCTATCGTGTTGACATTATTTTGTTTCTGTGCCATTCCAATTGAGTTAATTATGCATGTGAGTTCTATGAGTTCTCATCTGAATGCATAAAGACAAAGCACCTTGATCGATGGAAAGTACATTGATATGTAAGGATAAGCTGCTAAACTACTTGGAAGACATGGTGGGCACTCGTGTTACCATAAGGCAGGAAATCAATATTGAGAAAGTTCAGTCCATATAAGTTTGGATTTGTCGGAAACTTGGTTTTGGCAGATTCACATGGATAGGAACACATACACCATAAAATGTAAGTGTCATAAGATTCCCTCCTTCATGAAAATGACTGTGAGGTAATGCTTTCACTAAGAGAGATTTTAAGAAGATAGCAACTGTGAAAATTGCATTCTCGAATTCGATTATGGTTACGGCATCCCTTTCCATCGTTCGAATTGCGAGATTTGGAAATTGGGTATTAGAAATATGAACTTAAGAAATTCAATAGGTATTCTGGAAGTTCAGCTATTTTCTTAATACATGTCAAAGCTAGTGGGAGCATAAGTGTTATGCTTATATGATAATAATCATCATGATAGTGGGAGCATAAATATTATGCTTGTATGATTATTAAGGCAAGTATTGCAAGTTAGCAATATTAATTATAGAAAACAAGAGTTATGCTTTGCAAAGTCGTAAGGGTTGAAAAGTTGTTTTGCTATAATTAAAGGAGAGAATATTCTACTTCATTTCAAATCTAAAGGCTTTGATTGTGGAATGTTAGTAAATTTAGTCAAGGATACATAGTGTGTTCTCAAATTTTGATTATGATTACGGCATCCCTCTTCATAGTTCGAATTGTGAGAACGTGACACATAAAATGTTATGGCAGAAGATTGATAAAGTATCACATCTTTATGTAAGACATTATGCATCGTGTCCCATACGCTTCGGGTATAGGATCGATTGCAAATGCTATAATATTTGACCATTCTAAAATTTTCAAATGTCTAGCGCATTAAGAGGGAAAAAGGACTAGAATCGGTTTTGACTAAAATAATTAAACAACTATCAAAGGACGATCCAAAGTTCGCTGAAGATTGGTTGCTTGTGATTACTTGGAAGTATGGTGTTGGATGGACCATATCGACATTATTATGAATATATAAGATTCTATTAAGAATGAGTTGTCATATGGAAAATATGGAAATGTTTCCATATTAGGAGTTAGATATTGAGAATCTATGTCTAGATTAGAAACTTTTCTGCAAGAAGGATCTTCAAAGGAATGTACTTTGAGTGAGAGACATCATATCTATAGAATTGTTTCTGATAGAGATTGGCCAAGTCTTGATGATTTTGAGCTATGACTTTACGAGAGGATCATTGCATAAAATGTTAGAATCTAGCATACTCTATAGGTGACAAGAATTTGATATTCTTATACTTATGATAATAATTGGGAGTTGTGAAATGAGTATGATTGGAAATGTGTTCATTTGATGTATTTCACAAAGTAAGGACCATAAGTAAACATTGTGTGCATGCTAATAGCATAGGACAATTTTAGTAATAATTCAAGTTAGAAATTAATTAACCGAAACAACAAATAATGAGTAATCGATATGGTGATAAATAAAAGGTGTTTTATTTATACTCAAAGGTTTGGGCCCCTCGATGATTTAGTGATGACACCCTAAGCGCTTGGCCAAGCCGGGACTAATTTGATGTGTTCAATTGTAGTCTGTTGCCATTCGTCATAAATCAAAAATCGGGAAACAACACATAGACTGAGAGAATGATTTCAATCCATGTCTCACATCTATGTGATATCAAGAATGGAGGAATATATGATCCCTTATCTAAAAGACACGCTTCTGATAAGATCAGAGTTGACAGCGGCTTTTGAAAGCTACGATTGCTAATCAAGATCTGAAGTCATATGCAGAATAGTTATTAGACTTATCCAAGTGGGAGACTGTTGGATTAGTGTCTAAGTCCATAACTATTTTAGTACGTACTTGACCCGATTGTGCATGGTCCTTTTTGGTTGCCTTCACACTGGTGACTAGACAGGATGATTGTTGAGGAGAGAGGCTGGTTTATTGTTAATCATAATAAATTAGGGTATAAATATGATTTGTTAATATATTATATGAATAATATATTAATTTGGAATCATATTATTAATTAATATGTAATCAGAAATTAATTTAGAATTAATTTTGGGATTAAAGGAACTGACTGAAAGTGCAGGGGCTATTTTGTAATTATTCAATAGTTGAGGATTTGGGCCATTGGATCACCTTTATTAAGGCTTGAACGAAAATCCTAGAAGGATCTAGGAGTTTTCATCCAAGGGCTTAAGGAAAGGAGTCCATGGACTTGCTTAGGCCCTAAGCTAAGGGATTAGGGTTTACACCTTGAAACCCTAGTTAGCCTTAAGTATAAATAGCACCCTAAGGCACTAAGATTTCGTCCGAGCTTTGGGAAACCCTAAAAGGGATGAATTCTAGGGCAAGATACCCTTCTCTCTTCTTTCTCATATTCATCCTTTAGAGGTACTACACTTGTGGTACTTGCTTTTAATAGCTAAGGAAATTCAAGGAATTAGTTGTTATTATTATATAACAACAAAAGGTATGTGTTCTATTCTTCTATGTGGATTTCGAAAATAGCACTAGCATGCCAGGTTTCTTTTTGTGTTCATAAAGATGTATAACTAATAGTGAAAACATAGATCCAACTCTAGGGTTGCATGCACACATAGGATTGTTTGTATAAAACCCATCACTTATCTCCTCGGAAGTTGTTCACGGTCGTAATATCTTATATATATATATATATATATATATATATATATATATATATATATATATATATATATATATATATATATATATATATATATATATATTTGACTGGTTTTTTCCTTCATTCTACACTTCCCAACCGACAACTCAAGAAATCTCTCTCTTGTATCATCAATCGAAAACCTCCTCTCTCTCCTCAAGAACATGAGAAAGTTCTTCTTTTATTGAATTTCATGCGAAACTCCCCTGAATTCAACTTAGAACCTTCCAAGGATCATACCTTGATCTTGTAATCAACTTTCCAATCTCCATAATTTGGGCCGAAAACCCTGGAATCTTCTTGGTTTCACCAAGACCACATACTTGAAGGTGGATAAAAGCCCAATAACATCAAGAAGTTATGGCTAAAACTCCAATCAACCATCCATTTGGCTTCTAACACTCTTATTTGTAAGTTAAACTTACAAATTGGTTCATTTCCTTATCATATTTGTGATTATATTCACTAAAAGTGTACACATATATTACATGAAATGCTTATAGGATTCGTTTGCTTCAGGATCTAAATTGTGGAAAAACATCCTAAAAACAAACCTTCAATCGAATCACACACAAAAAGGTGAGTTCATACCCCTACATTTTTATGATTGCTAACTGTTTTAGCGGGGAATACAAGAGAAACACAATAAAAATTGTGTTAATATCTAAAATGTTTTTAATGCTTTTAGTGTTTTTAAATTGTTATAATTATCAAAATTACATATTTATATATGTGCAAATTATATAATTTGGATTCAGAAGATTTAGAATACGTAATTTGACCCCATTTCTTGTTCCTTGTTTGGTTGTGGGCTTGGGGTAAAGTTATTTAATCGAAGGTCTAATTAATCACAATTATATAAATATTACATTTATATAAATATAAATAGGTTTTCAAACTATTTAGTACTACTTTAGTATAATCAATGGATTTCATAGAACAACCGTATTACAAATTCTTACAGAAGTTAACAAAGATTTTCATTACGATAAAACAAACAGTTAAACTATAATAGATATAGTTTAAAGAACTTATTCATTGGTTTCAATGTTCAGAGTACATAATAGAAAACAAGAAGAGAACATTTTTTAGAAAACAAGCAGAATAATTTACTGAAAACAAACATATGAACTATATTTTATATAGTTTATGAAGTTACTTACAGTGTATTTATTACAAAGTAACTTTTAAAAATTCTATGCATAATCATCAATATAGCATTTGTGAGACAATCTTCATTTACTTTTCTAAGTACCCAACAAGTCCTGAAATTATAACCAGAGTCTCCTGGAGGGAGAGCGTGACACTTGTATATAGATATATATGGGACTGAAAATCCCACACCTAAACTGCTAGCTACAGTTAGGCAGGCATGTATGGGGAGAGAAATGTCTTACCAATTGCGACGCCTGAAGAACATCGTTTTTAGGCGATCATAGGTCATCTAGTATGGTTATAATAACTCACAATTTGGCATTGAACAAAATGATTAGTGCATGAATAAGTAAACTTCACATAGTTTTATTTAATTATAAAACTATAACATAATATTTTAAAAGTACAGTTATACTAGCCAATTAAAAATACATGAGTTGCATACTAATAAAAGAATATAATACTATTTCAGTATAGAGAAAACATACTTTTCATGGTTTTATGATAACTAAACCACATTTTACTACTTTAGAGTACAATGACTTTCACACATTTTCTTACAAAATACTATAACAGAAAATATAGGATTTTTTGGGAAATACATGCTTACAATATCAAAGAACAAGAAACCAGATTTCAATTACAAACATACTTATGAAATCACCATCTTAATTCTTTTGAAAACTACTTGTATTCTCAGGGAAACAGTAAGACAAGTACAAACACAGCTTTGGAGAAGATAGAGATCTATAAACTCATGTCTTTTAAACTTGTATTTTGAGGTCATATACATTATGTTTTGAACATAGATGTAAAACTTATAACTTTCTAAATGCATTGGTTGTTGTACTTTGAATTACTATATTGCATTGTTGTGATACTATACATGATGTCCTCCACCTCCGAACGTTTCCGCCGTCCCAGTTTGGGGGTGTGACACCTAGTAATTGAGGCCACGACCTAGTCGGATTTTGTGTCTAGGTTTTGGGAGGAGTTCATGCCAGCTGTGGAGGTTCAGCAGCTAGCCACGGAGTTTGGGGATATAAGACAAACTACTGAGACGGTGGTGGAGATTACCGCCAAGTTTAGGGAGAGGGACTTATTGGTGCCCCAGTATGCGGGTGATGAGGAGATGAAGAAAACCTGGTACCATGATATGTTGAGAGCTAACATTCAAAAATATGTCAGCTATTCAGCATTCCTGACTTTAGATGAAATGATAGCCAAGGCATGAGAGAGGGAGATTGATATAGAGCACATCAAGAAGAGGAACGCAGAGATTGGGCAGACGATTGGGGTTTCGGTGAAGAAACACAAGGGATTTAATTCAACGTTGAAAGGCCAGCAGGGTCGGAGCCGCTGTGGAATATGCAGCAAGACGCATGAGGGAGTTTGCAGAGTAGAGGTATCGGGCGGCTATCGGTGCAGCAAGTTGGGACACTTTAGCAGGGATTGTACTGCCCCTACCCCACCATTCAGACATTAGACATACTTTGTTTTCACTATAATCAGCGAGGCCATAAAAAGGCCAACCACTCGAGATTGGTATCAGGAGCACTAGTGGCGACACCAGCTCCAATGAATGTAATGCCTGCTTCCTGCTATTCATTTAAATTATAATTTATTCATTTTTGTAGAGCAACTCGATGAGTTAGGAGCCCCAAACTCGTCGAGTAGAGATCGGAAGAGACACGGGTTTTTAAGTAACCTTCTCAACGAGTTAAGAGCCCTCAACTCGACGAGTAGGCTGGCAGGGGTGAAACCCTTATTTCAGGGTTTGCACACTATTTAAGCATCTTAATCCCCACATGTTGACCTCATTTTGCAGCCTCCAAGCCCCAAACCCTAAATCCAGAAACCCTAATGCATTTGTAAGCTTGTGAGCCATTTTTTGAGTGAAGCTTTGTGTGTATTGAAGCTTGTAAAAGAAGGAGAATCTTGGCGTTTCAAGAAGATGCTAGTAGATCCAAAGACTCCATTTCATTCTCATCATTTCCTGGTAAACAAGTCTCAAACTAGTTTAGTAACTTTTTAGATCTTGTTATTGTCATTTTATTGGGTTTTTGGTCTAAGAAGCATGACCTTTGGGAAATTGATATCCCAAGTGAGTATACCATCAGATCTAGAACCATGGAGGCTTTCATGGCATAAAAGTGCAAACTTTATAGCCATTGAAGCCCCATTCAAGCTATGGGATTTCATTTTGGCCTTTTAAGCTCCATAAGGCCATTAATAGAGAGAAATGTGAAAGCTTTACGTGTTCTTGTAGTGTCTAGGGTCCAGATCTCCATTTATATGCCTTGGTTTAGAGTATTGATGGCTTGTGAACCAAGATCTAGGTCCTAAAGAGTTAAGGTTTGAGCTAAATCCATTAAATAAGGGTATTAACGAGTAAAGTTGGAAACTTTACACTTAAAAGGACATTTCCAGTGTATATGAAAAGTATGAAGCTTAGATCTAAAGAGTATGGGCTTAATCCATTAAGATGTAGCAACAGACTGAAGATCTCGGTGAGTCCATAGAGGAATTTGACGTGTTGAGTCGATTTTTCCCGATTCTGTAAAGAGTAGAACTCAATGAGTCTGAGGAGGGACTCGACTAGTTGACTAGCTTTATCATGACTCGAGTAGCAAGGGAACTCGGCGAGTCAATGGGACGACTCCACGAGTTGAGTCAACCCAAAATGTTGACTTTGACCAATTAAAATGGTTATTTTACCATAAGAAGGATTATTAGATTTTGACTAGGTGTTATTGTGATAATGATAGTCATTAAAGATTCCTCACCATGAGATTTCACAGTCAGTTTTGCAAGGTGAGTTTCCTCCTGGTTTGAACGGGTCTAAGGCACCAAGGCTGGCTCGTATACGTTTTGATTAGTAGTTGAGTGTGGGTGAGGCCCGTATCTCATAGATAGTCGGGTGTGGGCAAGGTCCGTATTTCATAGCATTATTTGAGTATGGATATAGGACTTATTGATAGATTTGATTATACTTGTTGTTTGTGTGATACTTATATGCATGCTTAGTATCTTAGTGTGGGCCTGGCCAATATCTCATAGTTAGTCGAGTGTGGGCTGGGCACGTATCCTGTAGTTAGTCGAGTGTGGGTGTGGCCCGTATTTCGTAGCCATCGGATTGTCGGTGGGGCTCGTATCTCCTAGTTAGCAGAGTCTAGGCAGGGCCCGTATCTCCTTGACTGTGGGTGGGGCCCGTATCTCCTAGTAGCATGATTATGTGTATGGTATGTGGTAGTTTGGGAAGACTCACTAAGCTTCGTGCTTACAATTTTCAGTTTTTGGTTTCACGTACTTCCGGTATCAAGGGGAAGAACTCGGGATGACTGCAGTGCACACACAATTTGATTAGCCTGAGATGTTTATACTATGATTTATTTGACATGTGACTGATATGCATACACTATGTTGATACTTGAGATATTACGGTTCACGTTTTAATAAATGATATTTGGTAATACTGGTTTAAATAAATGAAATTTTTGGACCGTATTTTTGGGATATTTCAAGTTGGTATCAGAGCCTTGCTTTGAGGCATTCGAGCACACTCTCAGGTGTGTCTGAACTTAAACTGAGGACTTGGTATAAGATTTTTAAAAGAAAAACCATCTTTCCAAAAAGTATTTTGAAAAGATAAAAGGGTGTGGTGCATGCAATCAGCCGAGCTCAAGTAAGTACTCCCAAATTACACATACAAGTTTTTGTTATGATATGTTTATGAGAACTACATGCTAGATTAGGGCTAAGGATCTTGGAAGGATGCCTTATGTGCCTGTTATATGTGTATGAGCTTTATGAACAGCATGCTAGTACTGATTAGTCATTGAATATGATAGCCTGACTAGAATATGCTTGATTATGTTTACTCAATGCTCGAATGTTGCTTGCTTTATGCTTTTAGGAGTTCTAGTTATCTTTAACTAACTATTAAACGAATATGTTAAGTTATAAATTACGAGGACTAAATAATTTAGAAGGTTATGTTTAGCTCTACTTCGCAACTCTTGTTTAAGTCCAACCATTGTAGGGTAGGACCTCTCATTCGAAAAAAAATATCTAGTCTAAGTGATATCTAATGGTATTCACGAGCTAGTTATGGGGGGATAGCTGGGACTTCCTATGTAGTTGATAGCGGAGAGTGGGTCCATGATTACCCTAGGGCAAGCCTAGGATGATATTAGTATGAGAACAGCAGTAGCAGTATAAGGGACTTAGGGGAGTCAATGCAGTTCTTGAGGAAAGTATGGATAGATGTGGAAGATAGTATGTGTGACATTCCCAATATTCATCTAAATTGATTTAGGTTTATTCAGTATCCGAAATTATCATATATTATCAAATATACTCTTAACACGCATTTCAGGCAATAAAAAATATTTCACACACAAACATATATTTAATACTTTAATCAATAATTATACTAAAATCAGGCTCATGAAAGTAACTATTCACTCACTTGGCTAGTTAGTGTAGAGTAACTATTATCGTGGCATCAAGCTTAGCACTGATTTCCAATTTATTATATTGCCGAAACCTTATCTATTTTTATACTCCTTGGTCTCTAAAAACGTCTTTATGATATATTTATTTTTTTATAGAAACTATTGATCGTTTACCTATTTATACTCAAAATTTGAATATCCTCCATACAATCTAAAGGCTTAATCATCAACATTATTGGCACGATATCTCAAGAGTTAATATGTCTCCCTCTAAATAAACATGTAATGCCTTTTTATTGTACGATCACATATTTAAAAAACACGTCTTATTTTTAATTAATAAAATATGTACAACCTTTCTTTTATTTTACTAACCTATCTTGGTTTGCAATTTACAAATTATAGTTACAGTTATGGTCCCTCAGTTATTCTTGTATTGACACAATATATCCTTCAAGTTACAGTATAGCCCCTTATCTATTTATTGATAAAATCATTATACCCTTTATAAAAAAAATCTTATCCAAATTTATAATCAATAACTAACGTCGTAAAAAGTACTCGGTCAATTATTATCGAAAAATAGGTGTTACGGAAAAATTCTCGTTTCACTACTTGGGTTCACCCTAACATGTATTTAGACCAAATACATCTTATTTAGTTTGAGATTTTACAATCGTTACAATTTTCGTTAAGATTATTTATCCTAAATAATCTTCTATTTAAAAATGTTGATTTATCACTTTTCGATAAGTTTATAACAAGATTTATACAAATATTACATACCTATAATATTTTTCCACATAACACGTATATAATAAAGAAGTATTTATACAACCTGTAACGCATACAAAGAAAATTTATCATGTTTGAGGATTTTAATTATTTGATAAACAAATATTTATTATTATTATCCGCTTAACGTCTAGTCTAACTCTCGGGCGTTATAATTCTCCCCCACTTACGATGATTTCTTCCTCGAAATGACAAACTCAACGATAGTTGTATAAATCTCTTTACCATTTTGAAATGTTATGTTAGTTATAATACCGTAATTAAACATTTAGAAATCTGAACACGTAAATTTTCTAGATCCGGTAGACAAGAAACCATAAATCCGATTAAATAATGGCATCATAAAGCATCACAAATCATTTAGCACATAAAGCAATTTAGGTATCTTCCCTAAATGAGCTAGTGCTCGAGTCTATTCAGGTGTATTTCCTAAATATAGTAGACACACTCCTCACGATCATCGCTTAACTTTCTAAGTTTAAGTCTAGAAATAAATTCTTATTCCTAGTTCGCTTAAACTAATGGTCTATACCAACTGTGACATCCCCGAATTCACGATCATTTGAAATAAATTATTTACGCTTACTTAAAATCAGAGTATCCATTTTTAAAAGTAGTATTGCGGAATTTGTTCCCAAAAAAACATTATAATAATATAAGCAAAGTATTTCCGAAAAATGTATTTTATTTATATTAAAACTTTGGGATATCATCGTCAATAGAGAAACATAATCATAAACAAACCTTACATTCATTTACACTAGCGATTTACATCTCGTTTAATCTCTCACTGTAATCAAACTTCGTATCGACACCTGTCACAGAAATAAACTTAATGGTTAGGTTGGGAAACCTGGTGATTAATAGGGATTTCAATCCTACAATGTTATATCATATATATTTTAGAACTCACAATATATACAATTTCATCTCATATAAACAAATTTACCCCACCTCGTCGATCCTCACAACGATACGAATACATACTCTCGGATCTAAAATTAATGGCTTTACCTAATCCATACTCCCGGATCAGGTATGTCAATTCCATTCTCTCGGATAAATGAAAATGATTTTGCCTAATCCATACTCTCAGATCTAAAATTAATGGTTTACCTAATCCATACTCTCGGATCAGGTATGTCAAATTCATGCTCTCGGATCAATGACAAATGATTTTGCCTAATCCATACTCTCGGATCTAAAATTAATAGCTTTACCTAATCCATACTCCCAAAACAGTTATGTCAAATTCATTCTCTCGAAAATGACAAATGATTTTTCCTAATCCATAATCTCGGATCTAAAATTAATGGCTTTACGTAATCCATACTCCCGGATCAGGTATGTCAAATTCATGCTCTCAGATCGATGACAAATGATTTTGCCTAATCCATACACTGGGACTAGGGATGAATGACTATGTCTAATCCTTGATCTCGGATTAATGACAAATTTTCAAGTTTGACCCTCTGTATATATCTCACCCGTACTCATAAGGATATACTACCCGATATTCGTCTCTCCTAATTTAGGTTTATTCTGTTTCCTAAATTATCATATATTATCATATATGCTCCCACGTATTTCAGGTAATCACAAATATCTCACACACAAACATACATTTAATATTTTAATCAATACTTGTATTAAAATCATGTTCATTAAAGTAAGTATTCACTCACTTGGCTAGTTAGAGCAGACTAACTAGTGTCGTGACATCAAGCTTAGCACTGATTTCTAACTTATTAACTTGCCAAAACATTATCAATTTTTATACTCCTTAATAGCACAAAACGTTTTTATGATATATTTATTTTTTTATAGAAATTATTGATCATTTGCTTATATATACTCAAATTTTGATTATCCTCCGTACAATCTAAAGGTTTAATCATCAACATTATTTAAACGATATCTCAAGAGTTAATACGTGTCGCTCTAAATAAACATGTAATTCCTTTATATTGTACGATCACATATTTAAACAACACATGTTATTTTTAATTAATAACATATGTACGACCTTTCTCATATTTCTTACATTATCTTGGTTTGCAATTTACATATTATAGTTATATTTATGGTTCCTCAGTTATTCTTATATTAACAAAATATATTCTTTAAGTTATAGTATAGCCCCTTAACTATTTATTAATAAAATCATTATACCCTTTATAAAAAAAATATTATCCAAATTTATGATCAATAACTAACGTCGTAAAAAGTACTCTGTCAATTATTATTGAAAAACGGATGTATCGGAAAACTTATCGTTTCATTAATTGGGTTCACCCTTAAATGTATTTAGACCAAATACGTCTTATCTAATTTGAGATTTTACAATCGTTACAATTTTCATTAAGATTATTTAGCCTAAATAATCTTCTATTTAAAAATGTTGTTTTATCACTTTTCGATAAGTTTATAACAAGATTTATATAAATATTACATACCCATAATATTTGTCCACATAACACGTATATAATAAATAAGTATTTATATAACATGTAACACATACGAAGAAAATTTATCTTGTTTGAGGATTTTAATTATTTGATAAAAAAATATTTATTATTATTATCCTCTTAACGTCTAGCCTAACTCTCAGGCGTTACATTATGGGCACGTACTACTGAAAACAGGGGATCGATACTCGAATCAAGGAAGGCTGAGAGGAACCCAGGAAACATATAGTATGTTAGATCCCTCGAGTTGTGATGTATATACTGATGTTTGTTATGGTGTATTTTCAGTATGGTGACCCTACACACTAGGCTAATCGCCAGTTCAGGTTCCAGTGAGGGATTAGGCTCGGGCCCTAGAGCCGGTCAGGTCGATGAGCAAATGAGAGAGTTCATTTCATCTCAGGTCACACGCAATATTTTAGACCAGACTCCTGTGATCTTTGGTACAAGCAAGGAGGGTATCTTGAAGTTTTTGGATGAGAGACTGAGTACATTCCACGCTGAGGTGGCGGCCATGATGGGTGACACACGATGACCTTCAGGGAGTTACGATCTTGTGGAGCTCCAGACTATCATGGGGCTCAGACCCCATTGCTAGCAGCAGATGGTTGGCTGATGTCGCCAATGCCTTTCGTACAAGCTGATCTCTCGAGGGGTACCAGGTCTGACTTGCTTCCTGTCTTCTGAAGGATAAGGCCTGTGACTGATAGGAGGAGGTCGGACATGCCATTAGATTCGATGCAGCTCTTAATGTGATGACTTTGAGCGAATTTTCGGCTAGGTTTAGAGACGAATGTGCACCTGTGATTGAGGTGCAACAGCTTACTAGGGAATTCCAGGATCCACGACAGATGACTGAGACGGTGATGGAGATCATCGTTGTGTTCAGGGAGAGGGCCCTTCTCATTCCGCAGTACGTTGCAGATGAGCAGATGAAAAAGGCTTGATATCATGAGATGTTGAGGAGCGATTTCCGGCAGTTTGTGAGCCGATCCAGCTGCAAGACGCTGGAGGATATGATTGTCAGGGCTAGAGAGAGAGAGAGAGATCGAATTTAGAGATTTAGAGGAAAAGGAAACCAGATGCGGCATCTGGTATAGAGGTTTCGGGAAAGAAGACTAAGGTAGAATTCTACATGGTTAGAGTTCTTGGTATACTTTAAATGCATGTTCTACTCAACCCAAAACATGCTAGAGCTGGATAACCAGTTTCTGATGTTGAAAAACGACAACATGTCAGTTTATGAGTATACCAATGCCTTCATGGACAAGATGGAGTTTTCTTTTCGCATCATCCCTGACGAGCTAAGAAAAAATTATAATTATACAAAGGGACTGCCATGGGAGTACATTGTGCCAGTACGCCAGGCACCTACTCTTGAGGCGGGCATCTGGGATGCTAAGTCTGTTGAAGAAATGATCAAAGACAGAACCACCAACAAGGTTGAAGTTGGAGAGAAGAGGAAATTTGAGGGATCTTCAAGGTTCAACAAAAAAGCAGGTTCTTAAAGTCTAGTTCTAAGAAGTTTGGAGGAGGAGGAAATGCAAAATGGTGTGACAAGTGCAAAAAGAAACACTCTGGAAAATGTGGCTAGGAGGTGACTTGTTTGAAGTGTGGGGAGAATGGAAATTATGCCAATGAGTGTACATTCAACAAGGTGTGTTACAGATGTAATGAAGAAGGGCATATTTCTAGGGACTGCCCGAAGAGGATATAGGCAACAATGCCTAATGTTCCGCCAAGGCCTAGGGAAAGAGCATTCCAGATGACCTTGGAAGCAGCAATGGATGAAGCAGATGTCGCTTCAGGTACTTTTCTTGTAAATGGATTGTTTGCCAGTATATTGCTTGATATTAGAGCTAATTACTCCTTTATATCACAAAAATTTGATGGAAGATTAGCATTTCCTGTAAATAAACTAGATAATGCTCTAGTTATAGAAGTTGCTAGTGGGAAATTCGTACATGTTAGCAATTGCATTAAAAACATCGTCATTGACTTGAACAAGAATAAATTCCATGAAGATTTGTTACCCGTTGAGTTGAACGGTTTCAAAATAATACTAGGAATGGATTGACATAATGTGAACGATGCCGAGATATTATGCAGGAAGAAGATGGTGAGAGTAAACTCACATGAAAAATATTCATTTATGGTGTATGGGGACAAACGCAGAGTACATTTTGGAATCATTTCCCTGATGAAAGCTAGAAATTGTTTGTCTAAATGATGCACATCATACTCGGAATTTATGATCGATGCAAAGAGAGACATGAAAGAAATGCAAAGGATAATAGTGGTGTGTGACTATCCGGAAGTCTTTCTCGAAGATCTTCATAGATTGCCCCCTGATAGACAAGTAGAGTTTAGAATATACTTTTTGCCAAGATTGATGCCGATTGCGAAAGAGCCCTACTGATTAGCACCTTTCGCTTATGATGCAAATTCAGGAGTTGTTGGAAAAAAGTTTCATTACACTTAGTTCTTCACCCTGGAGAGCTCCAGTGTTATTCGTGAAGAATAATGATGGGAGCATGAGAATGTGCATAGACTATAGAGAACTGGACAAGGCAACGATAAAGAACAAGTATCCATTTCCAAGGATTGATGAGATATTTGATCAGCTGCAAGATTCGAGGTATTTCTCAAATATTGATCTTAGGTCAGGATATCATCACTTGAAGGTGAGAGAACTAGACATTGAGAAGACTGCATGCATAACAAGATACAAAAACTATGAGTTCTTAGTTATGTCATTTGGACTAACCAATTCTCCAACAACATTTATGGATTTGATGAACAGTGTTTGTAAACCATTCCTAGATAACAAAAGTATTAGAAGTATTGAAAAAGGAAAAGTTGTACGCAAAGTTCTCCAAATATGATTTTTGGATTCGAGAAGTCCAATTCTTGGGTCATGTGGTTAACCAGGAAGGAATAATGGTTGATCCAACAAAGATTGAAGATGTGATGAAATGGAAACAACCAAAAAGTCCTACCGAGATGTGTAGTTTTCTAGGATAAGCTGGATATTACCGAAACATTATTCAAGGCTTTTGTTCGATAGCTACTCCATTAACAGCTTTGACACATAAGGCAGCTACATATATATGGAGTGAGAAACATGAAGAATCATTCTAGAAATTAAAGAAAAAGTTGCCTGAAGCACCGATTCTTTCTTTACCTGATGCATTTGTAGACTTCTCAGTCTATAGAGATGAAACTGGAGTTGGGTCAGGTTGTGTTTTGACCCAGAGAGATAAAGTGATAGCATACACATCTCAACAATTGAAAGACCACGAAAAGAACTACCCCACTCATGATCTGGAGTTGGCAGTGGTAGTATTCGTATTAAAGATATGGAGGCATTATCTTAATAGCACAAAATAAAAACTATTTCCTGATCATAAAAGTCTCCAGTATCTCTTTGATCCAAAGGAATTGAATATGAGAAAACGATGCTGGATAGAGTTACTCAAGGATTATGATTGTGAGACACTTTACCACCCTGGTAAAGCAAATGTTGTAGCTAATGCTCTAAGTCGAAAAGTAAACCAGGAAAAAAGAATTATTTGAGTATTATGTGATTTACGTGTAAATTAGGTGCAACATGCGTGCTTATAACAATGTAATAAAATAGGAATAAAATACGCTTCTAAAATAAAATAATAATTAGACCCAATATCTTTGAATAAAATTGAAGTAGTCGTAACAAGGATTCCAAAGATATAAGGAACGCTGAAATCGGACTTATAACGAAGAAATATGAACCATCGAATTTTTTGCGATTAACCAACATGGCTCCACGTATCGTAAAAAGTAAATCTTTGACGAAATACTTTTTAGCCTTAGAGATCTAAACGAAAGTCATAGTAAATGTTAAACCGAGAACATGCATGTAGAGAACTTCCAAATCTGGCTTCATTAGAGGAAGTTATAATTTTTCTAAGATTCAATGTAGCAGTATAAAGTCCGAAAATTGAATTTTATATCGATCAATTTTTAGCCGACACAACCAAAACAATAATTGAAGATCTCATTAATAGAAACTCAATGAAATAAAGACAGTTTAAAGACAGTCGAAAACAGACATTGGATGACAAAGTTATGATTTTTTAACGAACTTTAACTATCTAAGCCTTTTAAAATATAACTTTAAAAATTAAGGTCAAAATTAGAAAACAGAGTCTAGATGAAAGTTGTAGACCAGGCCGATACCTATGCATGGATATAAAGAACATGAAAAATAGAGCTCGTATGCGAAACTTACAGATTTTAGAAGATAATTAAATTTTGGATTAAACCAACAACTGACACGTGGCAAGATCTAGGCCACAACTTCTTCCCCACGGCTTGGAACAAGACTGCAATACCTGGAACACTACGCACATAACAATTTTTGAGTACGCCCAGCATAACCCATAAATACCCATCACTCCCAGCGTAATTCTTGAGTACATCCCGCGTATTTGGGTGTTGGTAGCTTAAAAATGGAGCTCAAACATCACTATTTTCTCACATATTTCTATCCAATTCTCTACCAAACACCCCAAATCATCAAATCCTTTCCCTAGGGACTCCTAGGTGTTAGAAAAAAAAATCCTCAGAGCGCTGGAAATCCCAGAGAGTAGAGATTTCAGGTCAGAAGTTCTGCCCCGGCAGAGTCTGGTTTCTCACTAGACCACCTGTAAGTTGAGTTATTCTTACCGTACTTTAAGTATAACTTATGCTTAAGTTCATTATCGCTATTATGAACCTAAAAACAAGATTTATCTATGATTCCAAGTCGTTATACTAATTGATCTACTTATGTGCATGATGTCTAGGTTGGTTTTAGTGAGGTGTTTAAAGTGGAATTTCTAAACAGTATACTTCGTATACCACACGGACCCTACCTCCGATACGATCCTACCTGGTTGTTCCTTAATTGATAGATCTTGAAGAACACTTTGATTTAATCATAAATCTAGACTAATAATTAGTTGCAATAAATAAAAGACAAAGACTTAGTGATAATGACACTAGGTATCATCAAAGGAAAAGACAATTGTAGGAAGAGAAGCGTTGCCCGAATGACGAGTCGTCACTTTAACAAGTGAGTGTATAGTTACTTTCATCTTACACATAGATATGAAGTATTTAATATAAATTACCTGCTATATGTGTCTGTTATTTGTGTTCTTGATATCTATGCTAGATGAATGATTTATACATGTTTTACTGGATTTAAACAGTATATGTATTTTATACCCATAATTATGTTCGGTAATGATGGGTAAACGATATAGATGATGAAAGATGAAATAAATGATGAGAGGCCATGATTTTAAAGTTGATCAAGTCATCTAGCGTAGTATAGATGATGACCACGAACTATTATAGACAGTCTACTGGAACGCTGACAGGCTCGCAACTTGTAGGTGTTTGTAAATGACATGTTCACCATGTGTACTCCATCCCCCTCATGGTTGCTTACTAACATATATTTTTGCGGAATCCCCTAAGCATTATTGTCAATATCAAAGAAAATCCTTAGGCTAGGTCCCTTAAATTAGATACTTTAGGGAAAGAAAGTAAGGATAACGGGAACGGGTAATTAATGTGCACAAAAGTACCCACTAATTTTAATATTTATAACCTAACAAAGTTAGACTAACTATGCACCTATATGCAGTGTACCTAGTCAGATTATAGTATAGATTAGGTAAGTCCGGTATCGATCACAGGGAACGGTGTTACTAATTAATCTACTTGCTATCAAATTAACCTAATTATTAACAAGTTTAAAAAAGGTTTTTCTAATTTTAAAAGATCAGACGATTTTAACTAAAATTCAATCAATAAGTGAAAACACTCTTGTTTAGTTCGAATCCACTTCGTCCTTATGGCTAGCTAATAATTATGGATTATCAAGTTGGTTAATATTATATTAGTAACTTAGGTCTAACTTTACCAATAATTAATTAATTCATGTAAAACTATGTATAGCCACACACAATTAAACACAAAACCAATTATGATTGTGAATATGCTATGAAAGATTTATTATGCAAACATAATTATAATCATAATCTATGTTCTCTAGCACAGGCAAATTTATTTACTTTAATTAGTAACAAGGATTGGTCAATCTTAGCTCTAACAATTTAATGTTCACTAAATCACTAGGTAAACAAGTTCGTGCAGTTCATGGTCATTAAGCTACACAGAACCTGAAATTAAGCAACTAAAGAAAGAAAACATAAGCATGATAGGTAACTATAAATCAAACACAAGCAATTTACAAACTAAATAAATCCATGTAAAATTAAACTATTCATAAGTTAGAAGCTTCATCTAGCTAAACAAGACTAGCTAGATTCAGCTGCTTATAATAGTAACTAGCAAACAAACACAAACTAAATAGTTAAACATGTTCATAAGTATCAAATAAGTGAACTAAATTATGAACCTCTACTCCTTTGGTGTTGGAAACCTTTTTCCAAAACTTCTCCTCTGCTAAAAATCAGCTTCTGGAAACCCTCCAATCATGCAAAAGTCCCACAAGTCATAATAGCCAAGAGTATTTATAATATTCGAATTTTCACAGGCCACATCGTGACAAGCGTTCCACGACGTGATCCATAAGTTATCCGTATTCGCCAAGGATTCTTTCTTCGCGTGCTTATCTTCTGGGAGGATCGAGTCCACGTCGTGGCAGAAGGCTCCACGACGTGATTTCGGTTGAATCCATGAATTTCTTCATCTTTTATACTCGAAGTCTCCAATGTTCCATATATTGTCACTTCTGGTCCCTCTCTTCAAAAATGGTTTATTTTGGCTGTAGGTAACATTTTATTCTTATAAGTACCATAATTCTATGCAAATAACAAAAATATTAATAAAAATGAAGATCAATATTGCCTAAAAATATGTATAAATATGTCAATATCAAAATATCCCACACTTAGACTTTGCTAGCCCTCAAGGAAATCTACATAATTTAAATCTAAACCTTCATTACTAGCATCACATAGATCAATCCATTTCCAACTCAGCCAGTATGCTAAGACCTCAATGCATGCATTTGTGTCTAAATTTTTTCCTAAATGACCCCCCCCCCCCCGCGGCATACTTTAAATACTCACAATTTTCATAAACAATCACCCATTTCTTCCGAACAATGCTCATTTTATGCAACCCTACAAATCCATCCCCAGAAATCCTACTTAACCTCAAAGTATTTTTGTAAAGCTACTCAAGCATACATAAACTAGAGAATTACAACCTTAAGATGCCATCACTTGGAGCTCTTGAATTCTTCACTTTCCATGATATTTGCTCTTTAATTTTTTTGAATTCACCTTTTTCATGATTTTTGGCATCTTCAACTTTTAGAATTTTGATCTTTTGATCTTCAAACTTGATAGCTCCAAAATTCTTTAATTTTTCACTTTTCGGTAATTTCTCTCTCTTTTGTTTACATGTATAAGTCACTTTTTTCACTCAAAACACTACAAAAATTAAGCAAAGGCGCTTAACCTAAACCTTTCTAGGTTAAGACATAGCTTTCCTGGATAGATTTCTAGTTTAGGCTGCTAAACATATTGCATTCCTCAAACTAAGCGGGGTTATGTTTTTGTTCCATGATTTCACTAAAATAAGGGAGGCCACAAATGCAATGTCACACCCCCAAACCTGAACGGCGGAAACGTTCGGGAGTGGATGACTTCATGTGGTAGCGTAACAAATGAATACATAGTAAAGAAAGCAATACAACCATTATATATATATAATTGAAAGTTTACATTTGTCAAAAGTTACATGTTCAAAACCAATTACAATATAATGTCAAAATACGAGATTAAGCTGGCGCCGCAGCATCCCTTCATCAAAAGCGTAATGAATACCTAAAATTACTGATTTCCTGGGACATACAAGTAAAATTTGAAAGAGTAGATCAGCATTTAAGCTGGTGAGTTTCATAAGTATTTAAGTGACAATGTTTGTATGAAATAAAATGTTTTGTCTTTGTTTGGTTGTGTTTAGAAAATCCTATATTTTCTACTAGTATAAAAGTAGCCTTCACTCAAGACCAATGTTTGTTTCTAAAAATGTATGTAAGTGTAAAACAACCAATGTGTTTGAAAACCTTGTAAATCAATGCATTTTTAATACCCCATGTGAGTTTTATAACCATACTATTGACTCGGAATGCCTATACTCAACGTTCTTCAGGCGTTGGAATGTTATGACGTTTGTCACCCCAAACGGTGGACTGCAACTAACAATCAGGGCGCGGGTTGTCAATCCCGTATAGATCTATACACAAACACCATGCTCCCCCTTCAAGGGATTCTGGTATATAATACAGGACTCGAAATGTGTACTCGAACGTACATGAAGTTAGTGTCTCACAAAACCGTGGTATAAAAACAGATCTACTTGTTAAAATGTTACGTTTGTTCTTGTATACGAAAGTGACTTCTTAAAATTCATGTTTCTAGTACATAAGAGTTAGAAATTTGTTCGTAAAACTATACCTATTATAGTTTTCTAAAAGTGTGTCTCGTTTGTTTAGGAATACCAAGAAAAGGAATCATTTGTTATGAAAGCATAGATTTTCGGTGTAGAGTCTAAGAATGATAAGTATAATCTAAGAAGGTTTAGTTTATACATGCATTACAACAAATTTATATTTCAAAAGATAGAATGCTATTTTAACATATGTTATATATATATATATATATATGAAAGTTCCTTAAAAGTTTGTAAATTTCATGTGATTTGGATATATAAAAGCATATAAAAGAGTTCTTTATGTAACACACGATAATACTCGTGTGTTTTACTTGTAATCCCCTCCTTGAAAGCATATAAAAGAATTTATAGAACCTTTAAAAGGTAAATTAAGGGGTATGAACTCACTTGAAAGTTTCGAGATAGCGAGATGGAAAACCGGGCAGAGTTTCGTCTCGGGAAACGGATTTTTCTCTGGATTCTCGGGAGTAAAATCGACCCTCGGGACTTGAGCAAAAAGACCAGAGCTTCGGGTTTGAACGGGCACGGAAAACGAGGCAATATCGTGAAAGAAAGGAGAGAAATGAGCATTTTTCTGGGAAGCCCTCGCATGCTATTTATAGGAGGGCCTGAGAAGCCTCGTACGCAGCGCGTACGCGTACGTCATGCATGACCGAAGCCTCGACTGCCTCGGCTTCGGATGGGACGGATCAGTCTGCCGGGTCGGATGGGACGGCGGGTCGGACGGGTCGGTCGGATGGGCGGGTCGGACGGGTCGGTTGCCTCGCATAGGGTGACGTGGACGATTCGAGGCCAAGTCCCTCGGGTACACAGGTCGTACAGGAGTACGCAGCGCGTACCTCGGATGAGGACGCTGACTCCTCTTCGGATTATGCTTGAATTTTGAATTAAATAAATATACAAGTTATTTAATAAACTTCAAAAATTCATATCTTCTTCATACGAACTCCGTTTTCGATGGTCTTTATATCCACGCGTAGGTGAGACTACACTCTACAACTTTCGTTTAGATTCCGTTGGCAAATTCCGAAATTATTTTTATTATTTTTTTATTAAAATGACGTGATTAAGGAATTTCTTTTAAAAATTCATAACTTCTTTATCTGACGTCGGTTTTTGCCAGACTTTTACCGTTGAAATACCATTGTCGAGACCTTCGATTCTCGTTTTGGTCATTCCGGCCAAATGTCGCTCGATCTCCGATTTGAGTTTTTAGCTGTCTGTTGCTAAGCTGAACTTGGAAAACTCATAACTTCAATATACGAAGTCGGATTTGGGCGTTCTTTTTACGTACGGTCATGGTTTAATGATATTTAAACATAGAAGAATTTAAATAGAAACTTTTTGGATATTTTATTATCAAAGTTAATTTTATTAACTCAAAAATGTTTACAATACTTGACCTATTAGGCCATTACAAAGAGTTGAAATATCGGGTTGTCACATCATCCCCCCGTTAGAGAGAATTTCGTCCCGAAATTTAGAGTAGTAAAGATACTAGTGAACATGAAAGAGATGAGGGTACTTTTGTTTCATCTGATCTTCGCGTTCCCATGTGAATTCAGGTCCCCGCTTGGCGCTCCAGCGAACCTTCACGATGGGTATGCGACTTTGTTTTGTTTGTTTGACCTCTCGGTCCATGATTTCTACTGGTTCTTCCACAAAGTTGAGGCTCTCGTTGATCTCGATCTCGTCGAGTGGAATAACAAGAGTCTCGTCGGATAGACAATTTTTCATGTTTGAAACATGGAAGGTCGGATGGATGTTACTAAGTTCGTGCGGTAGGTTAAGCTTGTAAGCCACAGGGCCGATTCTGGCAAGAATCTCGAAAGGCCCTATGTATCTTGGATTTAGTTTCCCACGCTTTCCAAAGCGTATTAAACCCTTCCACGGTAAGACCTTTAATAAGACGTGGTCTCCTACCTGGAATTCTAAAGGTTTCCTCCTTTGGTCAGCGTAGCTTTTCTGTCGGTCTCTAGAGGCTTTCAATCGCTCACGAATCTGAACGATCTTCTCTGTCGTTTCTTGTATGATTTCCGGACCGGTGAGAGTGCTTTCAGGAACTCTTCCTTTAGCTAACTGGGTATCGCCAACTTCAATCCAGCACAGAGGGGATCTGCACTTTTGACCATAGAGGGCTTCGAACGGAGCAGCCTTTATGCTTGTATGATAACTACTGTTGTATAAAAATTCGACAAGGGGTAAATGGATATCCCATGCCCTTCCAAAGTCAATCACACAGGCTCTCAGCATAATCGTTCTCTCACTCTGCCCGTCTGTTTGTGGGTGGTAGGTTGTACTCATGTCTAGCTTAGTCCCTAGGGAACCTTGTAGTGACTGCCAGAATCTTGAAGTAAATCTACTATCTCGGTCGGAGATAATGGATATCGGAACACCATGCAGTCGCACTACTTCCCTTAAGTAAGTTCTTGTAAGCTTTTCCATTTTGTCAGTCTCCTTGATGGGTAGGAAATGCGCGGATTTGGTCAACCTATCGATGATGGCCTATATGGTATTAAGTCCACCCGTCGTCTTGGGCAACTTGGTTATGAAGTCCATAGTGATCCGTTCCCATTTCCATTCTGGTATATCCGGTTGTTGTAGTAATCCTGAAGGTTTCTGATACTCGACCTTAACCTTAGTGCAAGTAAGGCATTTACTTACGAAGGTAGCAATTTCTGCTTTCATGTTAGGCCACCAGTACAAGTTTTTAAGATCCAGATACATCTTATCTGAACCCGGGTGAACAGAATACCTCGTGTTGTGTGCCTCAGTCATTATTACGTCTCTGAACCCGCCATGTTTTGGCATCCAGATTCGGTCCATAAGATAATATGCTCCGCCACCCTTGACTTCTAGATTCTTTTCCATTCCCCGCAGGGATTCACCCGCCACGTTTTCAGGTCGCAAAGCTTCCATTTGTGCCTCTTTAATTTGGGTGGATAAGTGGGAATGGATAGTCATAGTCAGAGATCTGACCCTCCGACCAGTGTATTCCTTTCGACTGAGGGCGTCAGCTACCACGTTGGCCTTGCAAGGATGATAACGAATTTCGCATTCGTAGTCATTGAGTAACTCAACCCATCGTCATTGCCACATGTTGAGTTCCTTCTGATCAAAAATGTGTTGAAGGCTCTTGTGATCGGTGAAAATAGTGCTCTTTGTTCCGTATAAGTAGTGTCTCCAGATCATCAGAGCAAATACCACTGCTCCTAACTCAAGATCGTATGTTGTATAGATCACTTCGTGTGTCTTAAGCTGTCGGGAGGCATAGGCAATAACTTTCCCTCTCTGCATAAGAACACAACCAAGTCCTTGGTTTGACGCATCGCAATACACTACGAAGTCTTCTATCCCTTCAGGGAGGGATAGTATCGGTGCGGTGTACAAGGCCTGTTTCAGTGTTTGGAACGCCTTCTCTTTTTTTGCTTCCCAGTCGAAGGCTATGCCTTTCTGGGTTAATGTAGTAAGAGGTTTCGCAATGCTAGAGAAGTTCTTTATAAATATGCGATAGTAGCCAGCGAGACCTAGAAATTGACGAATTTCTGTAGGTGTCTTTGGTGCCGACCAGTTCTCGATGGCTTTGATTTTGGAGGGGTCCACGTGTATCCCTTTCTCGCTAACCACGTGGCCCAAAAATTCGACTCTTTGAATCTAAAATTCGCATTTAGAGAACTTCGCATAGAGTTTCTCCGATCGTAGTGTTTCGAGGACTTTTCGTAGGTATTGACTATGCTCTTCCTTACTTCGGGAGTAGATAAGTATATCATCGATAAAGACGATGACGAACTGATCTAAGTAGGGACGACATACCCTATTCATTAGGTCCATAAATACTGCTGGTGCGTTGGTTAATCCAAATGGCATTACGACAAATTCGTAGTGCCCATAACGAGTTCGGAAAGCTATCTTGGGAATATCCCCCTCAAGTACCCGTAATTGGTGATATCCGGATCGTAGATCTATCTTCGAGAAGTAGTTTGCTCCTTGAAGTTGATCAAACAAATCGTCAATGTGGGGTAGGGGATAACGGTTCTTGACAGTAAGTTTGTTCAGCTCTCTGTAGTCGATGCACATACGGAACGATCCGTCCTTCTTCTTTACGAACAAGACCGGTGCTCCCCAAGGTGAGAAACTTGGTCTTATGAATCCTTTTTGCAGGAGTTCGTTAAGTTGACTGGAAAGTTCTTGCATCTCTGCTGGTGCTAGACGATAAGGCGATTTCGCTACTAGGGTAGCCCCTGGAACTAAGTCGATTCTGAATTCGACTTGGCGTTGTGGTGGTAATCCTGGTAGTTCTTCTGGAAAGATATCACGAAAATCGCGTACTTCTGGAATGTTTTGATGTCCTTTAGTTCCTGGCTTGTATCGATGATGTGCGCTAGGAATGCTCGACAATCCTTCCGTAAACATTTTCGAGCCTGGATGCATGAAATGATACGAAGGTTCGTACTTGATTTGTCACCGTAAATCACTAATGTTTCGTTGTTAGGAAGATTAAGGCGAACTAATTTTTCAAAACACATAATGTCGGCGCGAAGAAGACTTAACCAATCCATACCGACTATGATGTCAAAACTTTTAATAGGAACCGGCATAAGATTGATTGAGAAAGAATGACCGTCTAAAGTTAACGTACAGTCCTTGTATATGTAGTTAGTGTTTTCGGTTATTCCGTTGGCCATCTCTACAGTGAATGATTTTTCTAGTTTGCTTGGTTTAGGTTTAAGTAAGTGAATAAAGTTTTGACTCACGAAGCTTCTCTCCGCTCCACTATCGAATAATATGCATGCATATGAATTATCGAGGAGGAACGTACCAGCAACTACAGTTGAGTCTGCTATAGCTTCATCGTGGCCTATAGTCAAAACTCGTCCTACGCCGCTGGTGCCTGTTGTCTTGGGGCAGTTCCTCCTGTAGTGGCCCACCTCGCCACAACCGTAGCAAGTCTGGCCTATACCTGCACTGGGAACTTGAGTGATCGGCCTTGCGGGATCCTTGCAGAAATGGGCTGTTTGTCCCTTTCTGTTGCAGTTGGCGCACTGCATTTCCCGACAAGGTCCATGGTGGTGGTAAGTGCATTTGGTGCACTTTGGACGGTTACCTTCATAAGGCTTTGTTGGGTAGGTGATTGTAGGAGTTGTAGTAGGTACCGTGACAGCATTTACCGCAACCAATGGTTTCTTTGCGGGTTCTTGGGAAGACCCACCCTTCCCTTTATTCCATACTCTCTTCCTATTATTGTTGTTGTTGTTGTTTCCTCTCTGTGGTTCTGGTGAAGAAACAGTTAAGTTCCGATGGCCTCCGTAGTCAATCAGAGATTGTGCCAATTCCTTAGCACTTTCAAAGGTGTCAGGTTTGGAGGCTAACACGCTTAACCGTAATTGGGTCATCAGTCCCCATATATACCTCTCTTTTTTCTTGCTCTCAGAAGCAATCATATATGGGCAAAGGATTTCCAGCTTGCAGAATCTGTTGGTATATGTTGCGATGTCGGTACCAACCATTCCGAGAGTCCAGAGTTCATGTTCGAGCCTTTGAATCTCTCCCCGTGGGCAGTATTCTCTCATCATCATGGCTTTGAGGCTCTCCCAGCTTATGGAGTTTGCCACTATTAGAGTAAGTACTTTAACGTGGCCGTTCCACCAAGTCAAAGCTCTATCAATGAGTGTGAAGGTTGCAAATTTGACCTTGCTGTGCTCGGGGCAAGAGCAGATTTCAAAGACTGCTTCTGTCCTTTCAATCCACTGTCTTAGAGCCATCACACCACCAGTTCCATAAAACATACGGGGTTTTGCATTAGTAAAGTCCTTATATGTGCATTCTTGGGGTTGCCCATGACTCTCGCCATGGTTAGAAAGGTGTGTGCCAGCTCTCGAGTCATTGGTACTCGAGTTATTCATTTGTGACATGGCAGCTGCTACCGCTGCGGTGACTGCTGCTTGGAACATGACAGCATCAAATTGAGGAGGTGAAGGTGAAGGTGGTGGTATCGGTGTTTCATTGATAGGGTTACGCCTTGTATTCCTGCGTGGCGGCATCTTTAACTATACGTTTAAAAGATGATGATATGGATAAGAATAAGTGACAAATGAATGTGTCTCATAAACCAAATTGCTATGGTTCAACAATAGATGATAGCATAGAAAAATGAAAGTCATTTGTAAGACTAAAAGTATGAAACAAGTATTTGGTTTCTCGATGACTTTTCAAGGTTTGAACGAAATACTCAACGTAGTAATAATAGTGTCACTTATATTAATATAAAAGTTGATACAATGATTATGAAAATTTGACCCTTATAAGGGTCTCCGATTACAAAGTTCGAGAAATTTAAAGACTTTTAGCCGAGGTCCTAAGTTATAACAAAATTTGAGGTTTCCACAAGTACTACTTGCGACGTGTGTTGCGCTTGGAGCTCGATTATGCATCTGATTGCTTTGACTCCATAAGACGCCTATCAAGGGCGACTTGTTGTTCCCTCAATTCTACGAAGGCTGCATTCGCTTGTGCTTGGAATGCTTAGATGCGAACGTGGATGTCGTTCTGCAACATCTCTAGGCGGTTGATATCAGCCGTGTGGATTTGTACTTCCACGTTAACCTCTCGGATTCGGTTTGCTTGAATCTCCGATTGTTAGGACTGATTGGCGAGTTTGCCCACCATAACCGGGAGTGCCCAATCAGCTGAACCTCCATTTCGGACATCGTAGAAATCTCGGCACATGCCGTAGGGAGAGCGTATACTTTGTTGTTGGCTCCAGTGGATGAGCTGACTTCCCCAGACGGGAGTCGGTCCTTGAAAGTTCCTCCTAATGGGTGGAGGGTTGACTATTTCCAGTTTTGAGTCTGTCCCGGAGTCGTCCCCGCTATCCAACTCAATGGGATCTTCGTCTTCTTCCGGATCCTCTTCAATCCATCCTTCGTTGCCCTGTTGTGGGTAGTAGGGGTCTCCATGCGGGTGAAATCCAGCCAATTGACTATACGAGAATAAGGTTATAGGATTTGAATAAAACCTGAGACATGTAGTACTAATTTATCTAACGTATGTACCAAATACTCCTATAGTATTTAAATCCTTGTGTTTGATCTTTGTGATGTTTTAGGTAAGTTTTGACTTGTTGCTCACTACGAGCGTTCCTCGATATACATTGGTCCGATATCGGGCAAATATAGTTGATCACGCTATATTTGTCCCACATCTGATTACATATATCGAGTCTCAATCGTAGTGTCCAACTTGTCTAAATACTTGTTGTATAGTTAATAACCATGAAAATAATGTGTTGTATGCATGTGTTTATACTTGTGTGAACTAACATTTTTAAGTTTACACGAAACGCGACTTAGGCGTAAATAAAATCCTTTTGTCAGAGAGCATTAGTCCCTTAAGCATTTATAGTTTGTATATCTTATGTGATTCGATATACTTAGTTCACTATAAACATTGCTCTAATACCAATCTGCCACACCCCCAAACCTGAACGGCTGAAATATTCGGGGGTGGATGACTTCATGTGGTAGCGTAACAAATAAATACATAGTAAAGAAAGCAATACAACCATCATATATATATAATTGAAAGTTTACATTTGTCAAAAGTTACATGTTCAAAACCAATTACAATATGATGTCAAAATACGAGATTAAGCTGGCGCCGCAGCATCCCTTCCTCAAAAGCGTAATGAATACCTGAAATTACTGATTTCCTGGGACATACAAGTAAAATTTGAAAGAGTAGATCAACGTTCTTCAGGCGTTGGAATGTTATGACGTTTGTCACCCCAAACGGTGGACTGCAGCTAACAGTCAGGGCGCGGGTTGTCAAGCCCGTATAGATCTATACACAAACACCATGCTCCCCCTTCAAGGGATTCTGGTATATAATACAGGACTTGAAATGTGTACTTAAACGTACATGAAGTTAGTGTCTCACAAAACCGTGGTATAAAAACAGATCTACTTGTTAAAATGTTACGTTTGTTCTTGTATACGAAAGTGACTTCTTGAAATTCATGTTTCTAGTACATAAGAGTTAGAAATTTGTTCGTAAAACTATACCTATTATAGTTTTCTAAAAGTGTGTCTCGTTTGTTTAGGAATACCAAGAAAAGGAATCATTTGTTATGAAAGCATAGATTTTCGGTGTGGAGTCTAAGAATGATAAGTATAATCTAAGAAGGTTTAGTTTATACATGCATTACAACAAATTTATATTTCAAAAGATAGAATGCTATTTTAACATATGTTATATATATATATATATATATATATATATATATATATATATATATATATATATATATATATATATATGAAAGTTCCTTAAAAGTTTGTAAATTTCATGTGATTTGGATATATAAAGCATATAAAAGAGTTCTTTATGTAACACACGATAATACTCGTGTGTTTTACTTGTAATCCCCCCCTTGAAAGCATATAAAAGAATTTATAGAACCTTTAAAAGGTAAATTAAGGGGTATGAACTCACTTGAAAGTTTCGAGATAGCGAGATGGAAAACCGGGCAGAGTTTCGTCTCGGGAAATCGATTTTTCTCGGGATTCTCGGGAATCTCGGGAGTAAAATCGACCCTCGAGACTTGAGCAAAAAGACCAGAGCTTCGGGTTTGAACGGGCACGGAAAACGAGGCAATATCGTGAAAGAAAGGAGAGAAATGAGCATTTTTCTCGGAAGCCCTCGCATGCTATTTATAGGGGGGCCTGAGAAGCCTCGTACGCGGGGCGTACGCTCGTACGTGGGGCGTACGCTCGTACGCAGAGCGTACGCGTACGTCATGCATGACCGAAGCCTCGACTGCCTCGGCTTCGGATGGGACGGATCATTCTGCCGGGTCGGATGGGATGGCGGGTCGGACGGGTCGGTAGCCTCGCATAGGGCGACGTGGACGATTCGAGGCCAAGTCCCTCGGGTACGCAGGGCGTACAGGAGTACGCAGCGCGTACCTCGGATGAGGACGCTGACTCCTCTTCGGATTATGCTTGAATTTTGAATTAAATAAATATATAATTTATTTAATAAACTTCAAAAATTCATATCTTCTTCATACGAACTCCATTTTCAATGGTCTTTATATCCACGCGTAGGTGAGACTACACTCTACAACTTTCGTTTAGATTCCGTTGGCAAATTCCGAAATTATTTTTATTATTTATTTATTAAAATGACGTGATTAAGGAATTTCTTTTAAAAATTCATAACTTCTTTATCTGACGTCGGTTTTTGCCAGACTTTTTACCGTTGAAATACCATTGTCGAGACCTTCGATTCTCGTTTAGGTCATTCCGGCCAAATGTCGCTCGATCTCTGATTTGAGTTTTTAGCTGTCTGTTGCTAAGCTGAACTTGGAAAAATCATAACTTCAATATACGAAGTTGGATTTGGGAGTTCTTTTTACGTACGGTCATGGGTTAATGATATTTAAACATAGAAGAATTTAAATAGAAACTTTTTGGATATTTTATTATCAAAGTTAATTTTATTAACTCAAAAATGTTTACAATACTTGACCTATTAGGCCATTACAAAGAGTTGAAATATCGGGTTGTCACATGCAATATAACGTGTATCAGCTCAACTAAACATTTGAGCTCTTAGCGGATCATCCCATATAACGCTAGCAACTACAGTTCAAATTATTACTACTAGATCCAATTAGTAAAACTTTTTAAAAATATTTAAAATTTACCAAATTATCTAGTAATTTACTTTTTCTACCCCTTCCCCACACTTATTTCATACAATTCCCTCATTGTATGCATAAAAGAAATTAAAACAACAAAAAGGAGAACAAAAAAGGAATAGACTCCCCTAGGATAGTGGCGTGAACTAAACTCCAAAAGTGCGGATAAAATGTGCATTTCGAATACGGATCTCTTCAAAATATGAACTTGGACTTGAACTTGATAGAGAAGTAAATGAGCCATCAACAATAAATCGAAACTTCCAATCTTCAATAAGAGTGATGAAAATGTGTATAAGAATGTGGGAAAGCATACGCCACTGTATATGGTGGAGGAAACGAGCCATAATAATCTTTAGAATGATCCCAAGAAAATATGTGGAAAGCCATAAGGTAAAACACCCAATGATCTTCAAAATGGAGAAAAATTGAGAAATTACGTCGTGGTGTCGTAAAAGAAAGCATGCAAAATTTCTCAATTATACCAATCCACGACGTGGAAAAGAACACCACGTCGTGAAAACTGGGCCTTCAGAAAATAATAATATCCTACTTCTTCTTGAACCTTGTACTTGACCAATGTCTTAATGAGTCAAGACTCTTCTATTCCAGTATGTAAAGACACTTTCTGATTCTATCATCTCTTTCTCTTTAACTCACCCCACACTTATGTTGAATTGTGGGTCACGACTCTTGACTTCTTAGACTCTAACGATACTTGTCTAACGAACACAACTCATGACTCAACTTTACTCCTTCCCAAAACTCCTTAGCAATCTGTAATCAAAAAACCAAAAGAAAATAAGTTTAACATAATAATAAACCAAGTCTTACAAACCATAATAAGTTCAAAAACATTCAAAACAAAACCAAATAAAACTAAATAAGAACTAAAAATAAGAAAATCAATCATCATCGCCATGTCTTTGTACTCCACTAGGTCCTTCTCCATCTCCCCTTGGCATCCAAAGCTCCTCCCAAGTAGGTATATACGGGCACTGCGACGGCAAGGTAGGTGGTCGAGCTACACCCATGTGAGAAAACATGGCCTCCATCATCTGCATGTTGTAATTCATCCATCCACGAATATTATCCAAATAGGACCCAAACCGGCTTTGAAATGGGTCGGTGGCATTCCTTCCTCATGCTGTTAAGCAGCACATCCTCTCTCAACTTCTCCCCTTGATCTAACATTTCTTTGTCGTCTCGCAGGAGGTTGATCGGGTTGTTCCATCTCTTGCTCTCCATCTTCCGGGGGTATAACATAGCCTCCCTAGACATCGACCACCACTCGCATAACACCTAAAAACTGAAAAGTTAAATCATTTTCTTGAAAACGGGTAAGATTATGCACAAACTCATGAGACAAATCCCATATGACCGGGCAAGACGGGTGATCAAATGTCCACCCATAATCGGACTTCCTTGTCAAGAATTAGTCGATTTCTTTCCCATAAATCTAGTGAGCATGTAAGGAATATCACAACACGCCCCGGGAGTAATAATACTCCACAAAAAGGACAAATCTTGTAAAGAACCCTTATCACCATGGTGTTTATGATTGATCGAAAAGGTGGTAAGGCGGTGAAGAAAACGATGCACCGGGTTCCGAATTTGTGCCTCACTTGAATCACGAGAATTGTACTCGTGATTTCAAATAGTCCGCTAAGATTGAACATCAAGAGTACCGGGCGTAAAATCCTGAACTCAATCAAGTAAAAATGGAACAAAGAATGGAGATTGAGTCTCCACTTCCGTATAGATCCGCATGCACCAAGCAAATTCCCAGAGACTACATTCTCGATACGCCTTGCCCAATCGGAAAACTAGTGTTCGATTATAATCAAAATCAATGGTGCATTCTTCAAAGCCCACGGTAGAGAAAAACTCCACTGATAATTCCCAGTACACGGGTTCTTGGATCACAAACAAGTTCCTCCACCCATGGCAAGTAAAGGAAAAATGGTCCCCCTCGTACACTTTAGTCCAATAGCTTTCCAATTCAACTACCATTCCAACACCACCAAGCCATCCCCAGTCAACAGTCGGAGTTATAGCAAACTCCCTATTGTATAACCACCGCAAACGGTTCTGATATGTTGTCAACAAGGCCCATGAAATGTTTTGCAGAAATGGATATAACGGATGAATACTCTCCACATCAATTGGATCATTGTCCTGTTGAACAACTCTTCTAGGTGCCATACCTGAAAATAAAATTAAACCAAGCAAACAAAACACCCAAAGCATTAAACAAAAAACAACAAAGTAAAATCTCGTTTACCCAGGTACCACGTCATGGCCTTGCACGCCACGTCGTGGTTTCGGAACGTGGTCACATATCGAACACTATATGCGCAAATCTATCCAAAAAAAATACTTGGGGTTTGTTTCTATTGCTATTCTCAAGGCATACAACCTAAAAAAAGTAATCCATTTCACCCAATTTTGGAAATTTTATCATTCACATAAACCCTAGCCATGAAAATGTATAAATTGCAAGTAATTTCAACAATGAATGGATGAAATACATACCAGATTGAGTTAGAAGACAAGAAAATGCGAGAGATTTGGAAGAAAATCTAAAGAAATCAGCTCTGGGGACTCTTGCTTCCGTTCGTGTGACAGTAAACATGTAAAAAAAATGGGGAACAACTTGTAGTCAAAGGGTTTATGCATTCGTCCCCCCATGACTTTTTAAAGGCCACATCGTGGTAGGCAATGCCATGTTATGGATTGCTTTTGGGTCAAAATCAATCCGGGTCCATCTTAATGGTCATCAGTAATGGGCTCACCCCGTAATTTTTATATAGTCACGATGTGGTGAGGTTTACCACGACGTGAACCAAGTTTGAACCCTATAATTTTTAGATAATGAATTTTTTTGTTTTTGCTACTTATTTACCACTTATTTCTAAAATATCCCACAGCTAATTTTTACCACTTACAGTATTTAGATGATGAATTGAGAGCTTTCCTAATCAAAAACTCAAAAACTAGAAAGAAAAGAAAAGAAAATGCAAACCAAACTCGGGTTGCCTCCCGAGAAGCGCTTTCTATTTTTTATGGATTCATGAGTTGGACTATGTGCCTCCTATGTCGAATCTTCATATGAGTCCACCACCAGGATCTTCTGCTCCTTGAAACGCCTCTTGTAAGCTTGCACTCAACGAATATACGCCTTTTTAGAATTCTCCTTTTTAGCCTTGACTTCATTTCCATCGAGCTTGTGTTTGATCCCTTGAGTCTTCAATTTTTCATCATTTTTAAGATTCATAATATCCTCCTCCTCCTTCACCACTTTGTGAGTCTCCTTTGATGTAACCTCCTCTTCATCACTAGACATGTCATCACTTTCCTTACTTACCCAAGATGTTGGTTTTGTATAAGCAATAACTTCAACGAGAAACGGAACAGATGCTCTTGGTTTAATGCGTTTGACTTGCTTAAGTGTCTTGATTTCTTCCTCCATGAGTTTTTCTAATTCTTCAAGTTCATTGTCTTCATCAATATTAAACACCTCACCTTTAACATCATATCCTTGAAACTCATCTTACATTCCAAAATCTTCCTTATCATCACCAACCCTCAATGTAAGCTTGGATTCACGAACATCCATCAAAGCACCAGCAATATTTAGCAGGGGGCGACCAAGAATGATTGGCGCATTAGCATCCTCCTTCATATCCAGAATAAAAAAGTGTACTGGAAAAATGAATCTCCCAATTTTCACAAGGGTGTCTTCTATAATTCCTCTTGGTTGCATCACCGAACGATTGGCCATGTGGATGGTCATCTTTGTAGCCTTCATTTTCTAAATATTTAACTTTTTATAAAACGAGAAAGGCATCAAATTAATGCTAGCCCCGGAATCGGCTAAAGCATATGTCTTCAACTTATTACCAAACTCACATGGAAGAGTGAGGCGTCCAGGATCTCCCATCTTCTTAGGTATCTCTCCCAACACAGCCCTTGAGCTTTGTTCACATAGAAATACCTTAGAATTCTTTTTCAATTCATGTCAAGTGTCTATTAAATCTTGGAGGAACTTAGCATATTTTGTAAGTGAATCAATAAAAGGTGCATTAACAGGAATACCCTTTATTTTCTGAATAAACTCCAGATGTTCCCTTTCTAGTGGACTAAGATTAGCTCAATACGGGAACGGCCAAGGTGGTCATTAAGCCAAGACGGTTTTTGGAATTTTCTGTTCAGACAGTGGCCACGACGTGGAAAGATAATGCCCACGATGTGGTCTCTGTATTTCAGCAACATTTTCGTTCTCGAGTTTTGGCTTCTTTGGCTCTGGATCGGACGATTGTGGCTCCTCTTCTAGTGCCTCTAAAAACTCATAGATTGCCTTATCTTCAGTATTAATGGCCATCACGTGAGATTGAACTTTCTTTTCGGGAACTTCTGAGGATAAATTATTGTTCACAAAAGTAGCAAGTTGATTAACTTGGACTTCTAAATTATGAATTGACGCTTGATGATTTCTTAACGAGGCTTGCTGGTCAATCATCATTTTGTGTTGTTCCTTCATCATAGTCATGTGTTCCTTTAGCACTGCATCGGTATCATCATGCCTTTTATCAGAGGCTTCCATAAATCAGGTCAAAATATTTTCCAAGCCTACTTTCTTCTCGGGTGCTGGCTGCTCTTTTTGGTAGAAGCCTCAGCCAGTTTGTTTATATTTCTCTTCCTTTTGCTTCTTGTTTTCTTCGTATGGCAGCCACTCTTTCTTTGGTTTTCTCCAGTCTTCATCGTATTTATCTCCACTTGAATACCAAACTTGAACTTTCTTTTCGCATATTCATCCATGTTGCAATCTTTTGTCAAATGTGGGCCACTACATCTCTCACAACCAACTCGAATTGCATGAATTGATTGGTCAATTTGGGTCAATCTCCTATCCATAGTGTTAAGCATTGCCATCATGGCAGCCATTTCGTCAGAATGTGCACCCCCAACTCCTTTCACACTTTCATTCCTTGGATTGTGATATTCACGAGAATGCTTCGCAAGTTCTTCAACCAATTCCTTGACCTTGCCCAGATTTTTCTTCATGATTGTGATATTCACGAGAATGCTTCGCAAGTTCTTCAACCAATTCCTTGACCTTGCCCAGATTTTTTTTCATAAGTGGTCCTTAACAATCAAGGAGTTGTCTTGTCATTACATTGACCCTGTCATACAATATGTATACTTCTTGTTGAATGTTAGGTTATGTTGAGGACAATTCCTTAACAACCCTTTATAACGCTCCCATGCTTCGTAAAGTGACTCCCCCAGGTTTTGCTCAAAATTAGCTATTGCCTTCTTGAGTTTAGCTATCTTGGATGGTGGACAAAATTGGTCTAGAAACTACTCACGTAATTGAGCCCAAGTAATGATTGTACCAGGTGGAAGTGCTTTTAACCAATCCTTTGCAGCTCCTTTAAAGGTAACGAGAAGCACCCTTAGCAAGACGGTATCTCTGTTAACATTCGAGACATTGAAGTAATCAGCAATGTTGTTCACTTCATCTAAATGCTTGAACGCACCCTCGTGATCTTTTCCATATAATGGAATATCCTTTAGTGTAGAAAGGATATGTCCTTTCAGCTCGAATGTGGCAGTGGCAGGAATAGCGGGTTGTACTAAGCGTGGCCAACATTATTTCGAATTCTCTTTCTATAAGCTCCCATGGACATTTCCTCGATATTCTCCATCTCATTTATTGGCTCGTTTTCGGGTTCACTTGTATGTTCTTCAAATTCAGGCTCGGTATCCTATTCTGACTTGGTTTGGATGGGTATTTGATCTAAGTGTTCAGGCTTGCTCTTGTTCTTTAAAGATGAACTTGACTCCCCTGTTTTCTTCCCTGACTTCTTTGAGAACACTGATTTGAATTCTTGTAAAGGCGTCTTCTTTGGTGTTTTATCTTCTTTCACACTCTTATCCTTCTTTTTGTGAATTGCAGACTCGGGATCTTCAAGTGGTGCCACCAAAGGTGTGTTAGAACCTCTAGTGATGAACTCCTACAAAATAAATAAATAAAAAAATAAAAACGTAAAATTGAACTAAGGCAGAAAAAAATAAACCAAAAACTAAAGAAAACTGGAATTCACAGAATCCACATCGTGGAAGGCTGGTCCACGTCGTGGGTTCTGTAACAAAAAAAAAATCCTATGCTAAAAAAATAACTTTTTGCAGTTTTACCCCCAAAAAAGCATCGATTAATCAACAACAAATAAACAAACAATAACTAAGCAGTTCCCCGGCAACGGCGCCAAAAACTTGATGTGCAAAAAAGTACCCACTAATTTTAATATTTATAACCTAACAAAGTTAGACTAACTATGCACCTATAGGCAGTGTATCTAGTCAGATTATAGTATACCTTGGGTAATTCGGGTATCGATCACAGGGAACGGTGTTACTAATTAAGCTACTTGCTATCAAATTAACCTAATTATTAACAAGTTTAAAAAAGGTTTTATCTAATTTTACAAGATCAGACGAACTTAACTGAAATTCAATCAATAAGTAAAAACACTCTTGTTTAGTTCGAATCCACTTCTTCCTTATGGCTTGCTAATAATTATGGATTATCAAGTTGGTTATTATTATATTAGTAATTTAAGTCTAACTTTACCAATAATTAATTAATTCAAGTAAAACTATGTATAATCACAAACAATTAAACACAGAACCAATTATGATTATGAATATGATATGTAAGATTTATTCTGAAAACGCAATTATAGTCATAATCTACGTTCTCTAGCACAGACATATTTATTTACTTTAATTGCTAACAAGGATTGGTCAATCCTAGCTCTAACAATTTAATGTTCACTAAATCACTAGGTAAACAAGTGCATGCAGTTAATGGTCATTAAGCTACACAGAACCTGAAATTAAGCAAGTAAAGAAACAAACATAAGCATGCTAGGTAACTATAAATCAAACACAAGCAATTTACCAACTAAATAAATCCATGTAAAATTAAACTATTCATAAGTTAGAAGCTTCATCTAGCTAAGCAAGAGTAGCTAGATTCAGCTGCTCATAAAAGCAACTAACAAACAAACACAAACTAAATAGGCAAACATGTTCATAAGTATCAAATAAGTGAACTAAATTATGAACCTCTACTCCTTTGGTGTTGAAAACCTTTTTCCAGAACTTCTCATCTGCTAAAAATCATCTTCTAGAAACCCTCCAATCAGCCAAAAGTCCCACAAGTCGTAATAGCCAAGAGTATTTATAATATTCGAATTTTCACAGGCCACATCGTGACAAGCGTTCCACGACATGATCCATAAGTTATCCGTATTCGCCAAGGATTCTTTCTTCATGTGCTTATCTTCTGGAAGGATCGAGTCCACGTCGTGGCAGAAGGCTCCACGACGTGATTTCGGTTGAATCCGTGAATTTCTTCATCTTTTGTACTCCAAGTCTCCAATGTTCCATATATTGTCACTTCTGGTCCCTCTCTTCGAAAATGCTTTATTTTGGTTGTAGATAACATTTTATTCTTCTAAGTACCATAATTCTATGCAAATAACCAAAATATTAATAAAAATGTAGATCAATATTGCCTAAAAATATGTATAAATATGGCAATATCAATAATCGGGTTGAATGATCTGATGAAATTAAAGAACTTAATTATTTTGGGTTGAAAACCCTATATGCTCACCAGGCTTCCAAGCCTGACAAATTCAGTTTCTTGTATTACAAGAAGTGGCACAAGGGCACCAGTGTGATGATCAAATAAGAGAACTATTGATTATAGGCCAGTAGAATAATAGATGTTATAAGGCATATTCTATTTTCCGTTTATGCGTATGTACTATATTGACGATGACATCCCAACGTTTTTAATATAATTAAAATTCATTTCTTCATAAATGCTTTGATAATATCTTTATCATATTTTGGGAACAAATTCCGCAATATTATTCTTAAAAAGGATACTTTGATTTTTTAAATAAAACATAAATAAATAGGTCTTTCTGGCGAAGAAATTGGGAATGTAACATTTGACTTCCTTGTTCTCGTTTTTTTTTTCAAGAATTCAATTCATCAAGTTGGAAAATGAAATATGGTTGGTTTGGATCGTTTGTTTCTTGACCTATACTTTGTTTCTCCCTTTTTCTCATTAATGTTTTCATCTAAATCATATTATAATTCTGAAAAAAGTTTTCTTTTTTGTTTCTAATATGTCAATATCTAAAAATCATATTATAATTTTGAAAATGTTCTTTTTTTGTTTTCATTTCATTAAAACTGAATCAATCTAAAAATATTGAATATTTTTATGCTTGAACTTTAATTCAATTTATGTTGCACAACAGGTGTTTGTGAAAATGTTTGAAATTTTAATATTTAGATTCTTGGAGAACACAAAGTAAGACCGACAGGCTAATGTCAAACAACCACCCACCAAATCTACCTCATCTTCCACTGTTATTCTTCAAGAACGCAATCTCTCAAGAACTTGTTTGTCTTTTTATGTATTTTTTCAAGATTGTGTTAGCTTTTGATGTAATTTTTTTTAACGACCAAAAAATCCAAGGTAAAAATTTCATTTTAAATATAATTAAAACACTATTGTAACTTTGTTCAAAACATTGAAAAACATTTCAAATAAAACAATAATCAGAGTCCAATCCCAAAGATCATGTATTGCGGAAAACACAGGTGTATGCGTTGTGATCGTCCTGAGCTCTTTAATTTGAAAACTGGAGTATCTGAAACAAAACTGAAAATATTAAGCATGAAGCTTAGTGAGTTCCCCAAATACCACATACCATACGTATCCAACGATCCATACAAGTCATACATAATCGCGAGCCATACATATCATTCATATATCATAATCAATAAAGGTGATATGTGCCGCACATAGTCTTGCCATTATACCACGAGCCACCTTGTGAGCTTTCTTGCCTGGTCGGGGTCCACAACCCTGGGTCTTACAGACAAGTGCCAAGAGCCACCTCCTGGTCTTCCATGCAAGTATCACAAAGACAACTAGCATACAAACAATACTACTTAACTAATTACTTGCCAGAGTTCAGAATCCGGTCTTGCATATAGTGTGCTAGGAGACACCTCATGGTCTGTCATACATGATACCAAGGGATCACCCTTGGGTCTTCCTACAATACATAAACCAATGTGTCAACATTGGTGCCTTTGACCCATACAAAATTGAGGAAACTCACCTCGAATGTTGAAGCTCACTGTACGAAATCTTTAGTTGTTTCCCTAACGATTTCCCAAACTAACAATTACCAAAACAACATCCATTTAGTAACTGAATTCCAAACCATGATCCATAATCCAAACTTAGGTTAAAATGACCATTTTACCCCTGGCACAACAAGACTCATAACCAAGGCCCAAGCCCAACAAACAAGGCCCAAAACTATAAGATCCATAAAAGACCACTAATAGCCTAATTTTCCAAATTAGGCCCAACCCCATATGGACCTTACCCAAAAGCCCAACAATTCATGGTCCAAAAATAATTCTTCGATGGCCCAAAGGTCCAAGCCTAATGGGCCCACTAAAGCCCAAAATCGTTGGGCTCACTAAGGCCCAATACAAAATCTTGGTCTAACTAGACATACCCAAACAAGAATCCAAGACTCTCAATTTCCTCTGACCAGAAAGCCCAACACACAACATGCAGCCCAATTCCAAAGCCCAAACATGAAACAAGCCCAAAATCCTAAAGGACCACGAACACGGGGCGTACACTCAGCTTACGCTGAGCGTACTCGAGGAAACCTGGATCACGACCAAAAGGAGGTATGTTGAGCCTACCTCTAGCTACGCAGGGCGTAGCTGCAAATCCTTCAAACTCGATTTGTGACTTAACCAAATAAGAATTTTGCACCAAACTTCAGGGAACCTCAACATAAAGCTCTTAATGCATAAACTCAGCACCTTTATGCATTTTACATGACACAAATGGAACAAATGACCAACTTAACCCAATAATACCAATCTTAATCCATCTAGAACATGCATGGACCATATCCAACCTTATAGATGGCAGCTTTATGGACTTATAACCTCAAAAATGCTAAGAGTAGCAACTCAAAGCTCCTAGAGTGGAGTCCAACCACTAGATCTCACTTAAGAGTTCAAAATATGACCTAAACCATATAATTATAGATCTCAAGTTTTAATGATCAAGTTAAGAGTTTTTACCTTCAATGAGCTGAAAATGTAGCAAAGAGTTCAGATCCACTAGTCTTTCCTTGAACAACCACCTTACACCAAGCCACCACTTCTTGAAATACACTAAAATCCACCAATAATACACCTACAAGGCATACAACCCTCTTAGATGAAGCTATGACACGAGATTTAGGGTTTAAGACACTGGAGAATGAAGGAGAGGCACACTCCCTGGACTTAAGGTGCTTAAATAGTGAGCCAACCCTTAAAATTAGGGTTTTAGGGATCCTAAACGTATACTGGGCGTACTTTCTTTACGTTGGGCGTACGTCTCCCAAACCTGCGTTCCACTTATCTAGCACTACATTGGGCGTACCCCAGCTTACATTGGGTGTACTCACGCACATGCCACTTTGCATGCATGGGACTACCTTGCCAATTATTTCCATTAGGGACCAAAGTTGCCAAAAACTTCAAAATACTATAACTCTCTCATCCTAGGTTCGTTTTCAACAAACCTTATATCCACGAAAAGGTGATGAGAAGCCCTACACTCCTAGCAATGCAACCGATCCTTTAAACCTCCTGAACGAAACCCAAAATCTATAAAAGACCAATATATCAAATTACGATTATACAGTTAGCTTCCGAAGACACAATCGAATACTTGGATCACTTGTACTATGACACCCACATCTGAAATGGGCCAAATACTTCCTTTCCTGAAGCCCTAAGCCTTGTGACAACTAATGACTGAGTCGTAGCCCTAGGTAATGGAGTAATTCCGAAACCAAGTGTTACATGTTTCAAGGATGTATAAACTTTTATGTAACTCATTTAAGAATGTATTGGTTTTTGATGTAATTATTTTAAGGTGTATAAAACTTTTATGTATTCTGTCAACAATGTCTATTTAAAAATCATTTCTCTTAGACTGTGTATTTTTACATAGACAAATAAATTTCTAAAACTCTTTCAAGAATGATTTTTAAAGAAATAAACTGTTTTAGTGTAAATAACAATTATAAATTTTTTTTCGAAAAATCTAGAATTTTTTATTTTGTTTCCTTAATTAAAGATATATAAAATATTCAAATTACCCCTATGACATTTTGAAATCTGTATACTTAAAAAAAAATCTAATAATATTCTCTCAAGAATGATTTTATTTTTCATCGATCCAATAGCTATTATTTAGTTACACGGTTACACATTAAATGCTAGTCCTAGATTTTTAAGGAAGTTAGTTAGATATCAAATGTATAAATATAGAAGCTAATATTGTTTCACACATGTTTACCACTGATGATACACGTACAATTGGTCACTCTCACTTTTATTCATTCTCTGAAATCTCATAAACATGAAAAAAAAACTTCACACTTGATCATATTGCACTTATAAATCTTATTTTTATCAATATATTTTCTAAGGCGAGTGATATTATCACCTCCCAAGGTTTTATGTCATATATCCAAAAGGATTAAGGGCTTTGCTCATATATTGTTGTATTCTTGGACTCATTTTTACGTATTATTTGTGTTTTGATCATTTTTACAGATGTTTATTGAACTGTTATACTTTATTTGTTCAACTTAAACCTCAAGATACTATGTGGTATCATGGCTCTTTTTAAATATCTTAAGACTTATTACTTCATTAAACAAATTTACAGCTTTAACAGTATTTTTGTCCCCATTTCCAACTATACTTGTACTTATATCTTGGGCTAAACCAACATTATTATTTCATATTTCTTTATAAAATCTTAATATTAATGTCTTAATTCCTACGATTTTAGGCACGTCCAAGATCTTCGGCATATTTCAATATCTTCAACAATTTACTGTTTACTTTCTTAAAAATATTTTCCTAAACATCACAACACACTTAGTAATTTGGTTACTAAATTACTTATGTTATTTTGACCAAAACATTATTGTTATTATGTTTATGTAGCTAAGTGCATGATCTAATATGAGGTTCATATTATGTTACTTGAATAAATTGGTTAGTTAACAACTAGGAGATCAGAACTCGACCAATTGAAGCAAGAGACATGACTAGCTAAGGTATCCCTAGGTTAAGCATAATAATATTGATTTAAGGTTCATGATTGTTCTATTAAGTTAGAAAATTTGAGCAGTCTCCACTAACCCTGGGACTGATCATACCAGTTTAGTTTGTCATAATACGAATTAACAGAATGGATATAGGAAAGTTATCACTACTGTAGATACTTAGAATCATTTGATTAATGAAATTAAATTGGAGTTAATTAACTTAGGAATTAGTGAACAACATATCAATATCCATTTAAATGAAATCATCATTAGAAACAAGAATGAGTAAACACAAATATAAGTACCTTCAAATTATGTTATCTATACAATTAGCCAAGGTTGTTATGAGTATTTACTTGATTATTTGTTTTTTGGATTATTTAAGTGAGATATTTTATAAATCCCCCTTGTATGCTTTCTTTTAAGGTTATTTAATAGTTAGATTCAATGATGACAATACACTTTTGTTTCCCATGTGTTTAACACACTTACTTACCTAAGTCATGATATTCATGATCAAGTATAATGTCTGGTGTGGATAGTTTCAATTTAATTTGTTAATTTTTATAAATTTAAAATAGGATTTATATTTAGAGTTTATGGAATTAAAATTTTAGGCAGCATTATTCAATGGAATGATTTTCAAATATATTTTATAACCTATCAACTAATCATCACTGATGACTTGTGATACATTTTGCCCATACATATTTTAGATTTTAGGCATCAGGATTAGAAAGTGTCACATGTGTAACAAGTGGTTAACCAAATATGTGTTAGATGCTAGGTCTATCAGGTGTACCGAATGTGACATCTGTTATAGGTGGTTGAGCGTATATATGTTAGGTGTTAGGTGTAACATGTGTAATAGAAGCAAACATGTTGTTTGGCTTGATATTCTAGAAATTATTTCCCATATCACTTAAGCTACCATTAGTGACAAGAACATGAAACACTTGCATTTTTGTATGTTGTACTTGGACCTAAGGAGGAGCAAGAGGGACACAATAACATTAGGGGTGTAATAGACTTAAGGACATGAAAAAGAAGATTGCAAGGGATGAAGCATGCCCAGTAACATTCTAAAAGTGGGAGACATCGCTAAGGGAATGAAATCATTTTACGAATGAAAAGGCTTAGATAATGTTAGAGTATGTGAGGTGATATAGGTGTAGTACTTTTTAATGAGAGAAATGTGCCTATAAAAAATACATAAGGTAGTGCGTTTCTGTTGGGACAAATAGGAACTAGAAATGGTGTAATAAAATGTGTTGTACTTAATTGAGCTTTAATTGTTTCAATGTTTCTTGATGTAATGATGCTTTATGTTATGTATGTGTGTGTGTGTGTGTATATATATATATATATATATATATATATATATATATATATATGAGTCCTAACCTTATATATCAAACCAGAATTTCTAGACATATTATTTTCATGTGTGTCTCAGGTGTATGCCACTAAGGATCCTTTTATATATATGAGTCCTAACCTTATATGTCAAACCAAAATTTCCAGACATATTATTTTCATGTGTGTCTCAGGTGTATGCCACTAGGGATCCTTTAGAGGTTTAACTCTTGATAGTTTTGACCTTTTGGCCATTGTGTTTGATTAGCTATATTAGGTAAGCTTTTACTTATGAGTTGATATACGCAAGATGACATCCCCATGAGTTTGTAATATCAAATGTTAAAAAAAAATTGAAAGCTGGGATTTTCCATTATCTGATAAAACATTGTTTTAACAGCTAAGATTAAACTGATTTTAAAAAGACAAAACTGTAAGATTGGTCCCTGTGATATTCAAAAAAGCTTTGGATGTGGTCCAAAAACATTTATACTTGCAGAAAAGTACCAAAATCAATGTTTTTTCATGTTTTTAGTCCCTGAACAACTTGAAAAGACTATTTTCTCATTTTCATTTCTTTTTTCTATTTTATATATATACTAGTTTATAACCCGTGATAACCACAGTTATAAAATTAATTAAACTTTCGTATTAAAAAATCAAAATTATTATACAATTATTTTAAATAAATTATTACTTAAGAGATATTTTTTTAGTTATATAAAATTATAATCGTTGATTTAAATAAATACATGGAGTTATATCATTTTATAATTTGTATTAATTTTATTTTATTTTTTAATCTAATGTTATTAATTTAATATAATTAAAGGGAGAAATTTTAAAATTTGAAATTTAAAATGAAGAATCAATTATTAATTTAATAAAATTAGAGTGGAAAATTTAAAATTTGAAATTTGAAATGAATAATTAATAGATTGACAAGTGGCATGATAAATGATATATAACATTAACGAGGGGTTCTAATTGCATGACACTTGTCAATATGAGATTAAACTTATTCTTTTATTAGAATAGGGATATATATATATATATATATATATATATATATATATATATATATATATATATATATCGCTTCCTCTCTTTCTTTCTCTCTCTCTCTCTCTCTCTCTCTCTCTCTCTCTCCCATCTCCTTCCAACCATCGGCATTGTTGTCTCCATCCCTTCTCTACACTTCAACCAGCAAAACTCACCTCTATTCCGGTCTTCATCTTCATTGGATAAACATAAATTAAAAAAAAAAATACATCAACACCCTTTCGTATGCAATCTGCCTTAAGCAGTTTCAATCAAACTTAAATTCACCAAATCAAACATTTCAGATATCTCAATTCTTATTCAACTAAATTAATTTTTCTGAAACTCATACGAGAAAGAAGATAAGAAAAACGAATGAAAATATTTGATAATTTGTGTTTATTCAAGATACGACCAACGCAGAAACCAACATGAAACGAATCAATTCAAAACCTAAATGTAAACGCAAATGCAAACGAAATAAGAAAATTGTTGATTACAGAATAAATTGTTTCCTCGCACCGATAGGATTGATACAAAGCCCTAACATGGAGTGCGATTAATCAATCAACGACTTTAGATGACTCCTCCAACAATCATCAGTGTTGATGTTGCAGCGCATATTTTCTGATACCTCTCCACTTGTTGAACGCAGTTGTATAAAGGACTGATACAACCAATTACCCAATCAGGTTTTTTGATTAAGAGAAGGCAATTCTAAGTCAAATTACATATTTTCCATGCATATGGATTTATAGATGTAGGAAAATTATGAATGAAGAGGAGGAAACGATGAATTACTTCCGGTGCTGACCAAACACAATAGCTGCAAAAGCTTTGGGCCCTTCTCTTCTCTAGTTGGCATTTTGCTCCCTCTCTTCGATTCATACTAGTGATTTTATATATATATATATATATATATATATATATATATATATATATATGTATATATATATATAGAGAGAGAGTATGGGGATCGGTGGAGAGGGTTGTGATGAGAATTGTTATCGAGTAGTTTGAAAAGAAAAGATAGATTTGAATGAATTAAGATGAAGAACACAGAGATTAAATATTAATCAGATCTCATGTTGATTAAGACTGATTACAAAAATAAGCAGAAGTGAGTTCTAGCATCGTTATTCTACTTCTAGTCTAAGTCCCTATTTATAGGGAACAAACAAAAAATATACTAAGTCTATACATTTTCACTTCGCATAAAAGATGACTTAGTAAAATAACATGAAATGCGAAACTACACAAAACACTCTATTCGACTTTTACAATATACATCAACATTCTCCCCCTTTGTAAACAGTCGATACAATTCAACTCATAAGCTTTTGAATTGCAGAGTGAATTTTCTTTCGCACTTCTCCATACCAGGATATCACCTTCTTCAAATCTTTCTTGTCTCCTTCGTTATTTTTCTTGCAATTATTCATACGTACAATGAAGTGCGTATATTGCGAAGAATTATATCTTTCAATCTCTGAGACTTTGAACAAAAATTTCTTCGGGTTTCCTTTTGTATCTTTGCCAGAAAACACCATACCAAAAGGTTTCAGACAGATTTCACCAACACCATACTTTGACAAAGCAGATTGTGTCAAAGTCTCCTCCTATGGAACTTTCACTTCCCTTCCCAGCACATTTGCTAATTCATCATCTGTAAGGGCTAGAAAATCGAAATAATTGTCTATGAAAGTCTTCACATGTGCGAAACCAGCTTTGAACATATCTGTATCAGAGCCTTTAAGATTGTTTTCTTCCATATGCTTCAAGATCAGTGTTACTTGAATTAAATCATTGCAGTTCATCAATGGAAAGTCAGCAACTGTGAAGTCATACTGTTTGTTGTCAGCTCTGATAACAAAGTATCTAAAATTTTGTAGCATCTCTTCAAACATAATATCCTTCTTTATCGTTACCACCTTTTTAATCTTCATTAAGGACCAAACTTCATCTGGATTCTTCCCCAAGACAGCATGAAATCTGATTTTCATTTGAGTATAATCATTCGGATTATCAAATTTCTCACTAATCTTGTATTGCGCATTGATGAACAACATTTCATTTATAGGGAAATCCAATTGGCAATGATCTGAGTTCGCAATGTCATAACTTCTTTTTGGCTTCTTCTCGAACTCATACATCTCCCTACACACAACTTTTGACTCTATTGTTTCGTAAGAGTAAAGTTTTGCAGGATCTCCTTTGTTCATGGAGGGAGGATCACTTGCCCTTTGCCTCATAATACTCTGAACTTGCCTCATCCTCTCCATCTCAGCCTCAGCCTCAGCTTTCAACTCTTTTTTTGATTTTTCATATAATATTCCTTTTCCTCTTCCTACAACATCTTTTTGAGGTTTTGAGCTTAAACCTCCTTCATTTCTTCCAATAACAATACCTTTGGTAATTGTTCTTGTGGTAATTGTTGTTGCAGAAATCGGTTTTAAAGGAATTGGAAGAGTAGCAATAAGCTGAGTTGATATCACCTTTCCAACAGTTTTCGCATCCTCTTCTTTACTTCGACCTTCTTCTCCCCCTTGCACCCCTGTGGAAACAGGCGGAGCACCCCTTGGTAGTAAAGAAGTAAAACATGTAAGCGGGGCAAGAGCTTTTTGAATGGCTTGTTCTAAAGTATTAATCTTTAGAGACAAGAATTCAGGAGTAAGGATTTGAGTGGATGAAGAATGCATAACAGCTGTTTTAAGATCAGTGACTAACTGGATTAGCTGATCAAACTTCATCATTGTTTCGGCTTTATGATCGGCAAGAACAGGAATATTATTGAGCTTTTGAAGCTGAGAAGAAATGTCCACAATTTGCTTTTGAAGTTCTTCTTGTTTCATGTGAACATCCTGAAGATCCTTCGCAAGTTCTGACTTCAACTCCTGAATTTTGAAGTTGACGTCCTCACGAACCTTCTTAACATCTTGTACAAAAAGAACATGACGTTCTTTTGTAACAGCTCGAAGATCTTGAACAACAGAAGTAAAATTACTTCCTTGTGATGTAATTCTGAGCTCATTGTTTTTATCGGATTGAGCAATCTTTTCCATGATTCTTTTCTCTGCTCCTTTGATCATTATATCAACCTCCATGGCAGATATTGAAGACATTCTACCAGAATCAGCTTGTGATTGAATAATGGTCTTTAACTTTTGATTCAGTATTTTAAACTATTTTCCTGTCATCAGCATATGATCAGGAATATCTTCTTCATCTGAATTAAAAGGAATATCATCAAGTATCCCCCTAAAGGCACCTCCTTCAACTTCATTATCTGATAATGGTTGCGAAGGTTGAGGATTTTCAGGTGATTGAGAAGGAAAAAGGGTGGTAAATGGGTTTTGAAGAGCATGATCAAAAATTGATGAAGTGGTGGATAAAGTTGTAACTGGTAATGAAATGGGTAAGGATGTTTGAATTGATGGTGCAACACTCAGGATAGGTGCCCCCATATCAGATACGTTGACAACCATATCGAAAATAGGAACCTCCTTAGTAACTGATTTGGTGAGAACTATTTCGAGTGGTTTGGTTTGTGGAATAGTGGTAGAAATTTGCGAAGTTGGTACGATGGGTAAAGAAATAGGTACCATAGTTGTGACGGGTGGAGTTTCTGGAACTATTTCTTCTTTAGATGATTCATTGCGAATCACCATCTTCCTTCTTTTAACCATTGTACGTTGCATATTTTTCGCAACGTCTTCAGCTCTTTGTCTTTTCTTTGTTGGAGATACTGGCGCAGGAATATTGCGAATAGTAACACCTTTACTACTCACTTCAGCTTTGTGAATTTGCTTCAGTACCCCAGACTTGGAAGGTAAGAGTTCCTTCTTCGATTTCTTTGAAGTTTCTTCGGTTGGAATGACTTCAGCTGGTATGGTTGATGAAGATGAACCCTTCGTAGTTTTCTTGCTAACTTTCTTTGTCTTAGATGGAGTAGCAACATCTAGTAAAACTCCAGTCTGATCATCTGTATTAACAGTTCGCAAATATCTCACCAAAATTTTGTGAGTTGGAGAAACTTTGCGAAGCATCGCATCTGGAATACGAGCCACATGAGTAAATATTGCTTCATCATCTTCTACAGCTTTTGGGAATTGATAGAAAGAAAATTCAGCAACTTCAACATTGGTCAGCATTGGAATTTCTTCTTTTGCATACACGTGTTCAAGAATTAAGCTCCAGTATCTTGCACATGAAATTCCCTTCTCCGAATTTGTATGTTCTAGGCTTTTGAAAAATTCCTTCCACAACTGGGTTGCATAATCAACATTAATATCGTAGTATATGCCCATGACCATAGCATATACTTCCATTCTTCCTCTATCCAATCCAACTATACTTCCTGTAAGACATCTTAGAAAGATTCCAAATAGAAAATTCCATATACATGGCAAACCAGACTTTCTGAAATCACTGATTTTTGTTAACTCCGGTTGATGCCCCATCTCATTAAACATATGAATGACCTGCGAGTTGACAGGTTTGAGAAACGGAGGGTTATTTGGAATCTGCAGAATTTCCACAAACAAGTTCTTTGACAGTTTAACTCGTTTGTTGTTGGTTAGATTGAAAGTAATCACATCCGTCGTGTGATTGTATGAAGCCGTTGAAGCGGCATGAGATAACCACACCATTGGGACCGGAAATGAACTGAACATGGCAGTTGCTAAAGATGAGCGTTTCAGAGCAACAATCAGCATCTTCAACTCTTCTGGATAAGCGGAAACTTTCGAATCAACTTGGTAGTTAGTGCTTTGAATCTTCATCAGGGATTGAGAAAGAACCTCATCAGTGTTGGAAGTAGTGGCTGCCATTGTTAGGGTTTTGAAAAAGAAAGTTGAAGTTTGGATCAAGGTTTAATCTTGGAAGTGTTGTGAGAGTTCTTGTTTGCGTAACCGTACATAGTCCTCTTGAACCCCCTTTTATAGGTCGCTCAAAATTCATTTGAAATTGAAGCGGGATACATTTAATGTTATCCGACGTGGCACCTTGAAAGTCGGATCATGACTGCAAAAGGTAACAACATTCCAAAAAGTAACTGTCACATCTCCTCGAAAACCGGACAAAATACCAACGATTTTGTGTATACAGCCTGTCAAGTATCCGTTATAGAATTCTTACCGGTAAAACCCTTCACATGGAAGCAAGGCTCATTCACTTTTGGGATTTAAAGTGAAGTCATATGCCAGACTTGCGAAATCATCAGTTTGAGTTGGTTGTACTCAGAACCTCAAGGATTTCGTGTGTGCATTGTGCCAAACGAAATAAGATAATAAACAAATATATTTGTAATGTTGTGATGTCAACAATTCAATTTGACATGAATGCAGTAAAACCCCGGGCAAAGGTTGCTTCGTTAATTATCAAGAGAGATAATCACCTGCTTGTGTAGTTTCCCGTGAATTACAATCGAATACTTGTAGAGAAGTATCAAAGGGTTTCTTTTAAAAGTTATTTTGGATTGGTTTGAAATTTCATTACATATCAACCTTAACATAAGGTGAGAAATTGTAAATGAAATTACTTGTTTGACCAGTGTAGTCAGTGACAAGTTGGCTTTGGAAAATATTTATCATGACAAGGATTTGCGAATGAAACTTACACTGAAATCATATTCAAAAGAAAATTTTGTTCTGGATCTTGTTGGGTAACAAACATTCTTGGTTCGGAATATTTGATCAAGACCACACATGCGAATTGAATATGATTTGAAGTTTCGAAATTTTTGATACTGAAACAAAGGTTTCGTAAAAATCTGGAACAAGGTTCCCCGTCAATTCCTTAAGATTTATGATTTTTGGGTTTCACTTTCATCACGGACTCATGATGATAGATCATAAACACAGAGTTGTGATTTGTCTAGGTTTTGATTGGTATGATCAAAAACCTCAAGGACAAATCTTTTCTAGAAAAATTTTGGAGTGTAAGAATTGTTTGGTTTAAAAAGATTGGATAAGAATCGAAGTGTACCTCTGCTATAATGGACAAAACAGAAAACTCTTAACTCATTTGAGAAGAGTAAGGTAGCTCATGTTGACTTATGCGAATATAAGCCTTTTTGGGAAGAAATTTTCATGTGATCATTTCCTTAAGGCTTTCATTTCACACATACAGTCGTGTTGAGGCTTTTGGTCTACATACAGCAGCATGCTTCTAGGGACATCCTAACTAGTCTTAAAAAAAAATTTAATACCTTCCCATAGAAACAAAATGTATGACCACTTCGCATTTTAGCTCTGCATTAAATTCTCAGCACACAATTAAAAAAACAAAGAAAAAGTAAAATCTTTTTCGATTTTTGAGTTTTCAAAAGAAAATACAAAAATAAAATTTTTTTGGATTTTTTATTTTTCAAAAGAAAATAAAGTAATATTCGTAAAACTTACCTTAGTTGATATTACCTCAGATGTGAAATGATATGGATGCGAAGCCATGCGAAGCCTCTGAATGAACAGTAACCTCTGAATAATGCTGACACATCTACTGAACAAAACATTTATTCTTGTGTTGATGAAATTGAATTCGCATTAATCATCCCCAAACCTGCTAAAATTCTAACAAATGATTTTTCATCAAGAGGTTTTGTAAAAATATCAGCAAGTTGTTCAGTTGTTTTGACAAAATGAATTTCAATATTCCCATCTTCCACATGATCTTTGATAAAATGATATCGAAGAGCAATGTGTTTTGTCTTTGAATGTTGCACTGGATTATGACAAATGCGAATCGCACTTTGTGCATCACAATACAAAGGAATCTTTTTCATGTTTATTGCATAATCACGAAGTTGACTCAGAATCCAAATAATTTGCGAAGTGCAAGCAGCCGCAAATATGTATTCTACCTCAGCAGTTGATATAGCCACACAAGTCTGTTTCTTTGATTGCCAGCTCACAAACTTTCCATCCAATAATTGACACCCACCAATCGTACTTTTTCTATCCAAGGTACATCCTCCTATATCAGAATCTGAAAAAGCTTGAATGAAAAATCCTGTTTTCGCAAGATACCAAAGTCCTAAAGAAACGGTTCCCTTTAGATATCGAAAGATATTTTTCACTGCCGTCAAATGTGGTTCTCTTGAATTTGCTTGATATCTAGCACAACAACAAACCGAAAACATAATATCAGGTCTACTCGCAGTTAAGTACAATAAAGACCCTATCATGCTACGATACAATGTTAAATCAACAGCAGGAGTGTATAACGAAGGAGTTAGTCGTGTTCCTACTGCCATAGGGACTCTGAGCTTTGTGCTATTAAGCATTCCAAACTTTTCAAGCAAGTTCTTTGTATATTTTTCTTGATTGATTAAGATTCCTTGCCTGTTCTGTGTTATGTTTAAACCAAGAAAATTATTAACTTTTCCCATCATGCTCATTTCAAACTGACTTTTCATTAAATTTTCAAATTCAAGTGACAATGATGGATCAGTTGAACCAAAGATAATATCATCAACATAAATTTGAACAAGCATTAGATGACACCCAACTTTCTTGCGAAATAATATGGGGTCGACTGATCCTTGTTTAAAGTTAGATTGTTTCAAGAAGTTTGTAAGTGTTGCGTACCAGGCCCTTGGTGCTTGTTTTAACCCATATACAGCTTTATCTAAAATATAAACATGATCAGGATGCTCATTGTTTACAAATCCTGGTGGTTGTTCAACATACACTGTTTTTTCGAGTTTTCCATTTAAGAATGCACATTTAACATCCATTTGATAAACATCAAAGTCTTTGTGAGCTGCATAGGCTAAAAATATGCGAACTGCTTCAAGTCTTGCAACAGGTGCAAATGTTTCTTCATAATCAATGCCTTCTTGTTGCGAATAACCTTTAACCACTAGTATTGCTTTATTTCGAATAATATTGCCATCTTTGTCGGTTTTGTTTTTAAAAATCCATTTTAATCCAACAATTGAAACATCAAAAGGTTTAGAAACTAATCTCCAAACCTTGTTTCGTTCAAATTCAGCTAATTCAGATTGCATAGCAACAACCCAATCTGAGTGTTCCATAGCATTCATTACTGTTTTTGGCTCTATTTTCGAAATAAAGACATTAAACATACAAAGTTCTTGGTTAGTATTCAGTACCTCATTTTTCGCACGAATTTGAGCTCTAGTCAGCACACCTTCTTGTAAATTACCAATTACCTGTTCTTTTGGATGATTTCTTGTCCATTTCGCAAGTGTTGGATAATTTGGATCATATTCTAATGGTGCATCTTCATACATTTCTTCATTTTCAGATCCTGCAATAGAAAAGTTATCATTAAACTCATGAAATTCCGCGTTTTTATCAAGATTATTTGTCTCTGTTTTATCATGCTCCCCCTCAACATGATCTGCATTTGGATACTCCCCCTCAAAATGATGTTCATGTTGATTTTGCGAATGCTCCCCCTCAACTTGATGTTCTTGTTGATTTTGTGAATGCTCCCCCTCAACTTGATGTTCTTGTTGATTCTGTGAATGCTCCTCCTCAAAAGTTGGTATACAATCTTCATGGACACTTGTGTGTTCCTCCTCCATATGACCATTTGGTGTGCTTTCACAAGTTATCGACGTTGTAGTTATTGTTGATTCATCAGTATGTTTTGAAGATTCTGATGTGTGATTATTAGGAGCATTATTTTCTGCATCAATTGCCCTATCAGGAATTCCGAAAATTAAGTCATAATCAAAATCATTAATTTCAGAATTATCAATTTGAGTATTTGAATCCACAAGTATTGGTTTCTTATCGAATTTACTATCAATTTGTTTAAGATAGTAATCATCAAATGTTAAATTGAAAGTTTCTTTAATTTTTCTTGTTCGTTTATTAAGCACTCTGTATGCAACTGAATTCTGTGAATATCCTAAGAAGATGCCTTCATCAGCTTTTGCTTGAAACTTGGACAAATTGTCTTTGAGATTCATAATAAAACACCTGCAACCAAAAACATGAAAGAATTTTACATTAGGTTTCCGATTATTGATTATTTCATATGGAGTAACATTGAATCTTCTGTGAATGTATGATCGATCTGAGTAAAACATGCTGTGGACACAGCTTCTGCCCAAAGATATTGAGGTAGATTCGCATATGTTAGCATGGTTCTGGCAGATTCGCATAGAGATCGATTTCTTCTTTCAACTACACCATTTTGCTATGGAGTATATGGTGATGAGAAATTATGCGAAATACCTTTGTTTGTGAGAAAATTGTCAAGAGTTTGATTTTTAAACTCCGAACCATTATCACTTTTAATTTTTCGTACATTCTTCTTCAGACTAATTTCAATCTTTTTGATAAAATCAATCATCATGTGAGCAACTTCAGATTTCAACCTGAGAAAAAACACCCATGTGAATCTAGAGAAATCATCTACAACAACTAAAATATACCGCTTTTTATTTATTGTTGCAACAGTTGATGGTCCACATAGATCAATGTGAAGAAGTTCCAATGGATCTACTATCTTTGAATCTATGACAATCGGATGACCTTTTCGATGTTGTTTTCCTTGTTCGCAAGCTGCACACAAAGAATCATTGTCAAATTTTAATACTGGTAACCCTCGAACTAAATCTTCAGTTACAAGTTTATTTATATTTCGAAAGTTCAAATGTGACAATCTTCTATGCCAAATCCAATTGAGATCATTGGATGCTTTTGATAGTAAACACACAGCTGGTTTTCCCACAATTGGTTTGATGTCCAGTGTAAACATATCACCATATCTTTTGGATTTCAGAAGTATTTCATTTGTCTTTGCATTTGAGATGATACTTCCCTCTTCATTAAACACCACTTGATTTCCAGTACCCACAACAAGTTGTGATACACTTATCAAATTATGTTGAAGTCCTTCAACATAAGCAACTCTGTTTACTGTGAAGTTTCCATTTGTGACTTTCCCATATCCTTTCACTGAACACTTGTGATTATTTCCAAATTTGACAACTCCAGCATTTTCCAAGCTTCGGTAATCTCGCAAATTTTCCTTTCTTCCAGTCATATGACGAGAGCAACCACTATCAATATACCATTTTGTATCATATTGCTCGTCACATATCACCTGCATTTATTGAAAAAATTTAGGAACCCAAGACTTATTGGGTCCATTATTAGTAGAATTAAACAACTTTTTGGAACTTAAAAACCATGTTTTCACTTTGTTTGTAATAGAATCTATTATATCAGCATCATCAGTTCTAGATATTGAAATATAGTCATTCAATAATTTTGGATTCTCATTGATTGTAATCTTATCCTTCACAACATTCGCATTTTTGATAACTGGTTTCCATTTTTGAACCGGAACTTGCGAATTATGGGATGATGTACTAGCAGTTGAAGAATTATTTGTGAACTTATCAAATGCACTTTTGATTTGTTGTTCTGAAAACTTTGCACTTGGATATTTCTTTCCTTTCCCTTCAAACCAATGATTGATCATACTTACATCAGACTTTCCTTTGATGTATGAAACTTTGGTTGGTGTTGTTATTGAAGGATTTGGAAATTTTGGTTGTTGTGGTGAAAATTTCGCTTTGACTTGAGTTGAGTTCTTCAAACTTGATGAATTATTCGTGAATTTGTCAACATTTGGAAACTTTTGATTATTTGCAAATTTTTTGCGAATTCTCAAATTTTCTATTGTTGTCATATTTGCGAATATATGGAACTTTGTCAACAGAATTTATTTGTTTATGAAAACTCGAAGTTGTTTGAGTGTTTTTATTTTGAAATTTTGATGATGTTTTTGAAATTTGTTCTTTTTCATTAGTCACAACTTGCCAGAATATTGCTTTTCTTGCTTGTCTTTTTGAAACATTATTTTCTGTTGAATAATTTTCAACCATCAATTTGAATTCTTGAGAATTTAATTTCACTTCAACCTTTGATTTTTCAGCTTTTTCAACAGTTTTGTTTGATTTTTCACCTTTAACCACCCATTTTTGTAATGATTTTTGTTTTTGAAACACATAAGAATTTTGATTTAAATTGTTTTCTACTGTGTTTTGATTTGCGAAAAAACCTTCAGTTGTGGACTTTTGATTATCTTTTTCAATCATTTTATTGAACTCAGGATGAACTTTCTCAGCATTTCCAGTAGTGACAAAAACTTGATTTGGAAAAATAGTTTTATCAGTACATACAAAATTTGGATATACCACTGTGTTGGTTTCCAAATAATGTGCGCCTTTTTCATTTAAAACTTTGTCAAATTCTTTTGTATTTTCAAACACTTGATCAACCACAACCCTTTGATGTGTTTCAGTTGAATTTTTCTTTTCTTCTTTATTTTCATTAGTATCATCAGATTTCCAGCTTTCAACTTCCACATTATCAAACTTACAATGTTGCGAAGTTGAAGATTTATCAACTTCATCCTCTACTATTGAATCAACTATTATTTCTTTACCTTTGATCTTAGATGTGATATTAATGATCGACAATTGAGAACAATCAATCTCTTCTTCTTCTTCTATTTCACTGATTTCACTCACATTATCAGAATTTTCATCAATATCAGCATAATTGAATTGTGAAGTAAGAGTTGAATTTTCGGTTTTCTTTAAGATTTTCACTTGTTCACTTTTTGTCAAACTTTCATTTACAATGTCAACCAACTCATCAGCATTCATAAATTCATCAATTTTTACAATACCATATGAATATCTATCATCAGGTATTTTGTCAAACTGAGCAATTGTACTTTCGCAATCATAAGAAACAACATCAACTTTTTCACGCTCATACTCAAGAAAAGGTAAAAGTTTCCTATGTTGTTCTTTGCTAATATCAGAAGAATGATGTAAAGCTGTTAATTTTGCATACAATCGTTTTGCTGAATTACAATATATTTTTCTTTGTGCTAGTAACAACCTAACATCATTAGAAAGATTATTCCTATCACAATCTATATTTTTGACTTGCATTTCTAATTTTTCAACTCTGCTCTTCTTTATTTCTAAATCTCTTCGTGTCTCACTAAGTTGCACATTTAATTTCTTAGCTTCATTACTAGCAGACACAATAACAAAATCAAAATAAGCCACAGTATCATCAAACGAAACAATTTCAGCATCATAAGCAAATAAAGGAATATTAAAAGATTCAAGAATTGCACGTACCTTGGTTGTCATGGGAGACTTGTCAGTGGATTTAGACATAAAACATTGCCCTGAAATGTTCTCTTAGCAATCCTCAAAACTTGCGAACATTGCTCCATGTGTGGGATGCCTCATTTCTTCATCATCAGATCCTGAAGACCAGATCTGATAAGTTCCACTTTCTTCTTCATCAGATTCTCCCTTAGCAATTAAAGACACTCCTTTGTTCTTTGCACGTAATTCTTCAATCATTTCGTAATAGTAAGCTTCATCTTTGACTTTTTCTTTCTTTTCTTCTTTCTTTCGCAACATGCAATCAGTTGCGAAATGATTCGCACCATTGCAATAGTGACAGTAAATTCCTGAATCACCCTTCAACTTTTTCTCTTCATTCGCATTTTTCTGTTTTTCATCTGTTTTCTCCATTTTCTTCCTCTCTTCTCCTCCAGTTCTTGTTACATCATTTTTCACATCATTATTATTTCCTTTTGGATTAAAAGGCTTTTTGAAAAACTTTTTAACTCTGTTGTTTGAATAGTGTGCTACTGCTTCATCATCGGAGTTCATCAAAAATCCTTCTACATCTGAACCATCTTTTTCATCAGTTTCTGATACTTTCGAAACAAGAGCCAAAGGACCACCAATAGCTTGTTTTGATTCTTCATACATTTCTGTGACCTCACATTCATGTGTTTTCAGTTGATTGTAAAGATCATTCAATGTAGTTGTATCAAAACATTGTTGATTCTTAATCATCATGCTCACACCTCGCCATTCCTTGCGAAGACTCATAATGAAAGTTAAATTGAACTCCATGATAGATCTAGTGATACCATACCTATTGCAGCGAAACATAAGCTCATTCAGACGATTATAACAATTTTCGAGAGTTTCTGTATCCTTTTGTCTGAATTCCTTCAGTTCAACTAGGCATTGCTTCACAGAGTTGATCTTCGTCTTTTCACTACCTTGATATTTTTCTTTTAGAGTATTCCAGATCTCTTTTGCTGTTTTACAACTATGAATGTAATTGTAAACCATAGGAGGTAGAGCACCTCTTAGTTCTCTCATGCATCTATTTTCATTTTTCTTCAGTCGATTTCGTTGTTCTTCAACATCAGTAGATGCAATGGATGATCCAATTGGTTGAACATTAGCAGGAGCTAGTACTGTTCCATCGATACACTTCCAAAGTTCTTCATCAATTCCATTTAAGTAATCTTCCATTCTATCATCCCACTGATCATCGTATTCTGGAATTAACATCGGAATTTTGGTTGAGGAACCAAGCAAGTGAGAGAAATAAGTCATTGAATTCATGTTGAAGTTCGCCATTGATGAACATATAAAATATCTGAAAACTTGATGAATTTTAGAATTTTATCAAACGAATTGATCACAAATCACTAATCGATTACTCGACTTAACAATTCAAATGCAGAATCAATTCAAATCTGAAGATCAAAAGTGATTTTCAAAACCAAAAATGCACGGAAAATTTTGAGTAAATTTGTAACTCAAAAAGCAAATGATTCTTATACGAAAATCAGATCTAAGCAGTTTGATTCCTGCTCTGATACCAATTGATGAGAATTGTTATCGAGTATTTTGAAAAGAAAAGATAGATTTGAATGAATTAAGATGAAGAACACAGAGAGTAAATATTAATCAGATCTCATATTGATTAAGACTGATTACAAAAATAAGCAGAAGTGAGTTCTAGCATCGTTATTCTACTTCTATTCTAAGTCCCTATTTATAGGGAACAAACAAAAAATATACTAAGTCTATACATTTTCACTTCGCATAAAAGATGACTTAGTAAAATAACATAAAATGCAAAACTACACAAAACACTCTATTCGACTTTTACAATATACATCAACAGGTTGGGGTGGGGTACAGTGAAAATTTATTTTAATTATTTAAATACTACAATAAACAAAATAAAAAAGAAACGAAAAGAGTATAATTGACCTTTTAAGTGCATCAGGGACCAAAATCACAGAAAAACATTGATTTTGAACCTTCTATGCAAGTGAGAAAGTTTTTTTTTGACCTTGTCCAAAGTTTTTTGAATACCTCAGGAATGACACGTTAGGCCACATTTTAGTACTTGGATCCATGAGAGTTTTTTCAAAGTTATAGATTACAGTCATTAAAGGAATGTATGTTTAAAAGCATAATAACATACCTACTTTGATCTATGAAATCAAACACAATGAGCTCCTCTTAGAATATAATAGGATCAACACTTAGAACTTAAGAATCACATCGAAATGATAACAATCAGGGAAATAATTCCCTAGTTAGGATTTTGCTATAACTTATACCCATTTCTCACCAATTGACCACAAGAATTTCATTTATTTAATTTTTTTCACTAATTTGTCCTTTTAAGATATCACCACCTTAAAATCTAACCTAGTAGCCAAACAATATAAAATTGTTACTACATAATAAAACCAAAGAATGTTGAACAATATGTGTGTATGTGATTGTCACTAAAAAAAAAGATGAAATAGCTTGAAAATGTCAAATAAATATCATGAGTTGTTTTAAGTTTAAAAAAACTGAAAAAATAGCTATATTTAAAGAAAAAATTTGTCAAGCTAGCAAAAAATTAGATTTTTACTACGATAAGTAGAAGCTTCTATCATAGATACTTAAAATTTATCCTGATGAGATGTTGATCGCTTGTTAAGGAGCAAAATTCTATCCTGATGAGATGTTGATCACTTACCAAAAGGACTAGAAACCTATCCTAATGAGATCTTGACCGAATACTAAAGACCGGAAACCTATCATGAGAATGTTGATTGTTAACAAGGACCATAAGGTCATCTTCATGAGATGTTGATCATTATAGAGGAGTAGAAGCCTTTTACTTCCATGTCATCAAAAAGACAACAAATGTTAAATTTCACAAGAAATTTATTTAATAGAATTTCCCTAACCTTAACGGAAATGGAATTTTCCATTAAAAAGGAACATTGTTCCACAAGCTCATTTTAGCAAATGGTTGATATTTTCAATATCAATGGTCAAATAGTGAACATTTATTTGTCACTTTTCATTCATCCTCACAATAATCTTTTTTCACCGACCACCATACATTCACCGATAAATACTTTTTATATTCTATTATACATACTTTTTAGTGACAACTTAGTCTTACACATTCATCAACCTCATTTGAAGGAAAACTTTAAAAAAATAATAAATAAATAAATGCAAACACTTCTATTTCCATAATTCATCAACACTTCTTTCTCATCATCATTCTTTAAAGACCAAATACCGATGAAGAAAATTCTCATCATTTCCCTTTGTAATATTTTGTCAAGAGTATTTATTTCCATTTATATCTTATAACTTAGTGTACCTTTCATTAATTTTATTAATTAAGATTAATATAATGGAACTTTTGTGCTTTTATTTCTATGTTCCTCATCTTAAATTTTCGTGACTTCATGTTTGACATGATTCAAACTTAATTTCTGCATTATTGTCATTTTTATTGTTTTTAAGAAACCCAAACCAAGTCTTTTACAACTACTAATAAAACGATTTTGTTCACACATAGACATGGATTTCAAATTTTGTTAACACATATTAATAAAGTGCATTATTTAAACATAAACAAATACAATCTCATAAAAAATATGCAAATTATACACATCAAATTCAAATATTATACATAAACTAATGTAAATGGATTCATAAGGTACACCAATTGTTCTTAGAACTAGTGGCGGAACTAGAAATTTTAATATGGGGTACAAACATTGTCAATATATATTATATGTGGTTATCAAATATCGGACATTCAAAAACATGTTATAATCTTTTTAGTTGGAGGTACAATAACATGAAACATGTTTACAAATAATATATATATATATATATATATATATATATATATATATATATATATATATATATATATTTTGGGGTACTGTAGTACCCACAACGATCCATCTAGTTTCATCACTGCTTAGAACGAAATATGTATTAAACACTAAACTAGCAAAGTAGGAAAGAATAAATGACAACTAAAAGTTACATGAAAGTATGGGAAAGAAACTCTTAGAATGTCAAATCTTTTTTTAGCGTTAGAATATTATTAGGAGACTAGAAAGAAGCTAGATCAAAAACCAAACAATTACAAAGAAGACAAAATAATTTTCTATATAACAGATTCATTATAAAAAACCTTGGAGTCGACATCACTCTGGTTCACACACCTTAACATTTCAAAGGAGAAACGCACCGAGAATCCACCTACACGAACATGTCACTAATTTGATCAAAATCAGGTATAGGTAGACGACACATTTCACCATTGAGAAGTAATGTCACGAGAGAAGAAAAAATGTCTAGTCCTTTCAATAAAGACCACATAAAAAGAACAATAACTAGAACTAAAATCGAACTCCTGTTAACAAATTCATTCTGGTAGGTAACCAATCCAAAATAACTCTCCAAACCACAATCTTTACTTTCTTAGGAACATAACTATTTCATCTAGTCCTAACAATGTCAATCTAAATACCAAAAGAACATTTTCTACAAATATTTGCATATAGAGACCTTGTTATTTGCATTTAGACCATTATGACTTCAAAATTGCCGACAGTGTGCTACTAATGTAGAATACCCCTCCATTTCATAAGTCGATATCAAACAAGAAAAGATAAATGTATGAACAAGTCATCCATCATATTAATTGTGTTTATGATGGAGGACTTCTCATATGATATTTGAATAACCAAATGAATCCATAGATGTGTTACACTTGGAAGTATAGACGACTTAGATATGACAACTTAATTTTTTTTTTCAAACAATTAATATGCAACTTAGTTTGCGGTCATTAAAACTTGCGCCTCTTACTTTGGAACAAAACCATCATCACTCCTAATATTGGGCACCACCACATGTGTCGTCTTCATATTCTTCTTGGGGTTTTATTTTTTTTATTTTTTGTTCGTCCTTATCTTTATTTACATTACGTATGTGTGTTTGTTTTGTTTTTCGAATAATGTTTTAAATTGGGTAGATATTTTTTACTTAAAAAAAAATCCATCTTAACTAAAAAGCTAAAAAGATTGTGAAAACTCAACTTTGACCCAAATGACAAATCCTAAAGAAAATATAATCTCGGAACTCTTTTACATGGTGTATTTTGGTTTGAAAAAAGATTCCTTCAAAATCCATATTAATATATTATTTAAAAGATTTCGTTGTTAAATTCTTTTATTAAATAACGAAATTATCCTCATAAACACAAGTATATTTTTCTCTAACGTAACGTACATTCCAACTTTTTTGAATGAAATATAAAGAAAATAATGTGACTGAAATGCATTTTATTTTCTGTCAATTCTTTTGAATTCAAATTTCCCTTAAATCTTGATAACCGAAAGAAGATTCAAGATTGGATCAATTGAACAAGAACGCTTTCCCAATTTGGACCAAAAAGTTGTTTCTAACTTAAAATAGCATGAAAGTACACATTAATGCAAGCAAGAAACATTTAAGGAAGTATTGATGAATCACCATCTATATGGTTGTGTTCATTAAATCTCATATCTATCAAAAATCTACAAGTCTACACTGAATACAATTATATATATATATATATATATATATATATATATATATATATATATATATATATATATATCAAAATAAAAATGTTTTATTTTGAGAGTAAATTGTAAAAATTAATTAAAAAGTAAAGATTATGTGTCATAAAAGTTGTTTAATAGTTGTTGAATGAGTTAAAACTTAACTGAGTTATATTTAATCCTTTATCAGGCCAGTAAAAAACACATCAAAGATTATAAGACCGAATTAGATGATTCTAATTATAGTATCAAACGGTATGAATTTGATCAAATTGAACTTAATTAACTTCTTAATAGACAAATAAAAGACATATCAAACACAGCCTTTGTCATATAATAATAATAATAATAATAATAATAATAATAATAAATAAGAGTATTCTTAAATTAACAAACTTTGATTGAAAACCCAAATAAGAGATCGATACATCAAACAATAATTAAGAAAAAACCTAACCAAATTATATACTACTAGTATTGATTCATCCATTTCTTGATTTGGATGGAACTATAGATCACGATCCATTATTTTTATGGGCATAAATAGCCTTAATTTTGAGTTGAAAACCCTTTACTTTGTTCTTCAATGAAGATATATATAATTGAGAAAGAAACCATCAAATCAAACGCTTTATGGCCAAACTAAACCTCTATCTGGTTTTTGCATTTTTCCAGATATGCTCAAGTTCTCTAGCAAAGGCTTCTTGACGTCCAACAACAATGGTGAGATGATCTTTCTTCTTTATTACCTTAACATTTGCTCTAGGAACTTTGTTCTTGACATGGTCGCTACATTCAACAGGAATAAGTTCATCATCTTCACCATGAAACACATTTACACTGCAATTCAACTGGTTTTGCAGTGTATCTAAATACCCTCCCATCTTTGCAGCTGTACCACATATAACGTTGTGTAGGGTGTGCCATGCAGCATTATGTGTGTGACAACAAAATCCATCGATCAAATATGTCCGAATCCTGTGTGAAAAATCAAATACATACTCATCATGAGATTGTGGTTGAATGTATTAATTTCTAACTTGTTGAATTTGGAATATTTTATTTGTTTAATGCTCGATGATAACAAAGAAAATAGTATTATTTTCTTTAAAACAATAACACATGAAGAAACGGATTAGTCTCAACAACATGTGGCCTACGCTTTGGTCCCTTTGAATATTCTATATCCCTTTAGGTGGGAGTAAATATGAGCAACAAATGTGATTAATGTTAGGTTTGAATATATATATATATATATATATATATATATATATATATATATATATATATATATATATATATATATATATATATATAACATGAAATAAAAAAGCATAAGCTATACAAAAACATATACTAAAAAAATTGGGTTTAAATTCAGTTAATATATATTCAAAATTTTATCAACTTATGTTTTTTATTAAGGTGAAGTAATTATTATTTTATTAATAAATTTGGTGAATTTAGTTAAATTAAGTGATAAATAAAATTAAAAGAAAATGAAAGCTAAAAGTTGATGAATGGTCAATTCTACCCAACTGTATGGACACATATTATATTACAATTACGAAAGAGGAACAAAAAAAACAGGCATATAAACATTAAGTTTACATTAAAAATAATAAATTAAATAATTAGTTATATATAAATCTATTTATTATAATTTCAGAACAAACAATGTTATACAGGTTGTCAAATTAATCAATTCTAACAGTTTTATTTTGAAATAGCATATAACATATTATAAATGTAGTGAATACTTTTTTTTTTTTGAACATTTGAAAACGGGTCTCTAACCATATGTAGTATTTCTTTAGGTTAAGTCCACCAATTAGTTAAAATAGAGTAAACTTTTGAAATATATGTTTATATTTGTAATCATCGTCCAACCTTTTTATCTTTAATTTTATTTTTTCTTTTAACCTCTAGGTTATATATATATATATATATATATATATATATATATATATATATATATATATATATATATATATATATATATATATATATATATATATATATATATATATATATATATATATATATATCTGGTTCCTTATTTTTAAGTTTTTATAACATGTTTTTTTTCCCAAAATATAACCATATTTTTAGCAAAACAATTGTGAAAATCGTTAACAAGGGAAAAATACTCATATTACTTATAACAGAAATAAGAAAAACATTACAAAAATCTTAAATAACCCAAATTAAGAAGAAAAAAAAAAAAAAAAAAAAAAAAAAGGAAAGGAAAGAAAACCCAAAACCAAAATTATAATAATACTCTAATATATTTATACACTTTGTACTTTTTTTTTTTTGAAGTCAAAAAAGTTATTATTATTATTTTTTTTAAATGTCATGCAATAACATTAAATCGTTGACACCGATTCAAGCAAGTGGTATTTATACTTGTGACTTTACTTTTTAATCTAAGTCACAATATTATACAAGTCAAACGAAAACATCATTGATCTAATGAATTAACCCCACCGCTTTGATCAACATGTAGCCCAATCATTAAATAGCTGTATATTAATGGTTTCATTTGGTGTTAAAAAAAATTAAGATTTGTAAATGTTCTAAAAACAATTACATCAATGATATTCATATTTTTTCAATAAAATACAACAATAATAAATTTCCTTAGCCTTGCTGAATTTACAAAATGTTATTAACATTTAAATCTATGGTATTTAAGTGATTCTAAAAATGTAACCTTTGAAAATCTATTTTAATTTTTAATACGGAATTTAATTAACCGTTTCTATGAAAGCGCATTTATTAATATCAGATGCGTCCTGTGACACGTTTGAAGTTTGCAAACAATTTATTAGATGCTGAAGTATATTATGACGATTAAAGGAAAAAAAATGAAAGTGTAAATGTATTTAACTTTTAAATTATATTACATTTTTGGTCCTTATAGCTAATTTTCATAATTTTGGTCCCACAAGTTTTTTTTTTTAGTTTTAGTCTTTAGAACTTTTAACGACTTTGTCCATATTTGAATTAAAATGAATATTAACTACTACTAATTATAAATAATTTTTGTCCCAAAATATAATCATGTTTATGAAATATGGTCCAAAAAGGTTCCATACATCTCAAATTAAAACCAAACTTGAAAAATAAACCAAAACCGAAAAAATAAGATATACAAAGGACCAAAAATTACCAATCATACTAAAAATTCACCAAAAATTTATACAGTGATATTTTCTACCAACCATGAAAATCATTTGTATAATTTTCTCAACTAATAATTTAATCTATTATTTATTTATTTTTTTATTTATATATTTTTCTGAAAATTAATTACTCAAGGATTTAAGAAGTAAGATTTTGTGATGACGACGGACTGCTGTCATAAAGCTAAACTGATCAGTGTATTAAAGCGGTGGCGTTGACCGGCGAAGCCGGTCAACAAAGAAGAAGTTAAAATTTTCACCTGTTTCTAGTGATGAGTTTCGCCAGAAATTCCCATGTCCGGTGTTGCCGGCAGATCAACAAGCAAATCGTCCGGCTAACATGCTCATACCAGGCGGCCATCGACGCTCCGAAAGCAATCAACGGCCACACCTGCCGCGGCGCCACCTTTCTCATCATATACTGCGTCGCCTCCTCCCCTTTCGGCGTCGGAAAATATGGCTGCCATAACCCATAAAACTTCAAACAAAATGATCAAAACTTGAGAATTTACGAAAGATTTTGATTATTACCGGAGCGAGCAAGGTGAGGGACTTGACGGAGTTCGGGTATTTAACGGCGAGTGCGAGTGCAAGAATGCAACCGAGAGAATGAGCGACGATGTGAAACGATTCGACTTTGTTGTGTTCAAGAACTGATCTTTCGATCATGTCTAAATGCTCTTTCATGGTGTAAAGAGAATCATGTGGCTTCGGGCTTTTCCCAAACCCTAAAAGATCAATCGCGAATAACCTGTATTTTGATTTGATCGATCTCGAAAAGTTTGGAAACAATGTCTCTGTCCAAAATGCAGATGATGATATAAACCCATGAATAAACAACACATTCTCGCTAACATTATCTGCCATGATCATCATAAGTTCATAACACCAATCAAACGAATTAGAAAATCAAGAAGATTGAAATGACAAATATTAGAAAATGGAAATCAATTACGAACCTTTTCTTCCTCCGATATGAACAAAAAGAGTATCTTTACAAGAAGAATGCGACCACGAGTTACAGGTATCACAATCGCAATCCGACCACCGTGGAACACGGTGGGGCTTGTGACGTCGACCGATCTTTTCTTGGAGCATCTCAACAATGGTGTTGTTCACCATGAACGACGGCGGCGAGTGTGACTGGACGTTTTTGGTTTTACTGACAGAAGTAAGCACAACCTTCCGACGTTTCACCGTCGTCTTGGACACCTCCACCGCCAACGACGGCCGGGAATAAAGGGTGTCGGAGATTTCTTCAAGGTGCAACTTTGTCGACGTTAGGCAAACGATCTTCTCCACCTCACCTTTCTCCGACACCAAAATGTTACCACTATTAATGATAGTTTCCTTCGGTGAAGAACAATAACATGACTTCCATTCATCCTCCATAAAGAAATCAATAATCTTGTAAACATAACACAACACTACATCAAGAACATCAAGTACAGAAAACACAAGAAAGCTCAAAACGCAATTAACGAACTTCCCAATGAATCCAAGAACAGATCCCGTCGTCGTCTTTCCCATCACACCCAAATTACAAACGAAAGCAAAACTCTCCGCCATGATCACCACCCACATGAACTTTATAGATTTATAAGGGTGAAAAAGATTAGGCGAGAGTTACAAAGAAAATATCATGTGGTAAAAAACACTAAAAATGGCAGCTTGCAAAGAATTAGAAAACGAAAGGAGAAATGTGGAAGTAATCGAAGTCGATTGAAGCTATAGTGAAAGTGGGTATGGAGGTTGGAATATTATTTATTGGAAAATGAAACTATATTTTATAGGTATTTGTATATGTGTGTTTATGAGCCAACTGGCGAAAAGGCATGCAGTGGTTTTTGAGGAAAGCGTGTGAAATAGCGATTGTGTGTGGTATATAAATGAAAGCATAAATCGAGGGGGGAAAATGAAGAAGGATAGGGAAAATGTTGGTGGTGGTTGAACCGCCGAATGACTACTACATTTTCTTCTCCGTATTCAGGAAGAGTAAACCGGCCGGCTAGGAATTAATTAAAAGTAACAACTTTTATCTATTACATAATATGATTTTATATCGAAATCTTTCAACAAAATCTAAGGATCGTGTCATGCAAGTAAGCAAGTAAGCAAACAAGCAAAGAAGGGAAAAAATGGCATAGAGAGTTACATCCATCATTAGGAATCCTTAACTATGAAAAAAAAAAAAAAAAAAAAAAACACCCCTAAAAACTATTAGGTTTAACTCATATGTATATAAAAACCTACAATAACAAAAGAGGTCCATTTGAAATCGTTTTTCAAGTTTATTAACTTTGTTCTTGATCATGTTACTAAAATCCAAGTCACATTTTAACATACCATGTGTGGTTTATTTACTATAATGGGAAAATAAGATTTAAAGTGACAATTTTGATCTGTTACATAAATATTTATCTATTTAACTATTTTGATTTTGTTTTCATTTTTGAAAGGGAAAAACATGTATGATCTATTGAAATTTACTAAATGTTCGTTTGATAGTTGCTAACTGGGTTAGAAGCTGACCAAGTTAAAAGTTCTGATTGGATTAACTTCTGATTGAAACTTGTTGTTTAATTTTTCAACTGACTCACTGTGCAAAATAACTAAATTACCCTCAAACAACATTTTTTATAATAATTCATTTGTAATTTACAATTTAATTTATAACATTACATAGTGAATATATACAAATAATTTCAATGAAAGAAATACATTATCACTTCAAAAAACACAAGAATCACTTCACTGCAAGGGCAAAACAATCCTGATTCTCAACATCATACTTAACCAATGTATTATACAACTAATCAAGTTTGATTATCCTCTCAAATAACAAAATGTATGCGTTAATCAATTCACAAACCATTTTCTGCAATAAGAAACCAAAGGTAGATATATATTCCACCCAACATACAACAACAAAATTTACATTGCACATCTTCATCTTTACCCAAGATCTTGCTTTTATAAAGTTCTTAATCATTCAAACTGCACATCTCACTTGTCATCTTTTCCCTTTTTCTTTTATGTATTCAGCATTCTGTTTATCGAAGTTGGCATACCTAGCCAAAACAAATGGAATCACCAAGTAGAATCAGATCCCACTGGAAGGAATGGAATCAAGGATTCCCTTAGAAATCGTAATGAAATCATGTAATCTGAATAGTCTATGAAGTGTAACATATGCCATAAACTTGAACCCATCACTAACACATATGGGTAAGTATTGTTTCTTTTGAATTCTATAATGACATGAGTGAGATTAGTAGCGTAAGGTGCCCAAATAAAGTCCAATTTCATCCCAATTTCTTCATCCACGATATGATAATCACTATGTCTCTTAAACAAACCCTTTTGAATCGATTCCATTTCATCTAAACTTAAAACCAAATCTAACGACACCACAAATAATCGCGCTTATGAATCGCCTACGAAAACGACCCATGGATCCGACTCAATTTCTGGAAATCTCAATCACGTTTTTGTCCCAACTCATATAGGTTTGTCCTGACTCAATTATGGATCCGACTCGGGTTTTGGGTTTGTAGGTTTGGAGTAACAACAACAATACGATATTGATGCATGATTCCATTTGAAATTGATAGAATTGAAGAAGAAGAAGAAGAAGAAGAAGAAGAAGAAGAGATGAGGAGTAATTATGAAGGAAAAGATAAATACCTTATGAAGGAAATCAATCGTAAGTTGTAACATATGATTTTCTCGTTGCTGATGATGAGAACAAGACAGGAGGATGGCAACGTTTGAGGAGGAGGCCGACGACATTCATTCATAAGTTTGGAGACGATGAAGAAGAAGTGTGAAGGAGGGAGCAGGAAGAGCAAAACGAGAAGGGAAATTGCGGCCAAATGAAGTTAAGTCTCGGTCAGCGTTAGTTTTTTACCTTACCGCAAGTCGGATCAATTTTGCTGACTGAGACTGGGTCAACAGCCTGATCAACACAAATCAAACATTCTGACCGGACCAAGCCAGACAAAAACGTATGACCAGACCCAGTCAGTACCAAATCAAACACGCCCTAAGAGCATCTCAATGTAGGCTTCTTTTATAATATCATAAGTTGTATATTTAACCTTTTCGATTTTAAATATATTTTATTTTATAACTATTATATAATATTTTCAATGTTTTTATTGTATTTTTAAAACTAAAACATAATAATTTTCATATTTTAAGTATATAAATAAAAACTTACTATAATTGTACTTTATATTTTATATAATTTGTGTTTAAAAAAGGATTAATTAAATGAGATGTTTTATAAAATAGTTTAGATAGATTATTGTAAATTAGTTAAATTTATTATTAAATAAATAATTAAAAAAAAACGAAAAGCTATTAGAATAAACTTAAGTGTTGTAGAAATCATTTATTTATAGGTCAAAATTAATAGTATGATAAGGTGTCAATAACTTTAAGTTTTAGAATAACTTAATCATTTGAGATGCTCTAAGGCTGTAGGGAGTGGTCATAACCAAACCACCAACCAACTTAATGCCACATACTTCTTTTAGCATTCCACAACCAACCCACTAGGTTTTGGAAATGGTATTCGCAGGTGGGTTGCTAGTGAAGGGGCAAAAAGGAAGAGAGAGAAGGAGAGAAAATGGAAAATGTCATAAGCATTAGTCAATCACCTTACTCGTCTTCATGCGCCTTGGCAGCCACTTCACAACCAACCAACCGGAGTCAAGGATGGTGTTCACATGTGGGTTAGTTTGCCACATAGGATCTCACGCGTGAATTAACCCCCCACTCCAGATTCCAACCCATTTAACCTGCTAACACATCAACTTTCCTTTCTTCTCTCTTCCATATTTCCCAAACTACTTTACTCACCCAATTTGTAATTTAAAAAACAAAAAAACAATAACTAATAAAAATCACATATATCCAATTTACAAAATATTAAAATCATATAAAACTAATTCAAAAACTAATTTAAAAACATACAATTTATTATGGTACAAATATAGAATCATAATATACAAGTGGTTATTGCATGGGTTGAAATTGATGGAATCAGGTTACGAAAGCCGCATATCAAACCCACACAACCCGCTCCTCTTAACCCACTGATGAGGAGTGGTGACTTGGAGGTACCAAAGACCAAAAAATACCTACCCTTTATGACACACCTATTTTTCTTTTATTGGTCCGTATCCTTGGCATATTTGTTAGAGGCAAAATAGTTATTTGCTTAGTAGTTGCTCACATGGAACTCACATTAATGGCATTACGGTATATCTACAAACATTAAAAAAAAACATGTCCACAAGAAACCACCTAGGTATATATGAATATGCACTTATATTCCCATAGATCATAGCTATAATTGCATAGAAACAAGGTATATTCCAATAATTTGTCATGACCTACATGTGCATGTTTAATTTTCAGTAACAAAACCGAATGTTTCATGTCCATTCTTGCTTTCGAAGGCTAGAATCCATTTGGTTTCATAACTCGATACTTGTTTCAGTATATTCCATTGTCAATTGTATGACCAATTTAGGGTATGGAATGTAAATGTCATCAGTTGATTACCTTTAGGCATAATTTAGTTAATGTAGATTCTTCTTGATAGAAAGGTATATGCTAATGTCTTAGTTTCTTTATTTGTAGTTCATCTCAGATATCTTGAAAAGTGTTAGAAACAATGTTTGAATCAATCGGATATTTTAAAGTAATAAAGAAAAATGAGATCTAAATATGATATCTTTAGCTTTGATTAAGTCTGAATGAGTACAAAGGGTTTTCGAGTACATAGAGCATAAACAGAGAGTGTTCCTTCCTCTAGACCTAAGTACTTATCCTATTTATAGGGTACATCAGACATACAAAAAATGCAAGGACGAGTCTATACATATCAACACCTGAAATGCCTTGTAAATAGCTTAGATAATGAAGGTACTTATCTTTCACTATTCACATACACAAACGCTAAAGATATAGCTTTTGAATCTCACTACAACTTTCGAATCTATAATATCCCCCTTAGTGAAAATAGTTGAAACATCAAGCTATAATTTTCATTACCTATAACAGCTCCCTTTGAATCTCCATATACCATAAAATGATTTTTCAGATCTCCGCTTTGTCTTCATTGTCGTTCCTCTTGCAATTATTGATGTAGATTAAAATATTCGAAAAATGAGAGTTTGAGTATCTCTCAATGTCATTTACTTGGAACAGAAACTTCATCAACTTGCCCTTCTTGTTCTTTCCTTGGAACACTACGCTAAAGGATCATGAATAATCTCACCATCTACAAACTAATCAATGTTCATCCTTCCTTTTAACAACGATTGAGGCACCTTTGAGGTTTTATTGATTGCCATAGGAAGATCTATATTTGTAATCGCAAAATACTCGTAGTAGCAATCAAGAAATGCTTTTATGCGACCATATCCAAGAATAAATCCATCTCTATTCACCTATTCCACTTTCGAAACATCAACATTGCACAAAATCTTTCATATAGTGATGAGATCATTCAAATTCATCAACAGAAAGTCTACAGTTATGAACTCTAATGCCACATTATTTGTCCTTATGACTGAGTATCAAAAGTTCTGCAGCAATCCTTCAAAAAATCACTTCAAGCACTGATGTGTGTGAACTCAACTAGTTTTAATCCTACTTTTTGAATATAAATTTAACACACAAAGGCAATGAACCTATCTATTGTGGTGTAGCTAAATAAGTAGGCTATCAAACTCAGGGAACCGCAAATTAAATTAATCACTAGAATTATCTAAGAAGCAAATAATAAAAGGAAGGGTTTTCTCTAGTTTTACAAGACTAGAAACTTAAATAAACTAACTAACATGCAATTTAACAAACTAACAGCTAAAGCAAGTAAATATTACTAAATTCAATAGTTAAAAGGACTTCTGTTTAGGTACGAATCATTTGTTCCCATGGATGATTTTATGGTAAATGTATCGGATTAATTCTTCATTGGTTACCGATTAAAGTGATTAGATTTACATTCGCTATAGCTAATCCTTAGAAAACAGATTAATTTAAGCAATGGCCAGTTGTCTAAATTAATGAATTTCCTAATTTATTGATTCGGGTTAAGTAAGACTTGTAATTAGCTAATCAAATTGGTGATTCAATTAACCTCGTGTTGATGGTGTATCACACAAGCTCACACATTAACTTACCTATCTTCTAGTTAATTCTAGTTTCACATTCGTTATTCCTAGACATATAACTATGTGTTCACATAAATCATATGAAATTAACAAAGAATAGTTGTAATTAACATTTGAGGTTCTTTAACAAGCTTGGCAAAACAATATCACCAATTAAAATTAACTCTAACCATAAAAATCAATCCATGTTTACAAATTCATCTACCCTAAACAGAAGTTATGAGTTTTTAGCACATGATTACAATAAAAGAATATGCAAAAACGAATTCAAATAGTTCCAACATGATTCAATCAAAATATTTGATAAAAATAAACTAGAATTTTCCTTAACTCTCTTCGAAATTGAACTTAGGGTTTATTCCTCAGCTTCTCCCGGTCTAGCAGCACCTTCAATCGCAATTTCAGCCTCCTAGGGTTCCAGAGAAGTCCCCATCTCGATCTCAAACTCTCTATTTATAAATTTCTGGAAACAGAGGTGACTCGTCAAGTCAAGGTCTCAACTCGTTGAGTCCCTCATTAAAAATCCGTGTACGACAAGGACTTCTAGAGCTTCGCGAATCTTCGATCCGACTCGTCGAGTCAGGAGTTGACTTGCTGATTCCTCTTGTGTTTGACATTGTTTCTTCTTTGTTTCAACTCCCAAACTTCCAACTGCTTTTCCTGATTCCTTTTGCTTCTGAGCTTCTCTTTTGGACTGAAAATACAATTCAAACACTATTAAGTAGCTTTTGTCCATAATCTGAAAATATTAAGCGAATAAATAACAAAAATCTACACTAAATATATAGCTAAATATGCACATATCAAGAACTACTGACATTACTTTGACAATCTTTACCAACAACCAAACTTCCTCTTCACCCTTTCCTAAGACAGCATGAAATCAAATCTTCAATCTCTTTAATTAACTTTGTTGTTGAAGTTGTGAGCAGTTTTGAACCGAGTAGACGTGAATAACATATGATTGATTGGGAAATCGAGTTAATTGAATTCTGTGTTTTCGTTTTCATAACTTTTCTTTGGCCTTTTCATAAATTCATCATTCTTACCAAGTACAACAGTTTATATTGTTTTGTAACACCAATGCTTGTTGTGATCGCCTTTGTTCAAGCATGGTGGATCATTCACCGTCTTTCCATTTCTATTGCATATAATCTCTTCTTCTCCTCGATAGTTTGTTCAACTTGGATACATTTCCCTTTCTCTTTGGGATCAACATTTGAGGTTAATTTAATAAGTCTGAACTCGAACTTCCAACTCCTTCATTAATCAAAATTCTTTTATTGTGAACTTTCGGGTAATTAACATTCCCTTTTGAAAGATTCCATGTTGTATTGGTTTTTTTGATGATACGGCAACTGGCTTCATTGGAATTGTTGTTAGAATTTACGCAGGCATCACTTTCCCCACAACTACTCTTGAATCTTCTCCAGATCCCTTAGGCGAACCAACACCAACACCTCTATCCACCCCTTGTGAGACGTACATAGGATGTGGAGCATTTGTTGGTAGTCTAAGTACCAAATTCAGGATCAAAGCTAACTCAGCCTTCATACTTGACTCGATGTTCGAAACCATAGCAAAAATCGAATCTTCAAAAATAGAAGATTGAGTCGAAAGATCAACTTCCGATAATGTCTCTTTAAAATCAGATAAAAATTCTTCAACTTTCTCAAACACCTTGTTATCCTTCTTAGTCTTAGCTTTTAGATCTTTTGAATATTCGTTGTTGAAGGCGGTGATATTTTTGATCAGGCGAGTTGTTGCATTTGCTATGCATCATCCTTTTTATGTAGCAAGTTGTAGTTATCATCTAAATTCTTAACATCTTTATCCATCAAGGTTCAAAGCTCATTAACCTGAAGCTCAAGAGAAGATTTCGACTTAAACAATTGCTGCACAAAGAGCTCATGACGCACTTTCGCAAATTCACGTAGCTTATTAATCTCATAATCAAGAATGCAAGACTGATTATCCATTCTCTCTTCATGTTTCTTATCAACACTTTCAATGATTTTTCTCAAAAGAGAATCTTGATACTTGAGAAGATATTTAACTTCAACCCCATTAAGTGAATTCTTGCCTCCAGTATCAGCTAAAAATTGAAGAATATAATTCATTTTGGAGTTAAGAATCTTGAATTGTTTACCCCACATGATTAACTCATCAAATATATCTTCTTCTTCAGGATTGAACTACAACTTAGCAAATAAAACCATGACATTATCATCATCTACTTTAGCTTTGTTAATGGTTTTCTCAGATTCAGTTAATTGAGATGAGAAAAGTGAAGCAATAGGTTCTTGCATTACACCAGCAAAAGTTAGAGAAAATGTTGTAGTAGATGAAGGTGGAGTAACTAATGTAGGTGGTGGAGAAGCTGGTTGCGGTGGAGCAACAATAGTTGTTTCGACGGTTGTGGTAATAGTTGAAGTTTTGAGTGTTGTTGTTGTTGTTGTTTCGACAGTGCATCTCTTTACCCATATTAACATTTGGGTCCTTTTCAGATAAGTTCACAGTGATGTCTAGAGTTTCGACCTCCTCCATAATTGACTCAATATGCGAAATTTTAGGAACCGTCATTGATAGAAACCCAACAGTTTCAACATTTGTAAGAAAAATAACATATTCCTGAGTATATACTCCCTCAAAATTAATCCCCAAAACCTAGCACTCAAAACTCCACTTGCTATTTTGGAATGAGAAATCAAATTTCCAAATTCTTCCAACAACAAGGATGCATAATCAACATATAATCCATAATACAACCCAACCACAATAGAATAAACTACAAGTTTCACCGTATCCAACCTTGAACTTCTTCCAATTATGAACCTTTGCATAATGTCGAAAAAGAAACTCCAAATACATGGCAAACTGGACTTCTTAAAGTAACCAATAACAAATAAAGTGGGTTGATGATCCATCTCATTGAACATATGAATTACTTGTTCAGTGGTCACATCATAAAACATATCTATAGAAGGTAACTTCAAGATTCTGGAAAATTTCTTATTGGTAAGTTGCTTCATCTTATTAGACATCAATTGAAACATAAAATCTTTGTGGTTTTGTTGTAAATGGTAGTAGAAGTAGCTAACGATAGCCATTGCATTAGAATTGCGAATGAAGATGATAAAGCATGATTAAGGATAGAGTTGTTCAAAACAAATATGATCATTCTTAGTTCTTCAGGATAAACATCAAGCAAGGGATTAAGACAATAGTTCGAATGAAGAAAAAAAACAAATTGGAGCAGAATTTGCAGGTTCAGAGCACCGCACTGTCAAGGCAGAAGTTGCGGGTTCGATCCCTGTCATTCTCAAAGCTAGATTAAAAAAAGACATCAATTCCTCTCTCCATTTTCTGTGAAAAGGGGGCATGGAGCGGAATATCATTCCTATCCTAACAGGGGATCTTTTATTTTTTGAATCTTCATCATCGGTTGTTAAACCTCTTCGTCATTGGTATTAAATTGATCAACGATGTTTTTCTCAGCAGCCATTTGAGTAGATTAAGAGAATTTTTAAGAGAAAATTGGCGATGAACAATTAAGGTTCTTGAGAGAATTCTATGTGCATAAAATTGGAATTAGAATGAGCAGTTTCCTTAAATAACTAGCATGAAATTTGAATTCAAACTATTGCCTAGTGAGATAATGCCACGTGGAATATTGGTTACTTAACCCTCACCATAGAAAACTGTCACGTATAAAAGTGATGATCACTTTTTTCCTAGAGTCTCGTGAAAATATGGAACCATCCCATCCAATGGATATTTCGCATCCCCAATTAAAAATGAACTGCCATGTTTTTTGATACAACTATAGAACCATCCTTCGTCATGGCAGCTGGGCTCATTCACTTATGGGAAGGATAAGCGAAATCATTTGCCAAAGTCTGCAAAATCTAAGTTTCAAGTTTGTAATACTCTAAACCTCAAGGATTTCAGTGATTATATATGACAAAGGAAAAGATAGAAGCAAAAAAAAAAAAAATTAGGCACTATGATATCAAAGAATCTTTGATACAAAAGTAGATAGATCTCGGGAAAATACACGCTTCATTCGACATCAAGAGAGATGACGAACAACTTGTTTGGTTTCCCGTGAATTACAATCGAAAACTCATTGAGGAGTATCGAAAGGCCTCTTTTTCATAAGGTTCATGGATGGTGTCATTTTTACACAAATTTACAACTTAACATAAGTGTAAAAAGTTGTGCAAAAATGCTTGGATGACTAGTGTAGTCAAGAATAAGTAAGCTTTGAGATATTTGAAATAACAAAAGTTTGAGAAAGATGTTCAAACGGAAATCTCATTTCATGGAAATTTAAAAACTAGATCTATTGGGTATAAACAACTTGGAATGATCACATTTCATTAAGATCACACAATAGAAATGCAAATGGGATTTTGAACATCCAAAGTGATACTTTGAAATAACTGCTTTGTGATAATCTTGAATATAAAATGTTCACCGTCAATTCATTAAGTTGAGATTTGTTGGGTTTCACCTTCGTCACAAAAAAATGATTTAGGATCATTAACACAGATTTGTGACATACGTATATCCTGGTTTGTTTCGACCAGAGATGTCTTAGGCATGTATCATTGTGTGTGACCGTGTTAGAAATTTTGAGTGAAAAAAGATTGGATATGAAGACTCATTATACCTCTGTGAAAAATGGATATAGAAATCTCTTTAGTCAACATGATAAAAGAAAGGTAGCTCGTCGACTATTGTGAATACAGCCTGATTGGGAAGAAACTTTTGTGTGAAAATTTTCATTGAGGCTTCGAACATAAAGAGCCTATGAGTCTTCTGGACAACATATTGCAGTATGCTTCTAGAGACATGTGACTAGTACAAAAGTTTCATATCATACATGTTCCTTTTGAATATGTGCATTTGGCATGCAAAAGAACATCTTACAATGAGCTCCTAAACAGAAATAAAAAGAAAATATTTATGTATTTTTCAACGTTTTTTTAAATGAAAATTCAAACATAACGAAAATATTTTTGGGTTTTTGATTTTGTAAATGCAAAAACAAAACAAAAAAATCTTTTTGGATTTTTGAATTTTATGAGCAAAAGAACAAAATTAAGAAAATCTTTTGGGATTTTTGAACTTTATAAACGAAATAACAAAAATATAAATTATTTTTGAATTTTTGAAGCTTATAAAAGAACAAAAATAAGAAAAAAAATTGGATTTTTGATTTTATAAATGAAAGAACAAAAATAAGAAATTCTTTTCTATTTTAGATATTTATAAATGAAAGGACAAAAATAAGAAAAGGATATTACTAAGACTTGTTATTTGTTAGAGAGAACAAATACGCCACACACGAACCAATGTTTTCTTATCTCTAAAGAAATGTCCCATAGTCGAGCGCTCACCAATGACATATACTTCCCACCGAAAGACTAACTCCATACACAACTGGTACTAAATGACTCAGAGGGAAATCGAATGCAAAAGCATGAGAACGCTAAATGTGAACAGTAACCTCTGAATGACTAGAATACAAGTAACAAAAGTTAGTAAAACACTCGAAAGTTATACCAACTAATCGAAACTGAGATAAACAATCGAAAGTTAACCTAACAATCGAAGGTAAGATAAACAATCCAAATATAACCTAACAATCGAAAGTAAGATCAATAAATTCACATTGTAAATCGAAGACAATTTATGTAGAATGTGGAGCATGACAAGCTTCCATCATTCCCAATCCATGTAAAATTCTTAAAAATGATTTTTCATCCAATGGTTTTGTAGAAATATCAGCAAGCTGATCAGTTGTTTTAACAAAGTAGACTTCAATATTTCCATCTTCAACATGGTCTTTGATGAAATAGTAACGAAGAGAATTATGTTTAGTTTTCAAGTTTTGAACTAGGTTATGACGTATGCAAATTTCACTTTGAGAATTGCAGTACAAATGAATTTTTTTCATGTTAATCGCATAGCCACATAGTTTACTTTAGATCCAGATCACTTGAGATGTATACCAGCAACAACAATGTATTCAACCTCTATAGTCGAAATTGATACACATGTTTCCTTTTTCGATTGCCAACTCATAAGTTTCCTATCTAGAAGTTGACATCCCCATGTTGTTCTCTTTTGATCTAATTGACAACCCTGTAGATCCACATCTAAGAAAGGTTGAATGAAGAATCCTGTTTTAGACGGATACCACAAACCGAGAGTCTTTGTTCCATGTAGGTATCAAAAGATGTTTTCCACTATAGTAAGATGAGGTTTTCTTGGATTTTCTTGATACCTAGTACAATTACACACAGAAAACATTATATCAAGTTGACTTACAGTTAAATACAAGAGTAAACTGATCATGCTTCTATATGTTTTGATATCACCAGCTGGCTTATCCGAAAAAGGACCTAAACGAATGCTGAATTCCATGGGAACTTTAGCTGTCGTGCAATTTTCCATTCCAAATATTTCAAGCTGATTTTGAGTGTAATTTTCTTGGTTAATAAAAATTCCTTCCCTTCTCTGATAAATATTTAAACCCAAGAAATGATTTATCTTTCCCATCATTATCATTTCGAACTGACTCTTGATAAGCTCCGAAAATTCTTTGACAACGAAGGGTCACTTGAATCAAATATAATGTCATTCACATAAATTTAAATGAGCATCATATGATCCTATTTGTTTTGAAATAGAGTGGGATTAACTGATCCTTGCTTAAATTTTGCGAATTTAAAAATATTGGTAAGAGTCGCATACCAAGCACGAGGTGCTTGTTTTAACCCATAAACTGCCTTGTCAAGAACATCGCAATGGTTAAGAAACTTATCATTGATGAAACCAGGTGGTAGTTCGACATTAATTGTTTCTTTAAGAACACCATTAAGGAAAGCACACTTAACATCCATCTGGTAGAATTCGAATTCCTTATGAACTGCATAAGCCATAAAAAATTGTACAACCTTGAGTCTTACGACATAGGTAAAGGTTTCTTCATAATCAATTCCCTCTTGTTGACAATCACCTTTTACGACTAATCTATCTTTGTCCATAACAATATTTCCTACTTTGTTCATTTTATTTTTAAAAACCCATTTTAGACGAACTATCGAAACATCATCAGGTTTAGGAACCAATATTCAAGCCTTGTTTCTTTCAAATTCAGCTAGTTCAACCTCATTTTTGTCTCAAATCTATGCTTGTGTCAAAACCCCAGAACTTGGATCACTAAGAATTTGTTCTTTTGGATGATTCCTCGTCCATTTCTCCATTGGAGGAAAGGCAGGATCAAACTCCAAATGTGCATCCTCATATGTTTCTCCAGCTTCTAATAATTCATCTAAAATAGGAAATACTATCGGTAGTATCGAATACTGTAACACCCTGAATTCAGAAGTGCAAGTTCAGGGTTCTTAGTGTAAATAAGGAAATTTCGACTCGGCGAGTCGAGTCGTGGTTCTGGTCATGTGTTAAGTAACCAACTCAGCAAGTCAACGGCTGGACTCGGCAACATGGTGCTGAAGGGAGAAAACCCTAATCCGGGGATTATGCCCTATATAAAGCACATTATAGCCCACCTTCAGCCACTTTTCTACCCATTTGAGATCTAGAAACCCTCATCTCGTGTGTATGACTCCATTGATGAAGAATTAGAGCTTGTAACAGAAATTTGGTGTAAGAAGCTTGGGGATTTGGAGGCCATCATCAAGGGGCTTGGGTAGATCTATAATCTACTTCTGTTTGGGCACATTTTAGGGGTAAGGCACCTCCTCCTTAAGCTATTTCATTATTGATTCATGAATGGTGGTTGATTTGGGATTCATTAGCTTGTTTGGGAGCTATTTTAAGTTTGAGGCTTAAATCTAAAGTTGCTACTTTAGATCTAGACTTGTGATGGCCCAAAAGGTTATAAAGTTCCTGTCTAAGAGTTATTGGTGAAGCCCTTTGTATTTAACCCTAACCCTAGAAGTGTTTTGGGCTTATATCTCCTTGCATTCACGTAAAGTTTGCAACTTTATTCGAGGGTTAGGCTGTAGAATAGTGGATCTATGGATTGGAGTCCCTGCATGGCTTGAAAAGCCTCTGTATGGAATGAGAATTGAAGAGACTCGGCAAGTCACATGGGTGTGCTCGACGAGTTGTATGATTACGTGCATGGACTCTGCGCATTGGAAGAACAACTCGGTGAGTCTGTTGAAGATTGATTGGACTCGGCGAGTCTGGTCGTGAAGTCCTAACCTTTTGTGGTTGAGTTGTGAATTGGTGAGTCGAGGGATGACTCGGTGAGTTGAGCAGGAAGGGACTCAGAGCTTGATGGACTCGACGAGTCTTAGGCAACTCGGTGAGTTGATTCATGGCATGGGAGTTTCTGAGCATAGGAACTCGACAAGTCAATGGGGTTACTTGACGAGTAGGGTCAACCAAGAAGGTTGACTTTGACTGAGGAATTTGACTTGGACCAAGGGTTGACCAGTTTGACTTCCAAGGGTATTTTGGTAATTATTGGTGCTTATTGGTTTTGGTTATTTGGTAATGATCAGTGGTGGAGTTCGTGTTGGTGGTCGGAGCAGCGTGGTCTTATTTCTTCAAGTCAGTAGTTGCAGGTGAGTTATCCTCACTATATCGACAGGGTCTAAGGCACCAAGGCCGACCCTTTATCGGATAGGAATCCGGGTAGTTGTTTGTTATGTTATTGCTTTCCTGTGTATGCATCCTGGTAGTTTGGATGGTATATGTTAGAGACCTGGTTAAGGTTGGTATCCGGGTAGTTAGGATGGTATATGTTAGAGACCTGGTTAAGGTCGGTATCCTGGTATATAGGACGATGATATGTTAGAGACATGGTTAAGGTCGGTATCCTGGTATATAGGATGATGCTATGTTAGAGACATGGTTAAGGTCGGTATCCTGGTATATAGGATGATGCTATGTTAGTGACCGGTTAGGTCGGTATACTCGTTAGGATGTTGCTATGCTATGTGATCTGCTAGATCGATTGATTAATTATGAATTCCTATATGATTATATGTTTATGTGCACATGGTTGTTGGAATGGGGTTGGGTTGAGGCGGGTCCTGATTTGTGCTGTAGGCTAACATACCCAGGGCGGACCGGTTAGACCAAAAGCCCGACGAGCGGTCTGGATAGGCTGAAGGCCCCAAGAGGGCGGACCTGACGTATCGAGGCTCAGAGAGTGGACTAGTCATAGTGTAGACTCAGAGAGTGGACCAGGTGGAATGAAGGCCTGGTTTAAGCGGACCGGTCACACTATAGACTCGATATGCATGGTTGTTCTGTTTATGATATGATATGTTATGTGTATGGTATTGTGGTTGGTATTTTGGGGGTAACTCACTAAGCTTTCGGGCTTACAGTTTTAGTGTATTGTTTCAGGTACTTCAGGAGATTGTGGCAAGGCAAAGGCATGATCGTACCGCTCCTCAGTTTTATGTTGATGTTCGGGGATACTCTAATAATAAAAGAATTGAAAACCTTTTTGTAATAACTTAATGAATATAGGTTGTTTTTGAAAAGTTTAAATTGATTGTAAATTTTCATGGTGTTACAAGTTGGTATCAGATCCTTGGTTTGAGTGAATTGGAGGAACATTCGTGTGTGAATCCAGTCTCAAATCAAGGAGAGTTTTCAAAGTGAAATTGAAATGGTTTTCAAAAATAAGTAGAGGAGGATGCGGAGGTACGATCAGCCAGAGCCAGTAATTAGACCCCAAAATACCATACAAGTTATTTCATTATGTGATATGTTAGAACAACATGCTAGTACTAGGCTAGGGATCTTCAGGAATTGCATGATAGAATTGCCTGATTATATGATGCATGCTAGCCTAGGGTTCCCTGTTTTGTGAGGTAGTTAGCGGTTCCTCTAGAGGTGAGGATTGAGTGTTGCCATGTATATGTTTATCGCTAGGGTATTGTGGTGATACTTGATATAAATATGGGTAGGTTTAGAAGGTAGTATTGGTCCATACTAATGAAAGCACATAACCCATACGCGTATCAAGGAAGTCATAACCCCTAGGGTTGGGTTGCGAGTTGGTTCCCGGGTTACTGGGGAAGCATTTGATTTTCTTGCGGTGTATTTTCAGTATGGTGGTTACGAGGCATGCCGGGGGTGGATCCGGGTCAGGATCGGGATCAGGAGAGGGCGGTCAGGGTAGATCAGCACCACCTAAGGTCATTGGTTAGATGAGTACACATGAGTTGGATGCCAGGATTCGTGAGATCCTGCAAGATGAGATTGCTGCTATGTTTAGGGAGGAAATGCCGGAGATGTTTGGGTCGATCAAGACTGCCATGGTTGAGTACTTTGATGAGCGCTATGCGGCTCTTGTAGAGATGGCTTCTGCGGCAGCTGCAGCGGCTATTGCAGCGACAGGTGGAGCAGCCGGTCGGGATTTTCAGTATCGGGACTTCGAGAATACGAAGCCCCCTACTTTTGATGGGGTTCTGGATCCGATCATTGCTATGAGGTGGTTGTCGGACGTGGAGTGGTGTTTCTTCACGTGTTCATGCCCTGCGGATCAGAGAGTGAGGTGTGCTCTAAACCTTTTGAGGCTCGGGGCAAAGGATTGGTGGAGGTTGACAATGGGATCTTATTTTGATGCACAACGGGCTGCAGTTACATGGGATCAACTCCGGGAGATGTTCAGTACCCGTTATGTTCCACGGGTTGAGAGGGAGAGGTTGGCTCAGGATTTCTTGGAACTGAAGCAGGATTCGGAGTCGGTGATGGAGATCACCAGGATGTTCACTGAGAGGGCGATGTTTTGCCCTGAGTTTTCTTCAGAGCAGGCTCAGATGTCCCGATATCTGAATATGCTCAAGAGGGATATCAGGTAGCTTGTGTCTACGCAGAGGTACGAGACCTTACTGGAGTTGTAGGAGGTCGCTCGGTGGCGTGAATTGGAGATTGAGTTGCAGTTGAGAGAGTAGAGGCAAGCCCCGACGCAGTTGGAGCCGGCACTTAAACGGTCCAAGACCATTGATTCTGGTTTGGGATGTCAGAGCAGCCGCACTTGCGAGAAGTGTGGGAAGGGTCATATCAGAGTTTTAAGGTCTGGTGGTACGTGCTGCAAGTGTGGGAATGGGGAGCATTATGAGAGGGATTGCCGTCAGTCAGCCCCGGTTCAGGATTTGAGGATTTGTTATCATTGCCATCAGTTTGGTCACTTGAGGGCCAACTGTCCACAGCTTGTTTCCATATCGGTATAGGTTCCAACACCATCTACTGTAAGGATTACTGGCAGGGTTCAGGGTGGAGCGGAGCCTCTGAGGGCTCAGGGGCACGCTTTTCAGCTCACAACAGAGGAGGTCAGGGTAGAGCCGGATGCAATTGCAGGTATGTTTTCGTTTCATTGTTGTCTGGTTATCTGGTTATTTATGTAATGTTGTATTTCATTCGCCATTCTACGTGTTTCATGGTTTGGTTGGGAGTGTTAGTAACTAGGAGTTGTAGGCGGTTAACATCCAAGGGATTGATGGTCAGAATTTGGTTGTATGGTCTTATTGTCGGGTATAGCAATTGTGATTTGAGAAGTGTTCAGCAGAGAGTCGAACTCCCATAGAGTTTGTGATGTGCGATGACGGGAAGTGATTTTGTGTAGGTTGCTCGTTTCAGAGGAAATCACTTCATGGATAAGAGGAGTATGTTGAGTAGGAATGATTAATTTACGCCAGTTGAGTAACCGATGGTTGGTAGTCAGTGCTCGAAGTGGGGAGAATTGGAAAATTCTCACTAGGATCGACAAGCATTAGAAGTTGATTAGCTATTTGGAATTCAGCAATGTTTCAGTCAGCCAAGAGTATGGGTTGGTCAGAGTAAGTGACAGAAAAATGGGGCGGGATACAGACCAAGGTTTTTAAAAAAGGTGATTGGTTGTTGTGAGGCCTAGGATTAGGCCGGGATCTGAGTAGATGAAATGGAATTAAAGTTTGGAACCCCTAGAGGTCTAGAACAGTATGTACAAGAGAGATTCCCAGGAAGGATAGTTCGGGATGATGTATGATAGTCTGAGCTGTCCGGGGAGACTGAAGGCCGGTGGGCGTACCAGTCAGGCCGAAGGCTCGAAGAACTTTCCAGACAGGATGAAGGCCCTAGAGGGCGGTCCAGACATGCTGAAGGTTCTGAGAGTGGTCCAGATTGGCTGAAGGCCTGGTAAGGTGATCCAGTCATGTTGAAGGCTCTGTACGTGTTGATAGATCTATATGAGGAGATGGATTGAGTATCTTGCGATACAATAGCAAACAATAGATTTCGCCCCGTGTATTGATCATGTTAGTGGAAGGCAGTACATGGACCCGAGAGTCCTCGTGAGCAGATTCAGAGTGTGTGTGATGCATGGAATAACGGTTACTCCATGAGGGGATAGTGTAGAGTGGTGTGTGAGCACCGTGGCACTTGTTGAAGTAACAAGGTGTTCAAGTAGACTTCCTTGGATAAGGAGAGGGAAAGGTATGTGACTCCAAGAGGGAGTGTTGGTTCACGGAAGTGAAAGCAGAAGTGAGAATGGATGATTGAGAGTATTTCAATTATGGTTGTCGAGCACTATGATTGTGCTAGTGGTATGGAACACATCCGGATTGGGTGTCTATTGAGGTTGCGGAAGAATTTCCGGTAGTGTAGAACTAGAGGAGTTCGGAAGGGATGCAAGGATGGAGCCTTGGATTTTCTGTATGGTTGTGATCAGGTTATTATGTATGTAGTGGTAATTCATCCTGGGGATGTCTGGAGGTATCGTCAGTGTGTCGGGTTTTCCAGCCCGAAGATGTTGGATCAGGTACAAATGGGCATGAGAGTGTAGGTGGGAGCTCATGGGAGCTGCTCAAGGGGGTAGGATGTATCATCTTGTCAGCGCGGGAAGGAAAGAGTAGGATTCAGAGAGGAAATAGAATGAGTCCCAACAGTGATATTCGATAAAAGTTATGCCAGTCGAGGAAAGGGTTAGCACTTTGGTAGCGGGTTAGGACTCGGTGGTCTATAGTGAAGCCCAAATTTTATAAGAGGCAAGTGATTGGGTGAGTTGGAATGATGGGAGTATCATCGGGTGATACTTAATTGATGTGTTTATCATTAAAAGGAAGAAGCTGGTGGTTGGTTTAAAGCAAGTTTCATGACTCTATAAGGGAAGAGTTGGGTTTTATTGAGATTTGTTAACAGTATTTGAAGGAACCTGAGTCGGTTGAGACCAGGAGCTGTAATGTGGGAGCATTATTTGGAAATGTGTTGCTGCAGGCTTCGATGATGAAGTCTAATTTTAGTGGGGGAGAATTGTAACACCCCGAATTCAGAAGTGCAAGTTCAGGGTTCTTAGTGTAAGTAAGGAAGATCGACTCGGCGAGTCGATGGGTAGATTCAGCAAGTCGAGTCGTGGTTCTAGTCACGAGTTAAGTAACCAACTCGGCGAGTCAGCGGCTGGACTCGGCGAGTTGGTGCTGAAGGGAGAAAACCCTAATCCGAGGATTGTGCCCAATAAAAAGCACATTATAACCCACCTTCAGCCTCTTTGTTACCCATTTGATATCCAAAAACCATCATATGTGTGACTCCATTGATGAAGAATTAGAGCTTAGAAGAGAAATTTGGTGAAAGAAGCTTGGGGATTTGGAGGCCATCATCAAGGGGCTTGGGTAGATCTGGAATCTACTTCTGTTTAGGCACATTTCAGGGGTAAGGAACCTCCTCCTTAAGCTATTTCATTATTGATTCATGAATGGTGGTTGATTTCGGATTCATCAGCTTGTTTGGGAGCTATCTCGAGTTTGAGGCTTAGATCTGAAGTTGCTACTTCAGATCTAGACTTGTGATGGACCAAAAGGTCACAAATTTCCTGTCTAAGAGTTATTGGTAAAACACTTTGTCTTTAACCCTAGCCCTAGAAGTGTTTTGGGCTTATCTCCTTGCTTTCATGTAAAGTTTGCAACTTTATGTGAGGGTTAGGTTGTAGAATAATGGATCTATGGATTGAAGTCCCTGCATGGCTTGAAAATCCTCTGTATGGAATGAGAACTGAAGAGACTCAGCGAGTCACATGGGTGTGCTCGACGATTTGTATGATTATGTGCATGGACTCGACGAGTTGGAAGAATAACTCAGTGAGTATGTTGAAGATTGCCTTGGACTCGGAGAGTCTATGCTTGGACTCAGTGAGTCTGGTGGTGAAGTCCTAACCTTTTGTGGTTGAGCTGTGAATCGGTTAGTCGAGGGATGACTCGGTGAGTTGAGCAGGAAGGGACTCAGAGCTTGTTGGACTCGACGAGTCTTAGGCGACTCGGTGAGTTGGTTCGTGGCATGGGAGTTTCTGAGAATAGGAACTCGACAAGTCAATGGGGTTACTTGACGAGTAGGGTCAACCAAGAAGGTTGACTTTCACTGAGGAATTTGACTTGGACCAAGGGTTGACCAGTTTGACTTCCAAGGGTATTTTGGTAATTATTGGTGCTTATTGGTTTTGGTTATTTGGTAATGATCAGTGGTGGAGTTCGTGCTGGTGGTCGGAGCAGCGTGGTCTTATTTCTTCAAGTCGACAGTTGCAGGTGAGTTATCCTCACTATATCGACATGGTCTAAGGCACCAAGGCCGGCCCTTTATCGGATAGGAATCCGGGTAGTTTTTTGTTATGTTATTGCTTTGCTATGTCTGCATCCTGGTAGTTTGGATGGTATATGTTAGAGACCTGGTTAAGGTCGGTATCCTGGTAGTTAGGATGGTATATGTTAGAGACCTGGTTAAGGTCGGTATCATGGTATATAGGACGATGATATGTTGGAGACATGGTTAAGGTCAGTATCCTGGTATATAGGATGATGCTATGTTAGTGACCGGTTAGGTCGGTATACTCGTTAGGATGTTGCTATGTTATGTGATCTGCTAGATCGATTGATTAGTTGTGAATTGCTATATGATTATATGTTTATGTGCACATGGTTGTTGGAATGAGGTTGGGTTGAGGCGGGTCCTGAGTTGTGTTGTATCTTAACTTACAGAGTTTCTAGAGAAAACCAGGATATTGCACGTACAGACTCATGACTCGAATAGTTCTTTTCGCTGAGCTCCTGGCTACGTTAGAGCCTTTCTAGAAAGTTCAGAAGTCCAGAAAAATTCGGACTCAAAGTGTGAAAGAAGACAAGAGAGATCTGGGTTTGATTTGTAATAAAATGAGGTTGGAAGCGAAGCAATTTATATGCTAGGGAAGGATGCGCGTCGCGCACCATGTCCCTTGCATGCCACGAACAATGTCGGAAGAGGTGATATGGAAGCTATTGAGTGTCGAAACATGTCGAAACTTGTGGTATATTAGAGGCGCGCCGCACACCTTGTCGTAGCTATCGACGATATCTAAAACCTTCATTTAGACTCTGTGGGTATATTTTGACTTTATTTTTAAAGTTATATTTTTAACAGACTTAAACAATTAAATTCAAGATAAAATTTATAGCTTTCTCATACGACATTCATTCTCGACTGTCTTTATATCGACAGATAGCTATTAACCATATCTTCAACTATCATTTAGATTGTTTTTCCTAACAACTGACCGATTTCAATTTCGGTTTCTATGCTAACACCGTCACGCTAATCACTTTGAAAACCTATAACTTCCTTATACGAAGTCAATTTTGGATGTTCTTTGTATGTGCGCTCTTGGTTTTACGATTACTACGAATTTCGTCTATATTGCTTAAGCTAATAAGCAACCTATCTAAAATTCACTTTTCACGATACGCATAGTCGTATCAGTTTAATCATGAAACTTTGGAGAATCATACCTTTTTCATAGGAAGTTGGATTTCAGTGTGTTTTATATAAACAAAATCCTTATCACATATACTACAACTTTGGTTAAGATTATTTATCTTAAATAATCTTCTATCAAATATTCGTTTTATTGCTTATTATATATTAAACGTCTAGCCCAAATTTGCGAGCGTTACAATTGACTCCCCTTATGATGATTACATCCCGAAATCATTAGAAAATATGGCTTGTATAATGACTCTTCATGTTACATTTCCATCCTAGGTAATAATCGTAAGTCTTGGACTTATTGACTGTTGGCAGTGCTAAATCTTGCACCTGCTCTTCATTCTAAATTCGATCTTTATCGGAGACTTCTGCTCCTTTAAGAATAGAATTAATTAAAGAAGAGGTCTTTACTTCAACTACCATAACACACTAAATGGTCATGCTCTAATGACCTTTCGTCGCATGATGTCTAGACTCAGGTTTCTTTGAGTCAACCTCTAGCATGGACGATACCTTCCTTCATGTTCTAATGTGATATAATCACATTCTAGCATGTATCACTTCTAGGTACATGCTGCTTAATTTTAACGGCGATCGTGATACTTTTATTGATCGCTTCAATTATCTTTTCCTATAACCTAAAGTCAGATGCTATGTCAAACTTACTTTGTAAATTAATCACACTCGATTCGATATGACCACTAAGGCTGGAATTAATATTTATCTATGTAGTCATTACCAAAACAAAGGTAATTATAGAAATAAACAAGATAACTCAATTACATAGAGACTTAGTAGCCTTGTGACTCTCCTGGTCCAAGTGAGTCCTGTGTTTCTGGTAGTATAGGACTCTACTACCTTTCACACCTACTCATGCTCGTCCCAAGAATTGCCTCGTAGTCATTTAAATTATAATTCTAGAAAATATATAGCAACTTAACACATACATAAGGATTGTATTACTCCTAAAAATGATTACAGTGTTATTCAATTTCACCCTACACTTTGCCTTATTCTTCAAACTACGAAACATAATACTATCTATACAGGATAACTACTTTATGTCTTGACATTGGAGGAGCGACTTCATTTGTAGGAATTGTCTGCTTCATCTATCTCTGCATCAAGGATCATCTGGAATGCCCTCGCTTTTAGTTTTAGTTGTGTATTTGGCTTTGCAACTCCTTCCCTTATTGGGCAGTCTTGATTGAAATGTACTTCTTTACCACATTTAAAGCAAACTTCTTTCTTGGTTGGGCATTCATTAGTATAGTGACCAATATTCCCATACTTGAAGCAAGTCACTCCTTTAACGCATTTTCCCAAGTATTTTTTTCTGCACTTGTCGCACCACTTGGCTCCCTCGTTACCCCCGGACCTCTTGACGTTGGGGTCAGACTTCAAGAATCTCCCATTTTGTATTAGATCATGAATATCCCTCAAACTTCCTTTTCTCTCTTTTCTTAGCTTTTTCAAGACCATTATCCCTTACCTGGTTCTCTACGTTCCTAGCTGCCCAGATGGTTGCTTTTAAATTCATTGTTAGCTTCACCGTAGCACCAAAATATGTCGATAGTCCACTAGCAAACTTATTTACTTTTGAAAGTTCAGTACGAACTACGTAAGGAACTAGATTCATCTTCTTAGTAAAAGTTGCAACATACTCACTGACACTCTTCTTTCCTTTCTTTAGGTTCTGGAATTCATTATTGATCTCCAGAAGGTCTTACTCGGAACAATACTTACTTTTCAGTTGTTGATGGAAGTCTTCCCATAACATCTTACTAGCTTTTCCTTTAGGCATGGTATCAACCAATAACTTCCACTAACTTAAAACCCCAATCTTTCTTTGTTGGATTACAAGGAGAATCCTCTTTTTGTTGCTGCAGTACAATCTCCATTTTTAGAGATCTAGTCCATGACTTCTACTGGTTTTGGGGTTCCTGAAAGAGTTAGTGGTTTGGTAGCCATGAATTAATCCTTATACTTACATCCACATGTCTTAATCCTATCATCAGGATTGTTCCTCCTTATTACTTAGTGCTTATCCTGGCTAATAGTCCGACTATAATTTCCCTCATCCGATTGTTCCTCTTCCAACTCATGTGGTATGACGAGTGTAGTAGGATCTTTTCTATTTTCTTGAATGAGATGTCTCATTTCTTACCTCTGTTCGGCTAAAAGATCCCTAATCATGGACATTGTTACAGGTTCAGTTGCAGGTACTATCTCAGGTGCATGCCGAATTACTCGAGGCTCACGTTGACGGTTTCCATTATCGTTTCCTAATCCATTTTGTGTCCATACCATGATGTTCTATACACCAAAAACTGGAATTTAGTGTATCGATATGAGAATATAGACAGGGAAGGTTTAGATTCATAATTCTCCCTATTACTCTGAAAAGTTACATGTCATTTCTAATACCATAATGAAACATTTAGAAGCCTAAACACATAAATTTTCTTTATTCTGAGTTATGATCGACAATAAACATTCATATATTCATGTATTAGTAACATAGGTAGGCAACCTAAGGCATACCACAAATCATTTAGCACATAAGAGCAAGTTTAGGCATCTTATCCTAAGGTGAGCTAGTGTTTGTTCCAATTCATGTGTATTACCTAAAATATAATAGACACACATCTCATGATCGTTTCTTAGAATTATAAGTTTAAGTCTATAAATCCTCTAAAAATCCTAGTTCGCTTAAACTAATCTGGAATTTGTCCCATAAAATGTATTTCCGAAGAAATGTTTTCCATTGATTCATTAAAACTTGGGGATACCTGATACAAAACATAAGCATAAACAGACCTTACAATATCTTAGACTAACAATCTACATCTCCTTGAATCTCTTATCATTCATGTACCTTTGTATCGCTACTTATGATATAAAGAAATTGAGTTAGTTAGGTTGGCAAACCTGGTGAATACATAGGGTTTTCAATCCCACGATCTTTATATATATATATATATATATACATATATATATATATATATATATATATATATATATATATATATATATATATTCAAAATCATTAACACAAATACTTCTCATATAAGTAATTTACCCAATCCTGTCGATCCTCACATATTGATCCTTTAAAACGAACTAGTCCATACTCTCAGACCAGGAATGAATATCTAATCTATACTCTTGGATCAGTAACAAATGCCTATATCTAAATCATACTATCGAATCAGGAATGAATGGTTTAAGCTAATCCATACCCTCGGATCAGGAATAAATGACTATACTTAATCCATACTCTTGGGTCTGTAATGAAAGACGATACTTAATCCATACTCTCGGATCAGTAATGAATGACAATACTTAATCCATACTCTTGGATCAGTAATGAGTGACTATACTTAATCCATACTCCCAGATCAATAATGAATGACTATAGTTATTCCATACTCTCGGGTCAGTAAGGAATAACTATACTTAATCCATACTCCCACATCAAGAATGAATGATTATACTTAATCCATACTATCGAATCAGTAATGAATAACTATATTTAATCCATACTCTCAGATCAGGAATAAATGTCTCACACGTACCAATAAGAAGATATTGCCCGATATTCAACTTATTAAGCCTAACCTCATTTACAAGTCTTATCTTATCTCTTGAAAACTTATCAATAAAGTTCAATTGGCATATTTAGAAGGGAGGAAAATATTGGATCGTCCTCTAATAGTCAATGAGGTACATGCATGGGCGAAAAAGACTATAAAAAAGGTATTGCTATTCAAAGTTGATTTTGATAAAACGTTCGACTCCATGAATTGGGGATTTCATGACTAGACACTTTCTCAATTAGGTTTTGGTAATAGGTGGAGAGGGCGAATACGTAGGTGTCTCTCTTCATCACGTGCTTCGGTTATAATCAACTGGGCACCAACTAAAGAGTTCAATATCACAAGGGGAGTACGCCAAGATGATCCTTTGTCCCTATTTCTGTTTTAACATAGCTATGGAAGGATGAAATGTTGCTCTTAAATCAACTATGGAGAAATATATCTTCAAAGGCATCAATATCTCGGATGGTAGCCCAACTGTTTCACACCTCTTTTATGTCGATGATGCATTGGTTTTGTGGGAATGGTGTCATTATAATCTTAAAAACCTGGCTTGTATTTTCAAATGTATATAAATACTAAATAGATGTAAAAATACATTTAAATGCTAAGTACAAGCAAACATATTTTTAAATATATAGAAAAAAATTTATACATTTAAAAACGCATTAAAAAAATATACAAATAAAATATTTCTATACATTTAAAAACATATTAAACATATATAATAATAATAATAATATTAACAATCAAAATAACAATTAAACTAAAGGTAAATCCAAACATTTTTTAAGATTTAAGGGTAAATCCGAACATTTTTTTTATAACTCAAGAGCTTTATTGATATTAGATAACCGGTAGTTTACCTGAAAACTGACTAAAGGGTATAAATGAATAAATTAAACAAAACATCCAACTTTACTAGACCTAAAACAAGTTGTACATTAATATCGATATTTTTTTGAAAACTTAAAGGTTTTTATATCATTTTCCCTAGTATTCTAGGTTGTGAGGCATCACATTCCTATTTAATTATCTTGGTGTCCCGATTGGGACAAACATGAATTTGAAAAAATAATTGGCAGCCCCTCATCAATAAATTAGAATCAAAACTATCCACTTGGAAAGCTGGTGCACTATCATTCGGTAACAGATTAACCCTTGTGAAATCTGTGCCTGACAATTTACCTACATATGTTCTCTCTATCTTTGTGGCTCCGAAGGGAGCGGTAGAGAAACTTTAGTCCATTCGTTGAAGGTTCATTTGGGGTGGGAACGAAGAAAAATAAAAGATTCATCGGGTGTCATGGGACGTGTTATCACTTCTAAGAAGAACAGAGGCTTAAGAATAGGTTCAATTAGAGCTCTTAACATGGGTCTCATTGTCAAGTAGTGGTGGAGACTAAAACGAGTCTACATCTCTTTGGAGCCGTGTGATACGGAGCATACATAATCTTGACGGTAAACCAACTGGGAACCTATCAAATAAACATATCTCTGGAGTCTAGAACAATATTGCAAATATAAACAATGAAATCCAATAATTAGGTATGTCTTTGTCTAATATTTTAAACATGTGATAAAATAAGTATGAAACACTTTATTCTGGCTTGATCTATGGAGGGGAGAAGGAATTCTAAAAGATAGATATCCTCACTTTTTTTTTTTTTTGCAATATCCTTTTTCTTTGTTGTAATGTGTAACCTGCACTTTTATTTCTTTGTTTTGTTTTGTTTTTTTTCTTCACCTGCCCAGTTACTTGCTCAGTCTAGTGGCTTTCTAATGATATGACCGTTTTCAAAAATAAAAAACTATTCATCAACATTTTATGGTTTTATAGATGGGTCGAAGGTACATATATTCATTTATTTAGGTTATAGTTTATATATTGAATAATAAAAACAAAAACATAGTATTTTTTTTTCTTTTCTATTATAAAAAACCAACAATGTTATAAAAAGAATATGAGATTTTTATTAGATACGATACACATTAAATATTGATTTTTTCTTTATGGAAACGTCTATAATAATATTTCCGTTTTTTTCAACAAAACATACCTTCGCTATTGCCCTCGTTTTATATGTGTCAATAAGATCTTGTTGACGATGTAATTTATAAAATATAATATAGAAGCATTTTATAGTAGATTAAGAATAAAGAGAATAAATGAAAATGCTTCTAACAAATCAAGGGGATGATACGAAAAATTAAGTGAATGAGGCTAAAAGAGATGGACCGATCCCATACTACGAATGAAACTAAATGAAAAGCTAGTATATATATTAGAGAATTTTTTTATGAAAATGTCTTTTTTCTAAAAATGTCCATTCAAAAGTAAGTCATTTTTATAAAATATCAAATCCTCATTGGCTCAAGTCAAAATATTGCCAATTTAACAAAATAAATTTCCACTCATGTCTCGAAATAAAATTTCAATTTGTTTTCGTGTACACCTTTTTTAAATACTAATTATATTGAACTCGAAATATAATACATTTTACGAGACAATGTTAGATTACAAAACATGTTGCGTGTTGTATTTATTAATCATTATAACTTTATAACAATCAGATTATTAAATAACAAAATTCGCTGAACTCTTTGTTTGACTAATGTAATTAGATTCAAATATTAATATCAAGCACACAAGAACCAATTAAAAAGGAGCGAATGAAAGTATTTTCTAGGAACGTCGATCTCGGTATTTCAGTTTCAAATAGTCATTCCTAACAAAGAATTTAGTCCAAAATTTAATTTAAAATTAATGTTTTAGTTAGTATTTATTTTTATTAAACTATAAATTAAAGTGTTTTTTTTAACACGAACTCAAACTCCGTTTTCTTTAACGGCAGCCTAAAATCTGTTCTTTTTAGAAAGTTTTCTTCTTGAAGCAATATGCGCTATCCATTTAACTATGCTATCGATTTATAGTCTCATTAAAGTTAAAACTAGTCGACGGACTCTAAACGAAAGTTGTGGATCTTGTCTGTAATAGCCCAATTTTTTCAGAAATTTTTTAAACTTTTAATTTCATAATATCAACCATAGAAAGTACAGAAATCTCAATACATATACATATTATTTTAAACATTTATAAAGCTAAAGATGAAAACACCAGAAAATGCATGACACGTCAACAAATCAGACCCTTGCTCTTATCTATAGAAGTACCTGAAACATTCAATAAAACTGTAAACACAAACTTAGTGAGTTTCCTAATCACACAAATCATATAATCTATCACACCCCCGAACCAGACGGCGGAAACGTCCGGGGGCTTGTGCGTGACTTCATCTTGAAATATCATTACAGTGAATATAATTGAAACACAACATCATCATCATCATACATGTAATATAACATCATTCATTGTTTACATCGAGTATTGTATTTGAATATTACATGCCAAAATAGTAAGAGTATGATGAAACAAAATATAACACAATATCCATTAGTTTGTTTCGTTCATCCTGCTTCAACGGTTTCCTGAGAATATAAGTTACTCTGAAAACGGTCAACATAAAAATGTTGGTGAGTTCATAAGCATGTTTGTGAAAATGATTTGTATAACTTTGAAAACCACCAGAAAATCCGATATTTTCTGAAAACTGTTTAGTGTTTTTGTGTTAGATCTTGTATTAATGCATGTATGTTATTGCTTATTTGACTAAAAAGGTAAAAAGAATGTAGAGAGAATGTAAGAGCATGTAAAGAGAATATTCCCAGACAACCCGATGTTGCCTGTAAAAAAAATGGTCTTCTGTAAACTTCATAACGTTAATTCCTCTAAGCGAGCCGTCATAACCATACTAAATAATGACAATTTCACCTGTCTTGGCGTCGTTGGACGCCGATTTTAACTTTGATTATATGGTTTTCGTCATCCTAAACTGAGTTAGTCTAACTGTAGCGAACAACTCAGGTATGGGGTGTCATCCCCGTATAGATCTATACACAAATCCCCGTTCTCCCTGCTAGAGACTCTGGTTATAACTACAGGCTACGATCGTACACTTAATAGGTGCCAACCGACAAAACTCACTAGATCCTTAATCGAATTTACGCGAAGAAAAAGGTATAAACTCCTTCCAGGCCCAATGATCCATGTAAGTGAACCACTAAGGCATCGCTAAACATGTAAATCATTTCAATACCTAAGTGGAATGAGATTATATAACATGGGCCCGAAATATATATGAAAGGACAACTCAGGCCCATTTCACATGTAAAGTATTTACAGGCCCAAATAGCACACAAATAATATCCAAGGTTTGTCGCACATGTTAATGGTGCAATGAGGCCCAATAAACATATAAATAGTATATAAGACCTCTCACACATAAAAATGGCCACTAAGGCCCAATAATTGAGAAAATGATCAAATTAAATCCATTTGTTGGTTTATCATTGGTTTTGGATCAAGTATTCACTAAAATAGCATAAAAAGAAGAACGCATATAAAATCCATTCCCAAGCCCAATAAACATGTAAGTGGACCACTAAGGCCCACTATACATGTCTATTATTTCTAGGCTTAAAGGAATATGAATGTTTATCATAAGCCCAATATACATGTAAAAGGACACCAAGGCCCACTAAACATGTATATTATTTCCAGGCCTGATAAGGATATGAATATCATTTTTAACCCGTTTGCTATTGTTTTATTTATTGTAGCTTGATTATTTACAAAGTTGATATAAAAGCTCACTTTTTGTAAAAATAACGTTCTTTGCCCAATAAGCCAAAAATTTACAATTAAGGCCCATTTTTTGTAAAAATAACACTTTAATCTTCAGTTTTGTTAAAAACTCATGTTGATGACTACTTTGTGATAAAAATAACATTTTAAACCCATTTTTGTCAAAATATCTTTTTGGCTTGATTTTTGTGGAAATACACATTTTTCTGGTTTTGGGCCTTTCCGACCTAGTTTTTGGAAAATTTGTAGAAAAATCATCGTAAGTCGAAATTTGGATCAGTAAATTCTGGAATTTTGGAAATTTTGTCCACTTTGTTTAGAATGTTTCTCATAATTTTTAATGGCTTCTAACAAGTGTGAAATTTCTCACCTTCACAGGCTGGTCCAAAACTATTTCAAATTTGATATGCAGTTTTGTAAAATTTGCCAAAAATTGTAGAAAAATCGTATGAAAACGTGAGAGTAGTCATTTTAAAGGTATAAATCTGAACTTTATCCATGTAAAACAGTTTTGAAAAATACTTCCATTAAGAGGGTCAAAATAGTCCAAGATTGGACCAAAACTTTCCTATCAAGGGCTGTTTCATGAGTTTAATTTATAGATCTTACAACACTCATTTTTGCTATTTAAAAGTGTATAAATCTCAGATTTACTAGTTTAAATGTATTATATGTGATAAAACATACTTTCTTCAAGGTTCTTATGAAGAACCAAGTGATAAACTTCAAGTTCTTAACATATTTATTAGATTAATGAAGAAATCAACACATAATCACCAAATAATTCATGGAAAACACACATAGTCATGCATATACACACAAATCTACACAAATTAATCAACTTGTATTCTCCCCCCAAAACAAGTAAAAACCAAAAACAAGGGGGTATGAACTCACCTTGGGGTGATGGATCGGTTTTGGTGAAGAAGTAGAAGAAGATTTTGATCCTAGCAAGCTTTCTTGAGTAGATCTTGAACTTAGATGGTTCTAAGAACATGATCCACAAAAATATGGTGTAAGAGGAGAGATTTAGGTTTAAAGATGTAGTATAACACTTGGGTTTGTAAGATCTTACACAATGAATGAGTTCTTGATAAATCTTTGCTTGAAACACCCCACCAAAGTCACAAAATTTTGAAGAGAGAAGAGTAATTCTTGATAAGGTTTATGAGAGTGTTTGAAAGAAGGAATGAAGGTGGTGGGGTGGTGGTCTCGGCTAAGAAGATAAGGAAGGAGAGGAAAGGTTGATTTTTGGGTTATTGCATGATGGTCATAAATTTCTAGCCTAGATTACCATTAAATAATACTTAGGTGTCATGCCTACAATTTAACTTGATTTCTCCCCTTTTTTTCTTTTTGTTTAATAAATGGGCCGAAATGGGCTTAGAAGATATGAAGATGAATTGGTTTTGGACTCATTATTGGCTTGTTCGGAATTTTATGGAGCCCAAAAATTATTTTTCGGCCCATTGGGCTCTTAAGGAGGCTCACGGCCCAAAATGGTAAAAGAAATGGGTTTAGGGCCCCTTAGGTGTAATTAAATCCTTTATGGCCCATCATGGCCCAAAATGTTATAGATTTATGAACTGGGTCCAATTAGAGCCTAATTAGGGTTTTTAGGCCCAAGATGGTGAAGTAGGAGATTTATTGGTCCATTAGACCCAATAAGAGAACACTAGTCCATAATGGACTTAAGTCGGGATTTCTAGGGTTTCCAACCCTTATTTAAACATATGAGATATATTTAAATGAGAATGAAGTATAGTATCACTTAGAGTACAAGTTATTACTCTAGGTGAATGATTGAATGAGAGTATAATTTCCTAGCAAAAATGCTAGTTATGACATAATCACATCAAGTCATGCTCATACATATACCAAAAGGTTGCCATGGACTCCCTCCATAGTCTTCAATGGAATGTCATGGGCTACCCCCATGGTCTTATATCATCATGCTATGGGCTCCCACATGGTCTTGTCAAGTGCCATGAGCTTCCCTCATGGTCTTCACATAGACTCATACATAAATCCAATTACAAAACCTTACACATTCCAATACAAAACATTTCATATCAATTAATGGGCTAGCCTTGGTGCCTTCGACCCATGAATGTGGTGAGAAGACTCACCTCAATACTGCATCGAAGCTGACTAGGTCGAGATTCCAATATCCATTTTACACAACCTTAAAATATAAACAATTTCCTCAATTGCAACTCAAAATGCCCAAAAACCCTTAAAGGTCAAACTTGATCAAAGACCAAGGTTAAAGTTCAAAGTCAATATCCTGAGTTGACCCAACTCATCGAGTTGTCTCTTCAACTTGTCGATTTCCATGTTATCTGATCAGATCACGAAACATCCCATCAACTCATCGAGTTCACTAATGTACTCGCCGAGTTGGCCAGGAATCCAACCTCTTAAGCTGATTCCAACGAATCCAAGGGCCCCAAACCTCATACTTCTTCCAAAATGATGTATAAAAGGGTAAAGTTTCCAGCTTTACTCTCATTGAGTTGTCTCTTCAACTTGTCGATTTTCCCTATTATCTGATCAGATCACGAAAAATCCCATCAACTCATCGAGTTCACTAATGAACTCGCCGAGTTGGCCAGGAATCCAACCTCTTAAGCTGATTCCAACGAATCCAAGGGCCCCAAACCTCATACTTCTTCCAAAATGATGTATGAAAGGGTAAAGTTTCCAGCTTTACTCTCAAGAACCATCTAAAAGTTGTCAATCTCAAACCCTAGGTTCTTTAAAGTGGGTCTTGATCCATTAAGCCCTAAAACTCTGACAATAATGTCCCAAATCACAAAGTTGATGTCCCCAGGTTGGCAAATCATGTACAATTTCCAACTTTACGTCCAAGCATACTAGAAATACACTCTAAAACTCATTATGGACTTAATAAGGGTCTTATTGCATGAATGGGACATAGGGACCAATAGATTTTGCAACTTTAAGCCAAGAGATATCATGAAGTGGTCAGATCTAACTTATCAACCCCTGGAATCCTCATCTTCTTGGACAACTCAACCAAAACCTCAAAATCATGTTTAAACTTCAAATAAGGAGATCTAAGTCGAAGTTTTGCCTGCACAGAGTCCGGTGTCTCGCTAAACCACCTGTAAGTTGAGTTATGTTTACAGTAGTATAACTTATGTTTAAGTTCATTATCGTTATTATGAACCTAAAAACAATATTTATCAGTGACTCCAAGTCGTTATACTTATTGATCTACTTACGAGAGATGTGTCTAGAATGGTCACGTTGGCTTGGTTGTTGGATTTCAGAAAGGCTATACGCTAAAATGGTCTTGCCTCCCAACTATCCTACTTGGCTGATCCTTCCTTGATAGATCTTGAAGTAGACTTTGAGTTAATGATGAATCTAGACTAATAATTATTCGCAAAAAATAATAGTCTAAGACTTAGTGATAATTGTACTAGGTTTCATGAAAGGAAAAGATAATTGTTAGAAGCGAAGCACTGCCCGAATTACGAGTCGTCACTTTAACAAGTGAGTATTTAATATACGAGTCATCTTACACATAGATATTAAGTATTTAATATAAATTACTTGCTATATGTGCCTATTATCTGTTTTCCTGATATCTATGCTAGATGAACGAATTATACATGTTTTACACGATTTAGACTATATATGTATTTTATACCTACAATTATGTTGGGTGATGGGTAGATGATATAGATAATGAAAGATGAAATAAATGGTGAGAGGTCTTGATATTAAAGCTGATCCCGTCATCTAGCAGAGTATAGATGACGACCACAGACTATACTAGATAGTTAAGTGGAACGCTGACAAGCTCGCAACATGTAGGTGTTTGTGAACGACGTGTTCACCAGGTGTACTCCATCCTCCTCATGGTTGCCTTACACACATATCATCTTGAGTCATCCCCTAAGCATTCTTGTCAATCCCGAAGATAATCCTTAAATAAGTCCCTTAAATTAAATGATTTAGGTATAGAAAGCGAGGATAACGTGAATGGGTAATCGGGTTGAATGATTTGATGAAATTAAAGAACTTAATTATAGTGGGTTGAAAACCCTATGTGCTCACCACGATCCCAAGCCTGATCCATTTAGTTTCTTGTATTACAAGTAGTGGCATAAGAGCACATGTGTGATGATCGGATGAGGATCATAGGTCGTTAGAATAATAGATATTTGTAAGGCTTGTACTATTTCTGTTTATGCTTATGCACTGTATTGACGATGACATCCCAACGTTTTTAATATAATTAAATACATTTTTTCGGAAATGCTTTGATAATATTTTTATCATATTTTTTGGTAACAAATTCTGCAATATTATTCTTGCAAAAGGTACTCTAATTTTTAAATAAAGCATAAACAAATCGGTCTTTTCTGACCGAGAAATTTGGGATGCCACAATTAAATTACTTAAAAGAGACATACCTGAAACTTTTTGTTACACTAATCGCCAACCATTGATTGAAATGTTATTCATTTTTTGAGTTATAACAATTCCTAACAAACATGTGAATACACATGATAAATGTCAATAAACCTATATTGTTAGTTCATAGTAATAGCTATTTATCACATGTTGATTATTACATGGTATATTCACACATGAATGAATAATAATATGTGAATATTATACGATATATGTTGTTTATGTTGTATATTCATATGTGATGTCACATAGTATATTCACATGTGATATTACATGTAATATTCACATGTGAATATTACATGGTATATTCACATATGAATATTATATGGTAGATTCACATATGAATATTATATGATATATTTTCACTTGTGAATATTATACATTATATTCATTCACTAATATTACATATTAGTATATTCATTCAAAATTTCATGGTATATTCATCCATTCACTATTATTACACTAATATTACAGCTCCAAACCGCCGATTCGGGCCTTCTGACTCACCGAGTTGGTCCCGATCCGCGTCCATGATTAAATGCCCATACTCGACGAGTTGTACTCCCAACACGTAGAGTCCATGCACCAAAACCTTGAAATTAACTAAATCAAATAATACCTGGAACAGGTGTTACAAGTCTCCCCCACTTGAACTAGACTTCGTCCTCGAAGTTTGCTGACCCAAACAAATCCGGGTATTGCTCTCACATCTCCTCTTCCGGCTCCCAAGTCCATTCAGAGCCCCTTCGGTGCTTCCATTGCACCTTTACCAATCTTATTTCCTTATTCCGAAGAGCCTTGGCCTTTCTATCAAGAATCACAACTGGCTTCTTGATATAGTTCAGACTCTCATCCACCTGAATGTTGTCCAACGAAACGACTGCGGACTCGTCCTTGACACACTTCCGAAGCTGAGGCATGTGGAAGGTGTTGTGAATCTGGCTAAGCTCCTCTGGCAGATCCAAGCGATATGCCACCTTGCCCACCAGAGTCGTGATCCTAAACGGGGCTATATACTGAGGCCCCAACTTGCCCCTTTTCCGAAACCTGATAATCCTTTTCTAGGGTGACACCTTCAGTAACATAAAGTCCCCCACCTGGAACTCAAGATCTGATCGTCGTCGATCAGCATAGCTTTTCTGATGGCTCTGCGTGACCCGCAGACGGTTGCGTACCTACTTAATCAACCCGGTAATCATGAGCACTACCTTAGTGCTCCCCATGACCCAGTTCCCAAATTCATCCCAACAAACCGGAGTCCTGCACCTTTGACCATATAACATCTCAAATGGAGCTCAGTCGATACTGGCATGATAACTATCATTGTACGAAAACTCTGCCAATGGGAGGTACGTGTCCTAACTCCCTCCAAAGTCCAACATGCATGCTTGAAGCATGTCCTCTATTGTCTGGATCGTCCTCTCGCTCTGGTCGTCGGTCTGGGGATGGTACGCCGTTCTAAAATGTAACTGAGTGCCCAGCTCCTCGTGGAACTTCTCCCAAAATCTAGATTTGAATCGAACATACCTGCCAGAGACTACCGACATTGGAACCCTGTGTCTAGCCACCACTTATCGCACATAGATATTTGCCAACTTCTCAGCGGATATACTCTCCGAAATCGGAATGAAGTGGTAAATCTTAGTCAGTCTATCCACGATCACCCATATGGCATCCATGCCTCTCGCCATCATAGGTAGCTTCGTGATGAAGTCCATAGTTATCTCTTCCCATTTCCACATAGGAATGGGTAGTGGCTGTACCTTGCCATGTGGCTGCTGATGCTCGACCTTGACCTTCCTATAGTTAAAGAACCGCTCCACAAACTTGGCGCTTTCCCATTTCATGCAGGGCCACCAATAGATCCGTCTCAAGTCCCTATACATTTTCGTAGCCCCTGGATGTATAGAGAACTTGGACTTATGTGCCTCCTCTAGTATCCTCTGTCTCACTACCCCAGTCACCAGTACCCACACCCGGCCACACTGCGTCAAGAGGCCACGGATATCTTTAACGAATAAAGGATACTAGTCTTGAATCCGCTCTATCTTCCAGTTCTCCTTCTTCACCTCCTCAACCTGAGCCTCCTTGATCATATCCAACAATAGGGAGATCACGATCATCCTTAGACAAACGTTCCCAATCGGGTAACCTTCCGCCTTGCGGCTCAAGGTATCGGCCACCATGTTGGCCTTCCCGAGATGGTATAAGATCTCACAAACATAGTCCTTCAGCACATCCAGCCATCTCTACAATCGCATGTTGAGGTTCTACTGATCCATCAAATACTTTAAACTCTTGTGATCATTATAGATGGTGCACCTTACTCCATACAAGTAATGCCTCCAAATCTTGAGGGCGAACACTACTTCCCCCAGCTACAGGTCGTGAGTGGGGTAGTTCACCTCATGAGGTCCATGAACGCTGCTAGGGAATTGGTGAGCCCAAACGGCATCACCGCAAACTCATAATGCCAATACCGAGTCATGAAAGTTGTCTTCGGTATATCCTCATCCTGAATCCTTATCTGATGGTACCTTGACCGAAGATCAATCTTGGAAAACAAAGACGTACCCTGGAAATGATTGAACAAATCGTCGATCCTCGCCAATGGATAACGGTTCTTCACCATTAGTTTGTTCAGCTCCCTATAATCGATGCACATCCTGTGTGATCCATCCTTCTTTTTCACGAAAAGGATCCCAGCTCCCTATGGGGAACTACTCGGATGTTTGAACCCTCAGTCTAGTAGCTCCTGAAGCCACGTAGATAACTCATGCATCTCAGGTGGTGCCAATCGAGATGGTGTCTTTGCTATCAGAGCGGTACCAGGCACCAAATCGATGCGAAACTCAACCCACCTCTCCGGAGGCACTCCCGATAACTCCTTGGGGAAAACATCCCGAAAGTCCTGTACAACCGGCACACTGCCCACATCTGTCATGGTATCTACCCTCGCATCTGAGATATAAGCCAGAAATCCCGTACATCCCTTCTGAAGAAATCTCCTAGCCCTCGCAGCCAAATAGAGAGTCGGCCCCTGCGAGGACCTATCACCATGAATCACCAGTTCTCCCCCACTTGGGGTTTGTACCCTCACCAACTGGCGCTCAAAATCAATCATGACCCCGTTGGGCCCAAACCAATCCATCTTGACAATCACCTTCATCCCTCGCAACGGTATCAGGACTAGGTCAACACGAAACCTCTCACAAAGCACATTCAGGACACAGTCCCGAAAACCTTCGCAGCACTCATGGTACGGTCATATGCAATCTCTACCTCGAGAGGGGAATCCAAAGTTCCCGGCGCATCCCGAAACTTCTTGCTAAGCGTAAGAGACACAAACGATCGGGTAGCACCCGAATCAAACAAAACATGAGCTGACATACCATTGACCAAAAGGTCCCTATACAAGCATAATATATATACATAAGTCATACAAATCATAATGATCAAAGAATAATAGATACGTACCAGCCACAACGTCTGGTGCTACCCGCGCCTCCTCGGCGGTCAACTGAAATGCGCAGCTCTTCACCGCCGAAACATCCGCCTTGGGAGGGCAGCCATTGGTAATCCTCAAAGTAGCGGGCACAGGCGCCACCACCGCTCCTCCCCCTCCTTGAAACCTCAGACAGTCGGCCTGCTTGTGGCCGGTCTGGTTGCAGTGGAAGCAAATCAAACCCTTCATGGGGTAATACATGCTCACAAGGCCGGATTGGCCACAAGCATAGCATCCCGATCCTATCCCCCGTCAAGCCCCATTGTGCGGTTTACCGCACTTGGCACACTGACCCCGGCCCTGCTGGCCTCTGCTGGAAGTGTCGGAGGTCTTAGGCTTCTTAGCCTGACCCACCGCTGCTTGTGCCTGCTCCGACTTCCGCTTGGTGCGGAAGTCTAGCTCCATCTCCCATTCCCGGGCCTTCTCCACCATCTCATTCAGGGTTTGCACCTTGTAAGGCTCACAAACTCCCAGATATCATCCCTCAACATGGAATGATATCTCTTCCTCCTCAAATCCTCATTTGTAAACTATTTTGGGAGCAACAAGGCTTGAATATGAGTATAACATGGCTAATATATTGGGGAACTACTTACTTGGCTGGGCTGATCATGCGCGTTGCACTCTCATCTTTTCATTTATTTTAAAACCCTTTTTTATGTTATTTTTGAAAACAATTTTACAATTTCATTAGTTTGAGTCCTGACGCACCCGAAGGTGTGCCCAAATCCCTCTAACCAAGGCTCTGATACCAACTTGTAACGACCCAATTTTTTAAAAGAAATTTTTCATTTTTAATTTAATGAAACATGTTTACATAAACCATGAAATCTCTATAAAAAGTTTTCAATCCACAATATTTACAACTTTATTTAAAACAGCAGAGTGTCCCATAAAACATCAATGAGAGAGTGCACGCCGTGCAGTCAAGCCTTGCCTTTGCCCTTGGGCTCAGATGTACATGAAACAAATCCATAAACTGTAAGCTAATGCTTATTGAGTTCCCTCAGAGCGTACCCACACACAAACTACATATAACATATCATACTAGCAATAACAATTACACATATCATACAAGCCATCCAAACAACAGATATGGATGCAGTGGACTCATCCCCAGGGTCTTACTCCAGGATGCTATGGGCTCCCCACATGGTCTTACACCTAAGTGCCATGGGCTCTCCCATGGTCCTTGATAGGAAAGCCATGGGCTATCCACATGGTCTTACATCCACGTGTCATGGGCTCTCCCATGGTCTTCCATACATACATACCACATATACTACTGACATACTTCCTAGCTCATGCCAACTAACATGTCACATAACACAATTTCAGCTAGGATATTACACAATATAAAATGGACCGGCCTTGGTGCCTTAGACCCATGGGTATGGTGAGGAGACTCACCTTAGGAATGCTGAAATGGCAAGCTGAATTCAGATATGTCCCACATTGCCTCTTCTCAACTGCCTACAATCATCAACTGATTAACTTAACACCATCCCATAAATTCCCTTAGCGTCAACCTTAGACAAGCTCAAGGTCTAGGTCAACTGTCAAGGTCAACAGTTCGTGTTTACCTCAACTCGTCGAGTACAACCAACTACTCGTCGAGTTCCTTGCATAACTCGTCGCCGAGTCACTTAAGTGACTCGTCGATTTCCATAATGTTTGCGGCTGCAAACTCTCAACCGCAAACCCATCTAGTCGTAAACTCCTTGGCCGACTCGTTAAGTTGATTAAAGAACTCGACGAGTTCCTTTAGTCCTTCTCGTTTTCGGCCTTTTCCAGTGGGATCTAGAGTCCCAAACTTCAAATTTAGCCTTCCCTAGTGTAGATGTCATGTAAAGTTGCAAACTTTACGTGCATGCAAGGTCTCACGTGGCCATAACACCAAAACTAGTCTTCATACAAGATTTTACTGCATGGAAAGGGATTGAACTGCCTAAATGAGACAACTTTATGTCATTGGGGACCTAAAGAGGTCCAGATCTGGAACCATACCCTTGTGATAAGTCCATATCCAAGTATAACTCCATTTTACACCAAAAACGGCCATTCACTTCCAAGAAGAGGGATCTAAGTAACTAAATCTCAAGGTAATGACTTTATACCTCAAGATGGTGGCCAATACAGTGTAGATGTCAGATCTACTACTTCTCTCCTTGCTCCTTCTTCTTCAAGCTCTAAAAATCCTTCACAACCCACCAAAATCACTCACAAACGCTCTTACTCTCACTCAAGAGTGTTCACGGCCGCAAACTACTTTCTATATGGAGATAAGGTGTTAGAGAGGCCACAAGGGCAGTTAATGACCTTTATATAGGTGGCAAAACCCGAAATTAGGGTTTCTTCTCTACATCTCCAACTCGCCAAGTCGGGCCTTTCGACTCGCCGAGTTGGTCCAGATCCGCGTCCATGATTAAATACCCCTACTCTACGAGTTGTACTCCCAACTCGCCGAGTCCATGCACCAAAACCATGAAATTAACTAAATCAAATAATACCTGGAACAGGTGTTACACTAAGATTTGGCTAATCCGAGCTCTAGCAATTTAATGTTCATAAACAATTAGGTAGACAAGTTCATGTAGTTAAAATGATCATTCAACTACACATAACTTGAATCTAAGCAACAAAGATTAAAACTTTTAACATGCTAGGTATTTATAATCAAACACATGCTAAACCAACTTCACTAAATCCATGAATAGTGAAACTAACACAAATATTAGGGTTTATCTATACTAAACAAGAGTCTAATGATTTAACTCATCATTGTAGAAAATAGATACATAAAAACATAAGAACTTAAACTAGACATGATCAATCTAATGCAAACCGAATGTGTAATGTTAATTCTTGCTACAATCTTCAAAACTCTTAATCTTCAATCCTCTTCTCTTTCAAAGGGTTATTTTTTGCAAATTCCTTTCCCAAAAGTCCACTTAAAAACCTCAAATTTCTCTCTAATCCTCCTTAAGTTGATGTAACAATCGATATATATATATATATATATATATATATATATATATATATATATATATATATATATATATATATATATATATTCCATAAAAATGCTCCTCGGATCGTGATCAGTCGGATGTCACGACTTGAACTCAGTATATATCCGTATTCGACAAGGAAACTTGCTTCTCCACATATAGGAAGCTTTTGGGACACTTGTGACGACGTGAAAAGTAATAGATCACATCGTAAGCTTCTTTATCACATGTAGAACCGATACCCTTCTTGATATCACGTCGTGATATTCTTAAGGCCACATTGCAGGACTTCTTCTTTCTTGATTTTTCTTTCCTTTATGCTCCAAGTTCAGCTCCAGTTCTCCAGGTATCCATCTTTTGTCATTTTTCTTCCAGAATGTCCTTTTTGGCTACAAAATACAATTTAACTCAATAAGTACCAAATATCTTTTTATTTTACCAAAATAAAGCTTAAAATGTATTGAAATAGTGCCTAAGTATATATATATATATATATATATATATATATATATATATATATATATATATATATCCATCTTTTGTCATTTTTCTTCCAGAATGTCCTTTTTTGCTACAAAATACAATTTAACTCAATAAGTACCAAATATCTTTTTATTTTACCAAAATAAAGCTTAAAATGTGTTGAAATAGTGCCTAAGTATATATATATATATATATATATATATATATATATATATATATATATATATATATATATATGGCAATATTAATGTCCAATACATGTCTTGAACTCAAGATCGGTGAAAATTGTGAAAATGGAACCAAAATCCTATGTATGGATTCAAAACTACACCAAACTCCAGATCCAAAGCATATACCCTTCAAGGGACCTCAAGGATCCATGAAGTTGCCAAGTTTATGGAATCCTTCCACCCAAACTTTCCCAAAATAGCTAAAAATCTATAAAAAGCATATATCTAACAACCTAAAGCATACAGATTGGAACTTGGTCACCCACAATGTTCGAGTGGATGCTCAAAAGGAGTCTATGAGCTTGCCAAGATGCTCTCTTTACAACAAGGGTGTTCTTCTTCTTTCAAAAGCCTCCAATAACACCAAAATGCGGTCAAAAATGTAGGAGAAGGATTAAGATTTCTTTAAAGGAGTTTAGGTGGTGATGGAGACTGATGGTGGAGAAATCCCTAGCCCTCACTTCTTTTAAATAAGGTCAAAATCTGGAAATTAGGGTTTGTCCCTGATCAGCTGTCACGTCGTGACAAATACAGTGTCACGTCATGACACCTCAACGAGAAAACATGCCTCATATGGCCAGTCACGTTGTGATGATGCCACCATCACCTCATGACCAACAAAAAATCATAACTCTTTAAATTCCATACCTTAAGGATCTAGATGTTACATATATTGTTTACCACTTGCCTCAACTATCACACCTACCCCACTTGCATTGACTACAGTAAACTCACATTTATAATAAGTCCTTAGTCTTAAACCAACATTTTTTGAAAGCCAAGTTTCATCTAGTTTCTAAAAATGTTTGTCAATAATAGTTTTTAGATCGTTCTTCTTGTTGTATATTTTTCCAACATAAAAACTAACTTTATGAACATATCTACATGAACAAGTTTTCCTTTTCCTCATCTTTTGAATAACAGTTTTTATTTCCTCTAATCATTAGCTCTCTCAATGAATCCCATTAAGGTATTCTTAATAGGAGAAAAAGGTTTTAATATCATTCTTCATTTCCTATGATCGTTAGCTCTCTTAATGAATATCATTTAGTCTCTCCTATTTGTCATCAGTATCGATTCATAACCTATTAAAACATGAACCACTTGTGAATCTAATAACATGACATTGGGGAATTAAATTCCATTTTTTTATTATATCCATATGATACAGGGTACAAGTATATATAAGCTTTACACACAACTATATTGCATGAAATTAGGATCTAGATAACTATACAACAAACTCATCTACATTATCATTATCAGAACACTAAGCTCTATCCAATACTCCCTCTTAAGCTGGAGAATGTATGTCTATCATTCCAAGCTTGCCAAGAGAGCTTCGAAACACTCTTCCACAAACTACCTTCATTAACATATCTGCCAATTGATCTTTCGATTGTACATATGGAAGTTCCACCGTTTTCTTCTCAAGATGATCCTTAATAAAATGCCTATCCACTTCAACATGCTTAGTTCGGTCATGCTGAACTGGATTATTAGCAATTTTAACTGCCACCTGATTATCACAATTCAACTTCATTGGAATCCTTACTTCCACTCCTAAGTCAAGTAGGATCCATTTTATCCAAATGATCTCACACACGCCATGCATCATACCTCGAAATTCTGCTTCTGCACTTGATCTTGAGACCACCTTCTGTTTTTTACTCCTCCATGTCACCAAATTTTCCATGACAAAAGTAAAATATCCTGAGGTTGATTTTCCATCTGATCAATCTCCTTCCCAGTCTGCATCACAATACCCACATACTTGTTGATCTTTATTTTTTCCAAAGAACAGTCATTTTCCCGGCAAGGACATTAAGTACCTTAGAATTCTATAAACAGCCTCCATATGTTTCTTGCTTGGTGCATGCATGAAACGAATCACTACACTTACAACATAGGCTATATCCGGTCGGGTGTGTGATAAGTAAATAAGTTTTCCAACTAGTTGTTGGTACCTCTCTTTATTGGTAGGAATCTGATCTGGTACGATTGCAAGCCTATGATTCATTTCAATTGGAGTTTTAGCTGGCTTACAATTTAGCATACCTGTCTCTACTAGTAAATCAAGGACATACTTCCATTAATACATAGAAATCCACGCCTTTGATCTTGCCACTTTAATTCCTAGGAAGTACTTGAGTTATCCAAGATCCATAAGATCTAATTTAGTGGACAACACTTCTTGAAGCCTTTTTATTTCATCTGTATCATTTCCAGTAACAACCATATCATCCACATACACTATAAGAGCCATTACCTTTCCATCCTTGTTTCTTACGAACAATGTATGATCTGCATCGCTCTGCTTGTACCCGATCTTCTTCATGAAGGTAGAAAACCTTCCAAACCAAGCTCGTGGGGACCGCTTCAATCCATATAGTGCCTTCGTTAGTTTGCATAACTTCCTATCGCACTTCACCCCGGGTGGTAGATCCATGTAAACTTCTTCATCCAAGTATCCATTCAACAAGACATTCTTCACATCAAATTGTTTTAAGGTCCAATCTTGATTGGCAACAATTGATATTAGTATACAGATTGTATTAATCTTAGCCACGAGTGCAAAAGTCTCCCCATAATCTATTCCATACTTTTGGGTATAATCCTTATCCACTAAACATGCCTTGTAGTGAATTAAATTACCATTTGAGTCTAGTTTAACTGTGAAAATCCACCTGCATCCTACGGTCTTCACTCCTAGAGGGAGATTTACATATTCGCACGTATCATTTCCTAGCAAGGCCTGCATCTCTTCGTTCACCGCGTTTCTCCAGTTTTCATCTTTCATTGCTTCACCTATGTCCCATGGTATGTGTATTTTTTCGAGTTTATCAACAACATGTGCATGTGATTCGGCTAGACGATGTTTTGACACATAACTGCTGATCGGATACTTGCCTTTCGCAATTAAATCTGGATCATATTGTTTTCTGGTACACCTCGATTACTACTCACAGGAAAGCGGGTTTGTGTCGCCTCATTTGTTCCCTGTAAAATAGAGTCAGAAGTATAATTGTTTACGTTAGTATTATTAGGTGGAATGTTCGAAGTTTCGGGGTCTGCCATTGTGTCGGATCCGGTATCTATGTCAGCGGAGATTGTACTATCTTGTTTATCATCATTAAATGTTGTCTCCACCTCTTTAACTTCCTCGAATTCATGATCAGCAAATGCCAGATCAACTTCAAAATCGTTTTCATGAACCTTAAAATTTGTTCCATCATTTATTTCATTGTTACACAGTGGGTTCGATTCATTGTTACTCTCCCCCTGAATCGGACACACGTTACCAAAATAAGGAATTGTCTCATGAAACGACACATCCCGAGTCACATATAATTTTTTCAATATAGGATCGTAACACCTATATCATATTTTGAGGTCGGCATACCCTAAAAAAATACACAGGCTTGCTCGGGGTTCAAGTTTCCCGGTGGATTGATGTACATATGTCGTACAACCGAAAATTCTTGGTTCGAGTCCAATGTGGAGTGGTATATCTATGAGCTCATGCATTCGTTGTTGCAGGGTTTTAAATTCTAGAACACGAGAGGAGGTTCTATTCATGAGATACGCGGCAGATTTCAAGGCCTCCCCCCAATATTCTCGGGGAACATTCATGTCAAACAAAGAAGCTCGAACAATTTCCATTATTTTTCTGTTTCTTCTTTCTGTAAATCCGTTTTGTTGTGGTGCTCCCGCACATGATGTTTGATGATGGATGAAGTTTTCTTTGCAAAATTGTTGCATATGGTAATTCACATACTCTCCTCCATTATCGGATTGAAGTGTGTGAATTTCCTTTCTATAAATGGATTTGACGATGTGATGCAACTCCTTAAAAGCATAAAACACTTCACTTTTCTGTTTCAAAAGTGAGATCCAAATCATTCGTGTGCACCCATCAACAAAAGTCACAAACTATAAAGCACCACTAGGTGTAGGAATTCGGGCCGGCGCCCACACATCGAAATGTATAGTTGCAAAAGGAATAGAACTTTTATTATTACTAGAAACATAATAAATCTTCTTGTTCTTTGGTATTTCACAAGTTCCACATTTAAAGTCACTATCCTTTGCATTTAAAAATAAATTCGGCTTAAGTTTCCTAAGATATTCAAAAGATAAATGTCCTAGGCTTTGGTGCCACAGCCATGCTACAGACTTATTCGTTTGACTAACTCCCATGTGATTTGATTGACCTTGACAACATTCTTCAAGATAGTACAATCTTCCACGCCTAGTACCATAACCAAGAATCCGATGTGTTGCAATATCCTGAAAAACGTAATCATTCGGCCAAAAAATCACATAGCAGTTGAGGGCTTCCGTAATCTGACTAACGGATAATAAGTTTGATGATAATGATGGTACTACAAGGACTTTATCGAGATCAATGGAGTTCAAAATTATTACAGAAACTTCACTGGTTACTGGGGCTATACCTCCATTCGCAGTTTGTATATATATCTTTTTTTGTGAAAAAGTAATCATATTTTCTGAATTATTCATCATGTGATCGGTGGCTCCTGAGTCAATGATCCACCGATTATTTCTATCACAATTATCAGTGAGCATACCGGTATTTGTTGACGTGTAGGCAGCGATCGCAATTGTAGAGTTTGCGAGCTCATCGGGTTGTGATGAACTTGCCACTGTAGCTTGTGCGATCTTCTTCCTCGGCTTCTTCGTGAAGTCCCACCAGTTGGGGTACCCGATTATTTCGTAACATTGGGATTTTGAGTGACCATCTTCACCACAGTGTGTACACTGAAGCGTTCTCCCCTTTCCATTCGACTTATTTTCTTTCGAGTTCCGGTTTCGAGATGCCATGTGGACAACTTTTTCTGATTCAAGTTTCGGTTCCTCCATTGTCTTCCTTTGGCTTTGATCCTTGCGTATGTATGCGTAGCACGAGTCAAGATCCAACGGTGGATCTTTTCTGAGCACTTCACTTCGCGCCTGGTTGAATTCCAAATGAAGACCCGCCAAAAATATGTGCACACGTAGACGAGATAGCGTCATGTTCAAGGCTAGGGTTTGCGCGATAGTCTCCTCTTGCGTAGTTAAGCGGGTATCAATCTCTTGAAAGATGCTTACCAACTCATTAAAATAAGTTGATAAGGGTCTTCCACTTTGCTACGTGGTGAATGATTTTCTATTCAACTCAAAGAGTTGTGTTTCATCCGTACCGTCATAGAAGGTTTTTCCGACCGCCTCCCATATTTCAGCTGCGGTTTGTAAGCGAATAAACCTACGCATCAATGGTAGACTCATCGAGTCGATCAACCAACTCTTCACCCTATGGTTGTCGGTAGTCCATGCTTCGATCTTCTTTTCATCAGATGTGGGTTTTCGTGTAGCTCCGGTAAGGAAACCGGATTTGTTTTGGGCTCTAATCTGCATCTCCATTAACTAAGACCAAAGCGGATAGTTCGTTTCATCAAGAGTGACACCGGAAGGGAATGGCGCGTCTTGTACGTTTTGCACAATTACTTGTGAAGGGGTGGAAGGTTCTCCCAAAGTAACGAGAGAGGTTTACAAGTTTTCGGTTTCAGAGTTGTGATGGGGTATGCTCTGATACCATGTGAATCTGATAACACAAGATTAGGGAATTAAATTCCAATTTTTTTATTATATCCATATGATACAGGGTACAAGTATATAAGCTTTACACACAACTATATTGCATGAAATTAGGATCTTAATACAACAAACTCATCTACATTATCATTATCCGAACACTAAGCTCTATCCAACACCACTGTCCTCTTTTGGTTTTCAAATTCTTTAAGAGAGCTAACGAATCCCTTAATGAACCACTATCCTATTTCTCGTGAATATATTATGAATGCAGTGGTCTAATGGTTTGGGATTTTTTTGCTATTTTATGCAAAGTGGGTGAGAGAGAAGACCAAATGGTTATTTTAGTTAAGGTGTCCAGAATACGAGAAAAGGGGTTCAAGATTGGCGGTAATTACTTAGACCGTAGATTGAAATTTTGGTCCTTGAAATTAACAAGTTTAAAATACCCATGGGTGTGGGTCATGTGGGTGAGAAAACGAAGGATGGTTTACGACAGTCAATTTAAAGACTAATTCCATAGTGAAACCCTAAAATAAAAAACATTTTTGCAAACTAAAACTATTTTAAACCTAGCGAAATAAAAATCCAAAGCACATATATCATTTTGCAGTTTTGTCAAATTAAAATAATAGCAAAAATTTTAATAAGCATTTTTTATGGAGAATATAGTGGATATGATATAATTTGGAATTTTAGTTTGTTTTCCTTCATGTTTTGTTATTAATATGTAACTTTCTATTTTGTTAGATTAAATTAATGTTATTTTTATTTATTAAGTTAATATTTGCAAAATGACAATTACTAGTTGTATTAAAAAATAAAAAATATTTGAAAGAAAAAAATGAGTATAGCATGATTTGAAATATAAAATATAAAAATAATGTGAAGTGCCAACGAAAATTAAAAGATGAAATATAAGTGCATCTCATGCCTTTTGACTTGCGAATACGTTTTTCTAATATGAATAAGTCTCTAATTGGTATAGAAGATATTGAGTCTATTAAGACACAATACACTACTTTAGTTTTCATGTTTATATATTTAACGATTTCTTTGCATTTCATTGTAATTCATGAACCTTGTGATTTCTTCTATCAAATTCAAACGTCAACGGTATGGGCTATCATGTGTTTGTTCAATAAGGGAAACATATGCGAATGAAATTGAGCACAAAGAAACCACCTTTATAACAATACTAAAACAATGTAAGAATGGAACATCGAATATGATCAAAGGGATGGGCATGTGTATAGATTGGGATGAGTTTGATTAAAACGATTTTGTTGTTGTTGTTTTTTTTTTTTTTTTTCTTTTTTCTTTTTTTTTTTTTTTTTTGTGATTCTATTATCTTGATTAAAAATATATTTAACTTGAATTATACACGACACTAGCTTGCTAGGACTACCATCAAAGCATGATTTGTAAGAAATACAAGGGGTTAAGATTAT